>NW_017729024.1:276874-281968 GCF_001723915.1 Gavialis gangeticus | reverse complement strand
AATGATCTGTCTAGGTCCCTCCTGACTCATTGATTCTATGATTCTTGGGGCTGATACGTTCTGTGTCTGATCTTTGCGTGAAGGTGAATATTGCATGGAGGGTTTGAGGAAGATCACATCTGCCTTTTTGAAGTGAAGAAAGGGAAAAAGTATGCTTTTATCATTGCCTAACCCCTGCTTGCCCCCCCAAATTACATTAAAACAAATTTGCCATCATGATCCTGCTGGAAAATCATGGAGCAAACAAAGCCCCCGTGATTCTTACTGTGAGATAAATTAGTCATGGTCAATGCTATGCTCCCTGAATATGGTTTGCCTAGGATTTCACAACAGGGCAACTACTGTGTTAGCCATCCCACAGTAAGAATCACTGTTTTTTCAGCCATTATTATGTTTTTATGCTGGTGGGCTCTATTTATAGTATACTATTTGTAGTCTGGTTACCTTGTTCAAACTTATTTATATTATGGGTGTATGTGTGTTATGTCATCTTTGGGAGCATGGCATTTAGCCAGAATCCTTGATGATAAATTGAATTGAATTCAGGCATTATGTTAAAATCTTTGCCTCCTCACTTGCACTTTGCCTGTCCATCCACCTCTATCAGACTACATCTGGAACTTCTAAGCTTCTAAAAAAAACCTGAACATTAGAAACAACTGAATTTGCCTCAGCATTGTTACTAATATTGTTGTAGTGGTGGTGGTTGTAGCACTTACAAGCCACATTCAGATTCAAGTTCTAATGTCCTAGCTGTTTTACAAATATAAGAAAAGACACAGTTCCTGTTTATCAGAGTTTAAATTATAATTTACGCGTTTGCCTTTTAGCCCAGTATAGTGTGGATTTTCACTGAATACTGTAAGTTAAATGAATATCACAGTGAAAAGAAAGGAAAGGGGGAGTAAGATGAGGCTCCATAGTTTCAGAGAAGAGCTGTCTACATTGCACGGTGATCCTAAATAAAAATCTCCACCCCTCATTTCCTAACTAAGGCCTAAAATGTATATTAGAGATGGGCAGAATTTTCTTCAGCGTTTGATTTGCCTGAATGTAGACAGAGATGGTTATTGGCAGTCTCCACTGGCCCTTTACATGGTCATCTGCAACTGGCAGTATCCCAAAGAAGTGTCTGGAGGAAGGAAGAGAAGTCAGTGGCTTTACAGACTAGTCCTTGGGGTTGTGAGAGATGCATAGGTTGGTGTGCAAGGATGCCATGAGGCTAGCACTGGCTGGCTGGTAAAATGTGAGATTGTTTCATGAATTTTTAGTGAAACAAAAGTATTTGTAATAAAGTGCTTAACTGAGTCATCCAGAATGTTATGGGCTGGAGCAGTGGGAGTGTCTCCTCATACACTGCAAAGCATTTTAGTAAGGTAGCATGTTCCTGGCAGCAGTAGGAAGTCGAGATTGTTCAAGCCCCCTCTTTACAGAAAGGATTTTTTTACTAGATTTATTTGAGATGTTTCATTTTTAAAAAATATTTTGAAAAAGTCATTGCTTATTTTTTTGGAGAGAAATATATCTATCACCGTCATCTTTTTTTTTCCTTTTTATTTGGGACTTTCCCCACCTAAATGAAAAGAAAAGAAAACTTTAAAGCATTGAATACCAAAAAATGAACAGTACCTATTGGAAAGCTATTTTTAGTCAAAAATAATTTTGATGAAAAGTTGTGACCAGGTATAACTGACTGTTTGAACATCCTGGGCAGCAGCCCTGCACTGGACAGTATCAGTGCCTGTGCTATTGGTGGTGCAACAACTGGGCTGACAGTGCAGTTTATGCTAAATCTGTGTCCCCGCAGGGTCAGTGCCCAAAGCTGGTGCTCCAGTTGCCTCCCTTCTGTTTTGCAACTGGCAACCAGCTGTGCTTAGGATCCTTGTGGAGAAAGCATGAATAAATGGGTAGTGGAAGGTGCATCAGTGGAGGAATAGAGGGGACAGGGACGGGATAAAAAAGACAGAATGGTAGATAGATAGGAAGATGCAAAGCTGAAAAGGGCTTGTAAAGTGAAGAGAAGAAATCTGTATTTGGTGTATTAGGAAAGGAATGCTCAAGGATGGGGATCAAAAAGGGTATAGCTTGAGTAGAAATATGAATGTGGAAGAAAAGCTTGACAGTTGTGTTTTGATTCAAACTGGGGGAATGAGTGCTGTATAATACACACACACACCTACTTTGGTTAGTCTGTATGGTGCAAATCAACCCTGACTTTTGAATGAATTTTATGTTAGGGTAGCCCAATAGGAGGAATTTGCAGTAGATAGGACAGCAGATGATGATTAGGGAATTTTGCTTTGGTGAGGTTAAGTTTAAATTATTAGGGAAATGTCGAGGTGGAGATATCCTAGACAGGTCAAGGTAAATATGTGAGTCATTGCATAAAGATGGCCTGTGAGATCATCAACAGAAAAAGTGAAAATGAGGGAGCTCAAGGAGTGGGGAGAGGGAGCCTTTGAGCTACCTTTTAATAGAGGAAGAGGTGCTAATGTGATCATTCCTGAGGAAGAGTTAAGAAGTGTTTTGGGGTGTTAGTTGGAAAGGGTGCTGGGGTCAAAAGAGAATTTTTGAATATGTGGGAGGCATGGTTAACACTTTTACTAGGTTAGGGAAGACCTAGGGAACATGAAGATGTTAAGAAGAAAGGTGAGGTGGGTATAAGATCTAATGAATTGGGTGTAGTTGGGTCCGTTGCAGGGAATGGTGAAGAACATTTGCTTTTGAATTACTTTTACTTTTTCACGCCTAGCTAGTGCCTAGATTTTGCTGGCAATGGAAATAGAAGCACAAAACCACAACAAGAAACCTTTCTCACTGGATTTATAGCCTCATGTTGTAGACTCTTGGACCAGGTCCACATAAGCAAGGGCATGCCCACAAACAGTAGTGGCACAAATTTGTTCCACTACTTTGTGCCACAGTGCATGCCCCTTCTCATGTGCTTTGCAGTGGTACACATTGTCCTGCTGCTCCACGTGCTGCAGGGGCGACTGGCTGGGGCACAGGGTGCTTCAGCAGGGGCTAGCCATCCCCTGCTTTGAGGCACCCTGTGCCTCGGCTAACCAGGGAGTGGCATGTGGAAATGGGGGAGCAGGCAGCCCCCATCTCCGCTACCTGTGAAGCCTGCTCCCCTGTCTCAAGGCATACTGCACCCCAGCCAGGTGCTTCATGGCTGACTGGGGCGCAGTGTGCCTCAGTGCAGAGGCTACCAGTGTCTCAGCACAGCGGCTCTGCAGTGAAGCCTCCAGGCTGAGGCACATGGAGATAGGGGAGCATCTGGGCCAATGCTGCCCGCTCCTTCATCTCAATGCACACTGGGGCCCAGCCATGTGGGAGGCAGGGGTGGCTGACTGGGGTGTTGGGTGCCTCAGCATAGGGGCTTCACAGGAGGTGGGAGAGCCCTGGGCTGCCTGCTTCCCCATCTCTGCATTTGTCCCAGTGCTCACCACTTTGGTGTGGGTTGTGCCACTTTTTTTCTGGGATTTTTTTGCCCCTGGTGCTGCAAATTAGCAGCACAGCACACTGATTAATGTGCAACTTGTGTGGTTTGTGGCACTGCAAACAGGTTTGCAGTGCCACAAACCACACGTGCCTGCACATCTAGATCCAGCCCTAAAGTCCTAATAAAATGCTGGTTCATTTTCTAAACTAAACTAAACTAAACTAACCCTTTGATCCTTTTATGCCTGACATATCAATAGATAAAATACCAGTAGAAAAATCATGTAACAAGTGCCTGGAAATATTCTGTTTAAATTATTTTCAACTGGCAAATGTAGTTTCTAATAAATTGCTAATTTCCACAGGAAAAATAAGTTTTTGCTCCCAAAATGTTATTTTCAATTAGAAAACATAAACTGATTAAATGTGGGTCTGTTCAGACTGAATCATGATATCTTGTTTATTAACTGACCCAAAACACTTTGTTTCTAATAAGTTTGAAAGAATACTAAACTGCATTTTCTTGTGACACATCACATAAAACTGTATTTCTAAGCCCCACTGTTTCCTATGGGGCTCTTTTGGAGTCCTTGGAGGATATACTACCCATAAGGCAGTATACTATGACTGAGCTCTATGGTGCATGTGGGAGGTCACATGCCTCTGGGAACATAATAGGAAATATACTCTGGCCAAGGATCCAGGAAAGAATAAGAAATCAGGCACCTAGCCTTTAGCTCCCATAAGACAATGGGAAAATGTGGTTTAACAATGAAATGATTCAAAATAAAGCCTTGGGTCTTTTCAACCAACCCAAAGGAAATATTTTATTTCTTTGGACTGCAGCCATATTTTATTTGATCAAAACTTTGGAATGAAATAAGTATTTCCAAATGTTCTTTTTTGAGAATTCCAGGTCCAAAAAAAATATG
Organism: Gavialis gangeticus; assembly: GCF_001723915.1. Lineage (NCBI taxonomy): Eukaryota > Metazoa > Chordata > Crocodylia > Gavialidae > Gavialis > Gavialis gangeticus. The sequence goes on along the minus strand of NW_017729024.1, from coordinate 277,592 downwards.
TTGAAATTTTAGAATTCCCCATAGGATAGAAATTTTGAATTTTGCTCAGGTGCAGTAAAAATGTTGAGGTTTGGGCAAAAATGTTTCTTTTCTGAAACCCTCTGTAAAAATTGTTGGAAGCATTAGAAATTAACATGACACTGGGCATGTCTCTATTACAAATTGATTCCAGATGTGGATAATAAATATTAATTCTTGTTAGAAGGAAAATTGATCATGGGATTAACCGCTCTCTAACACAAGCCAGTTGAAGATTTTTTCCTTGTGCTTATACCATAAATTTAAAAATTGACAACTGTTATGCTCTCCCTGTTCATTTTTCTGAATCTACTTACATGTTGTAAAACACTAGTTTCATGAAAGTATATACTTGGATCAACCTAACCAGGGTCATAAATTGGCCATAAACGATGCTCCCAATCTAAGTTAATTCACCTCAGGAGGTGAACTGATTTAGATCGAGAACAGGATTACCCAATGTATGAAGGGGTTAACTTAAGCTATCAAACTCTTGCAAAAATCACATTTTCAGCACAGTCACAGGGATAGGAAAGCCTATCCATTTGTCCCAGCCATGGGGCTGTGCTGTTCCAACTCCACCAACCCCAACTGGGCTGTTTTTAGGCCCTGATCCTCCCCCTGAATTCCCCTCTCTCGCAAACACATCAACTCCTGCACTCTTGGCAACCATGCTTCCCCCCCCCCCCCAAATCACCAA
>NW_017729024.1:257767-276671 GCF_001723915.1 Gavialis gangeticus | reverse complement strand
TCTCCATCCCAAGTTACTTACCCCAGGTTGTCTATGCTGCTCCCAGCAGTGGTGAATGCCTATACATTAGTCTATGTTTAGGTGGCTTAAAATAAGCTGCCTAAACCTAGACTGGGTACAGTGAATGTTTGTATGTACCCACTAGTTGCAACTCTTTCTTTCATAAGCAGTCTAAGTGAAACAAGGGAGACTTTGCATAAGAAAAATTGATGATATTTAGATCCCTATTAATGGCTTAATTTCTGGACTCACTTTTTTAAATAACAGAGCCGTAAGAATTTTTTCAGACAGAAGCAAAAAAGGACAAAAAAGAAGTATTTCACGTTAACCTGATGTTAAAAAAATCTTTTCATATTAAAAAAAAATCACTTTAAATGACATATTTAAATCAACTTAACATGAAACCTTTCATTTCTTTTCTAAAATTTAATTGAAGGCAATGTAGTTTCATACCTATTTAGAAATGAAAATGGAAAATTTTCTATTAAAATGTCAAAATAAAATGTTTGATTTTTCATTCTATTCAGGTTTTTCTGGCTTAAACAGTTCAATGAATTAAATACACTTTTGAGAACAGTTTTGGGGTGGGATCAGTTTGGTTCTTGATGCATCTAAATAGGACCTGGAGGGTTTTAGGTGCTTAAGTTAAAGAAATGATCCACTTTGATCCTACTTCACTGGTCAGAAATTCATTACATGCTTACTACTAGTATAAAGTTCATAAATATTCCTGCCCCCTGCCCAGAGTGTCCCCATTATTGGGTACAGAGGCAGACTCCCTCTACCTGGCTGGAAGGACTCTTTATGCATTTTACATTGCACTCTTGGCTGTCCAGTACCCCAGCTTGGTGGTTGGAGCACTCATCTAGGAAGTAAGAGATGTGGGATGACCGCAAGCTGAAGAGGTCCTAGAGTTCAAGTTTTCCACTGCCTGGGCTAGTGCTCTGAACATTCAGGGCAGTTGTAGATGACATGGGGGTTTAAATTGAAGCAGTGTTTTTTTAAAAACACTGCTTCAATTTACAGCAAAGTAAACCCCCATGTCGTGTACACCCTTGTCCTTACCTGCCTCTCCGGCGGCAGGGAGGGAAGAGCGAGCTGCTGGTGGGCCAAGTAGTCCCTGAGCTGGGTGGGGCTGGTGCTTCCCTCTGCTGCAGCAGCGTCCCCCCGCCAGGCAGCACCCGCCTGCAGGCACCCAGCTTGGGTGGTCCTAGGGGGCATCCCAGCTGTGGAGGGAAGCACTGCTCCCACCATACAGCTCAGGCAGGCATACAGGCTCCAGGGAAGGAAAAAAAAAAAGATCAGTCTCAACGCTTTTTTTTCTTCTTCTTTAGTGCAGCCTGCCTTCCTGGGCTGCTGCCGGGCTGTCTGAGATGCATGGAGCCCAGTGATTTCTTCTGCGGCTGTAAGGTAGCAAACTAAAACTCCTCAGAGGTGTTTTAGTTTGCTGTGCCCCAAAGTCATTTGCTGTGCCCCAGAGTCATTTATGGTGCATTATGTCACCGAATTTGCTACAGCGGCTGAAATTAACACGCAATATGCCACTGAATTTGCAAACTCACGCAAACAGCAACACCATTAAAGGGTGCAAAAGGGCATTTAACCCGCTTTAATGTGTTATCTACAAATGCCCTAGGTTATTAAGGAAAATGCGATCACCCCTTTCCCATGTTCAAAGGCTGGAGGATGTATACCAAATAGCATGTGATTAGGGCACTAGAGATCAGATTCTATTCAAGCTATTAGGCATGCAAGTGGACTTTGGCACCTAATGCAATTGTGTTCCACCCAGCTTGAGTCCCTGAAAAACAGTTAATGGAAAAGGTGGGTACGTCTTCCATCTTGCTGCTGTTTTTGTTACTCAGCCATAGGCCTAAACTGGGGGTGTGTTACAAAAGTAGATGTATTAGTCAGGATTTTCAGGATTTGAATGGTGTGGAACAGAATCAAACTTAAGATACTTAAATCCACATAGATGACCAATGGTTGGAATAGATTCTGGTCACAGGTATCTACCTCAGAAGTTAGACTATGACGAATGGATATCAAGTGAACAGAGGCGTGTAATGGTCAGCCCATATCAGGCACCTGAGATTCTGAGGAGGTTGGAGTTCAGGGACACTCCTGTACTTTTGAGTTTTCCATTGGCTCCCCTTAAGCTTTTTGCATTGTCCTTTCAAGGTCCTTACTTCCTCCTATTGTCTGTATAGAGCACTTAGGCACCCAGAGTTGGCCATGTTGCATCACTCTTCAGAGATGCCTCATTTTCCCCGGTGACTTTGTATGGATTCATTCTCCTAGGCAAAGGTGCCTAGATTTTTGCTGTTGCGACTTTTAAATGAAGACTCCCCCCACTCCAAAAGCAATTGGATCACATTGCTGGGCAGTTTGAGTGTGCATTTTTTGGCTAATAAAATATTAAACTAAAAATTGTGCCCAGCTGCAGTTACAATTACGGTACTCACATTTGAAGTTCATTTCCTAAGGGATCAGTGGCATTTTAGCTTACAAAAACAAAAAAACCCCTAAAAGAATTTAGTAGATTTGTTGTTAGCAATTTTTATTAACAACCAGCAGTGAGTGTGCTTAACAGTGAGTGTACAGACAGAAAATGAAGAAAGCCCTTCTTCCCTTGAAAAACTTGCAGTTTAATGCCCAGAATCAGAAAGGTAATTAAGCATCATGCTTTAGCCCCACTAAAATCTATGGGACTTTAGTCCATGCTAAAGAGGTGCCATGCAGTTATGTACTTTCCTGAATAGAGATGGACTTAAGCACATGCTTAAGTGCTTTGCTGAATCATGGACTGGGAGCCTGTTCCAAGACTCAGTGACATCTCTTCATTGACAGAAGTGGGCGTTAGGTTGGTCCCTAGTAGTTAAATCCTTTAAATTTTATCATCCTCTTTTGGTCAGCTCCCATGGCTCCTGGGGGAATATCACTGTAATATGAATTTTCCTGTGTCCCGTCACAAAATGGGCCCTCAGAGAGGAAATGAGGAAAATAAGATACATCGAGAAGTCCAGAAGAGGGATTCTATGTTCTTTCTGTCAACATCTAAACAAGGGGTGGGCAATTATTTTGGCTGGAGGGCCACTTAATGAGTTTTGGTGTGCTGTCAATGGCTGCAAAGGTAGCCCCGCCCCTTGAAAAGTGCCCTGCCCCCTTGTTGCCATCTTGGGACCAGAAGTCCCACCCCTAACCCCTGACCTTTGCCACCAGAAGTCCCTCCCCTTGTCCCCCAGAAATATTCCTTTTGGGAGGGGAGGGTTGCCATCCTGGAACCTGAAAAAAATCCAAATCATATACTAAAAGTCAAACACCTACTATAACATATTTTAATTTTATTACAAAAAATGTTTTTTGTCATGATTTGTGTTTGTGTAGTGTATATAGAGGTGATTGCATAATTAAAAAAATAAAAAGTCTTACTCTTGTATGTTGTGTATGGGGAGTGTGGGGTGTGGTTGTGTGTGTACGCGCGCGTATGGTGGGATGTGTGTGGGGGGGGACTTGGGGGTAGCTGTGTGTATGGGGGCAATAGGGTATATTGGGGATGTATATGGGGGGTTGTGAGGGCAGGGTGTGGGTGTGTGGCATTTGTGGGGTGTGAGGGAGGGTAGGAAGTGTGAGGACCCCTACATACTCCCCTCCCACGTCACACAGCACTGCAGCAGCAGTGGGCAACAGGCACTAGAGGTGCTCGTGACCCGAGCAGGCTCTGCCACCCAGTGGTGCACGGCATCAGCTAGCACGGCACATGGTGTCAAGGAGTGCAGCTAGGCTGGCCTGCCTCTATTGGTGGGACTCTGAGCAATGCATGTACAGCCCCTGGCACTTGAGTACCACTGAGTGAAGCCCCATGCGGTGGAGCTGGCTGCCTTTCCTGCCCCCTGCCATGTAGATCCCGGGACTCTGTTGGAAGTGGAGTGGAGCCTCAGCCCCTGCTTCCTGGCAGAGTCCTGGGACCTGCACAACAGGGAGCAGTGAAGGCAGCTGGCCTATACCGTGAGGCTTCCCCTGATGGCGCATGGTGCTGGGAGCTGCATGTGTGCCACGTGAAGCCTGGTGCAACAGAGGGAAGCTGGTCTGACTGAGAACCTTGCCACCACGTGCCGTGCTGACTGGAGCCATGCGCTGCCAAATGGCAGTTCCTGCACAGGCCATGAGCACCTCCAGTGCCTGCTGCCTACTGCTACCACTGGCAGCAGGGGCTGTGTGCCATTGGGAGGTGTGTGTAGGGGGTCCCCACATGCCCTCCTTCCCTCCCAATTATTTGGTGGGTGCCTGCAGGCTGGATGAAATTGCCTGGTGGGCTGGATTTGGCCCACGGACCGTATGTTGCCCACCCTGATCTAAACTCTAGGACTTTATAGGGGATTCCTGATCTGTAATTGAAAATACGTTTGATTTTTGTTTCTTGAAAAGTGAAAACTTAAGTCCTTTCAGTTCTCTTTTATAGGCACGTAAAACTTTCCCAAGGAATAATTATTCCAGTATTACCTGAGTCTTAAATTAAGATCACTGCAGTACGACAGTCTTCTACCCACTGGAGAAAACATCACTGGAAGAGAACTCATTGACTTCTCCAAGAGAAGACTAACTTCTACTACCAGTTAATGGCTTTACTAGGATTTCAGAAATCAGGTGACCAAAGACTGTATTTAAGTGGTGGGACATGTACACCTGGTTGACCGAGACACATTAACAAAAATGTCCTACATATAAGAAAAAAATTCCTTAGATGTAAAGGGAGTAGAGAAAAAATATTAAGGATGATAGATTACAGGAGCAGGTCATTCATCTTGTATAAATTATTTTTTCCGAAAGAAAATATCTCTGATACTAGATTTTGTATGCAATCTCTCTAGTTGCTGCTGTTTAGATTAATACTAAATACAGTTGGATACAGAAGATGAACAGATGAATTGTAGTGAAAATCAGTTTAATGGTTCAGTAGGACCCTTCTCAGTTTTATTGTGAGACTTACAATGTTAATTTCTTAAAGGTCTAGCTCTTGGATCCATGCGGCTTCATGAGAATCTTGGTGTTCTTTAAAAACAAAAGTAGGTTTCTAAGATCTCACAGTTTCCGAGGAGAGTTAGAAAATGTGCTTCATTTCCAGTTTAAAGTTTCAGACACTAGACAACATACAAAAAATACAAAATATGTTGTTTTTTGAAAAAAAACCCTCTGGATTTGGGAGCTGACCTTATAATCAGGGGAGGATAGAGGCTCTTAGGACTCTGAACTTTTCAAACTGCTGATTGACTTGGTTGTCTCACAGCTTTCTAGCATCAGAGTGATTACTGTAGAGACGACCTCTCAGTGCCTGCTGTGCTGTTCTTATTAGAAGTATTGCTGTGCTGCAAAAAGGAAACAACAATAGAGGAAATGTGTTGCTTCTGCACGCGTTAAGAGCACTGATCAAACCACATGAGATCCCATTTCAGGCATAATGTGCATCGGAGGGCAAAATTAGATTGAGAAGTAAATGGAGCCTAAAATTTCCATAGCTTTATCCGTCAAAAAGCTGTTTCATTGCGTGGTTTTAATTCTCCTAGTTCTTCCATTCATTGCATGTAGCACGCTGGCTGGAGTACATTTTAGAAATAATGGGATGAGAAAACCCATCTTTAATTTGGTGGCAGTGGTGAGGTGCATCAGGGCAGTTCAGACCTGAGCTGGGAGTAGATATGAAATGCATAGACATGTTATGCACCAACAGAAAATAGCCAGATTGGCACTTTCAGCTTTTCAGCTAGAGTTTTCTACACTTGTAAAAGTTTTGACCTATTTGAAGGCTTTTTTTAAAGGTAAAATTTCATTTCATTCCTGCTTGTAAAATCTGCTCAATGATGAACTGCACTCTGTCCAGAAAAGAATATTTTTCTAGGCTTAAGTTCACTGATGGTGGCAAGCGCATTATTTAGCTGTAAGATTCCCTTTGTTTCCCCTTTTAACATGTCTCTTTGACAGGAGGAGGCGAACTGGTCTCTCAAGTAAGTAGACACACTGAGGTTTTTTTTTTTTTACCTTTGAAGGCAACACTTGATGTCATTTCAAAACTAACACAGATTGCCAAGCAGAGCATTGATGTACAGTGAAGAATTCCCCTCTGAAAACTTGAATATTGTAGATCTATATAATTGGCACCAGTGGTATAACTAAAGTAGAAGGCAAAGCATGTCTGTGTGTCTAGACCATGTATGCATTTATGCATGCATGTTTTCAGCTTGCCTTTCCCTTGTCAATTTTCTTTTCACCTCCAACAAAAACAAGGGTAACTTGAATCGTTTGGTTTCAGGAATTCCCACATCATAATTTATTGCAATATGGGCTTTTGTCAGGTTGCATACCAAAGCATGTATAATGCAATATCACACACGTACAGAGCAGGGGCAGTGCTGGGACGGAGGTTTGGGGGGGCTATAGTCTCCCCAAAATTTGCCTTATCCCCCCCGTAGCCACTCCTCCCAGCACTGGCCCTGTCCAAGCCACTTGGCTTCCCACTGGGCTGCTGCTGTCCACCCTGTGCAGCTGAGCCCGCCCCACTCCCACCTGCAGCCCGCAGAGGCATGGCACTTGTGGCCTGGCCCATCCCAGCCCAGCCCAGCCCACAGGGCCCATGTCCCACCTTTGTCTGCTCAGTCCCCCCCAGTTTTCTGTCTAGCCTACCTTGCCCCCCCACTGGGAAGAGACTTGCACCAGCCCTGGCACAGAGGCACACACTCACTCACTTTCATGAATGCCTCCTTCCCTCTTATTGTATTATCTGAGAAAAGGAGAACTCGCTGTCATAGTCATTCTTATTCCATGTACATAAAGATCCTTCACTGGTATGATATGGGCCACTCCACTGATTTCAATGCAGCTACATTTCTGTACATTAGCTGAGGTTCTGATCCTAAGGTTTCAATGTTAAGACCTCATTGGGTGAGATGCTGTGCAGTGGTTTGGGAAAAGCACTGCCATGAACAAAAGGCATAACTGGAAACAAGCCTCCAGTTCCGCTGCTGTTACATGCTTTGAGGAATTGTCTGGAGGAAGGGTTGTCATTCTGTATGGTCACTTTTAGGGTCTGTTTGCTGTCTGCAGGTGTGAGGGCAGGAAGGGCACAGAGTCTGCTTCCCTGTGATGCTCCCAGGACAAAAATTAAGCGAAGAAGACATTCCCTTCAGGGGCTGGCCATATAGCTGAAGGGGACAATGACACTATGCTGTGAGATGAACTGGGAAAGGCAGAGCCTCTGCTTGTCAAAGAGGCCCAGGTGAACTCTGTACCATGCCGTTGTGTTCATCAGGCAAGATGACCCATGTTTCTTTCTTCAGGGTCAGGAACAGTCCAGTTTTTCAGCACTCTCTAATAATTTTTATTTGGCTATTCAGAGCCCCAAAAACAATGGGCTTGATCCTCAATTAGTATAATGCAGCATAGCTCAGTTCACAACACCAGGGCTGCATGGATTTTCACCGGCTGAGGACCTGGCCCTCTGCTCTCTGAGGACTGAGAGAATGACATTGCAGAAGTCTGGAACTTTAAAGCTAAGAACTAGATAGCAGCTGTAGTCTCCCTCTACTCCATATGAGTGGGACACACTGCTTGTGTCACATGCAGCCAAGGACATTAGCATTGTGGACATAGGGGCACGCTCTGGACATTTCCACGTGAGAATCATCTGTAACCATGGGCAGATCTAGGATTTTGAAGAGGGGGGTGTTGATGGTGTGGTGCATCCACACAACACATATCTTTCTCCATTTAAAGTGACACTAGGAGATATACTAATACGCTAGGAGCCTAGAGCTATGTTATTCAAAGCAAAACTAAGGACAACTTTGTGGAATGTGCACTAATTTGCTACATTATATATTAAGTTTAAAAAGCCACAATGAACTAGGCAGAAATAGTCAAAATATACTATTTTATTAGTCCTTATAGTCATTATATGTCTATCGCTAATTCATAGATTCATAGATTGTGAGGCTGGAAGGGACCTTGGAAGATCATCAGGTCCAGCCCCCTGCACCAGGCAGGAAAGACAACTGGGGTCAGGTGACCCCAGTAAGGTGACCGTCCAGTCTCCTCTTGAAGATTTTCAGGGTAGGCAATTGCACCAGTTCTGGAGAGAGCTTATTCCACAGTCTGGGCACCCTGGCTGTGAAATTTTTCTTAATGTTGAGCCTGAAATGGTCTTCCAGGAATTTATAGCCATTACTCCTGGTTTTCCCGTAGGGCACTCTGGTGAACAGTTATTCACTGAGCCCTTGATGTACACCCCAATGAAGTAGTAAGCTGCTATCAAGTCCCCTCTCAGCCTTCTCTTTTTCAGACTGAAGAGTCCCAGGTCCCTCAGCCTTTCCTTGTACAACTTGCCATGCAAGTCTCTGATCATATGGGTGGTCCTTCTCTGGACTCTCTTGAGCTTTACCATCACATCCTTGTTGAAGTACAGCATCCAGAACTGGATGCAGTACTCCAGCTGTGGTCTCACCAATGCCCAGTAGAGTGGAAGAATCACTTGCCTAGTTTTGCTGGATATGCATTGATTGATGCGTGCCAGGGTATTATTTGCCCTGCTGGCTACAGCATCACACTGCTGGCTCATATTCATACTGTGGTGTATTATTACCCCCAGGTCCCTCTCATTCATGGTCCTGGTAAGTTTGGTGTTGCCAAGTCTGTAGGTGTGTAGGGTTATTTTTCTTTCCAGATGGAGAACTTTACATTTCTTGATGTTGAACTTCATCTAGTTCTGGTCTGCCCAACTTGCCAGCCTGTCTAGGTTGGCCTGTATCTGCAGCTTATCTTCAAGTGTGACCATGCTTCCTCATAACTTGGCATTGTCTCTGCGTTTGGCCAGTGAGCTCTTCACCTCTGCATCCAAATCATTGATAAAGATGTTGAAAAGGATGTTAATTCAGTTCATAATACAAAATCTAGCCTTCTGGAGCATCCTGACAGGGCTTCCAACCCTTCACTTTTACTCATTTCAACAACTAAGTTAATGTACATATGAGTTAAAATTACCATACCTGATTTAATGTTTTTAGCTTGAGCTTAAAACAGTCTGCAGGACTGTGAAATAGGAGGGAAATGGCTAAGAGACAGAAAAAAATGCAGAAGAAAGGATAGCTTGATTAATGGAACATCAAAAATAATAAAAAGGAAAGAGGGTTGCTAACATCTGTGAAAAGGAGTTAGCAGGAATCAGGTAGATTATAATGAGCCACAAAGTCAATTCCCCCCTCAGAGCTGCCTGGATAGAAATGCTGCTTCTCCTTCTAGGAAGTTAGGTTTAAAAGTGGAGCAGGAATCAAAGGGAAGAGGATGGTTGCAACTGCACCACTGAACCCCTGTAGTATCTATCCCTGTCTGTAAGTCTGCAGCCAGTGCAAGGTGGGAAGGGTCTTGATGCTTCTGTCAGGTGTGGACACTTCAGGGCAGCTACATCTGCTTTGTGGTATGGCTATTCTCCTCTTTTCCTTTGCAACCCACCAAAAAAGAGCATCCCATTGCTGGCTCAGAAACCTGATCTGAAGAGTCTCTAGAGACCTCCTGGTGACTCTGCTGTCCTCAGTGCTGCTGGGCCATTAGGTGCCTGATGTAAAGCCCATGGTGTAAGATGAGGCAGAAGATGGCTCTACCATCTCAGGAACATTTGCAAGATTTTGAAAATTTGTCCTGTGGTGAGTCAGTGAGAAAAGTTACCATCTCAGCAACCAAAATCAGAACTACAATTTGTTTTTGGTCACTGTTAGCTTCTGTTTTGATTCTGGTCATTTTCACTCCCTACCCTTTCCCTTAATTAGCTCATGTGCTTAAATAAAAGTTAATAAAGAAGAAGTCATTTAAGAAAAGCCACAGTCCAGGAAAAAAAATAAATTTTAATTTAAAAAAAATGGTGGAAAATGAAATATTTTGACCATGTGAAAACATTTTCTAAGAATTGCTTGGAAGGTTTGTTGAAATTGACTGTCTCTGGTGAAAGATTTCAGTTCCAACAAATCAGTATTTTCTGATGAATAATGTCATTAAAAACAATTCTAGTTTTACCATTGAAATCAAGAGAAAGACACCTGCTGATGTAATTTATACCAATGTTGGTTTACCGATTTTCCTGGGGTGATTCTACACCAGATTACGTCAGTTATACTACTTTACATCAAGGGTAACATTCTTTTAATTTCTGGATGTCCCGGTGTCCAGATTTGGTCATCTACATAGTATTTTTTGGATGTGTAAGTTCTGAAAAAAATACACCTATGCACAGGTTGGCAGTCTATTGTGTGTGAACAGCTCCTGTACTGTCTTGCCAACTGAGCATATACAGTAGTGGCTGGGGCCAATACATTGCCTTACATGCTCAGAAATTGAATTGTTCAAAACCAATGACTATTGGACCTAACCACAAGAGTGGAAAAAGCCATGTGTTCTGCTTTTGCCACCCCCCCAGCTCAGGGGATATGCCCTCATTTGTGTTGTTGGAGAATCTGACTTCTGGGCTCCCCTTGCACATGGAGCAGGTAAACCAGGGCTTCTTTCACAGTACTCTAACTGCTGTAGTAACTTGATGAGGCTTATGGCATGCAACAACTCTTTATTATATACATGACTATAGATGGTACAGAGGTAACAATCTTGCTACTTCCTTTGCAAGGGCCTGAGGCCTAGACTTGTTGTTATGCTGCTGCATCAAGTAGTTCAGCCTGCTTGCCCAACCTGTCCTTGTGGTTCCACACCCATTGGTCACTGCATTCCCAGGAGAACTGGCTCAATGTTCAACCACCACAGGTCAGTTTAGGGCACTTACCCAGGATTCTGGAGGTGCTGCACCTCCCTTATAGGAGGGATGGTGAAGGAGATGTTGAACCAGGGCCTCTGTTGAGTCTCAGCACAGTAGTCTAACCACTACACTACGCAGGTCTGCCATTATTCACAGCCTTCTCTGGTGCTCCTGTTGAAGCTGAGCCACTAACACAGTCAAATGAAAACAATAGATGGAGCACAGCAAAAGGGGGAAACTTCTGCTCCATTGAGGACAAGGGCACAGGGCTACACACATACTCAACAGAATGCCAACCTGTGCATAGATGGATTTTGGGACTTATACAGCTAAAATGTCATGTAGTTAACCAAATTTTGACACTTAGAAACCAGAAAAGACTAGAATGACACCCATGGGCGATTGGTGCCTCCCAAGTCTAGCAGGGTACCAGTGGGGCACAATGGGGGGGCGGGGGGGGCATTCTCCCAGGTGTCAGTCTCCAAGCACACCAGTGGCACAGTAGCAGCAGAAGTGCCAGCACTTCCGCATGCAATACAGCACTCCTGCCACCGACGTGCCATCAGTGCACCCAGTTTCAGAGGGGGCACTGGTATTCTCCATGTCCCCCTACCAGCCAGAGCACTCGCTGTCAGGAGGGGCACCAGTGCTCCTGGGGGGGCATGTTCCTCCACTGTGCTTCCCTTATGCATTGCCTATGATGACACCCCATGTGCCCAGGCCCTGTAACATCTAGTGATGTGCTTACAGCTGTCTACCACATATGCTAATCAAGCCTGCAGTATAGGCACACAACATTTATTTGCTGTTTACTTACAAACCACTTATAAATGAAATGTAGCTGTAAAGCATGATGACAACCAACTGTCCCTCCCATTCTGAGAGTTTGGCTGCATCTACACAAGACACTGACTGCACTGAACAGCTTTTAAGTGATGCTGACTGCACACTAACTCATTACTACTGTGCATTAGCATTGAATCATGCTTCGTGCCATGCAGTGCTACTGTGCAGTGGTAACGAGCTACTGCACGGTCAGTGTCTCGTGTAGACATGGCCACTGTGAAAAAATTTTGAGTAGGAAAAGGCCAAAACTTGTTTGCAGTTGAGATAAGACACAGTCATTTATGGAACTGCTCAACAACTTGGATTGCAAAATGTTTTTGCAACTTTTATTTCAAACCTTTCAGATTTATGCTGTCACCATGTTGCATGAGGGAAGTTTCAAGAATGCTGGCTTAGTTTTGGTAAATGACAGTGTGCACAAGAAGCAGCATGTTTGTAATGGGAAGGTGTACTTATCCTTCACATTGGAGAAATGTCTTTACTTAGTAAAGGAGCACAGTTAGAAGCCTTCAGTTGAAAGGATAGTCTCACTGAATAATGAAGATGAGATTTGTTAAAATTCTAAGGGAGTTGGAATCATCTCTGGTTCATTCATAACAGTTTTCATTAGTAGATTTCAAAGCAAGTTACAAAGGAGGTCAATATCATTATTCCCACTTTACAGATGAAGAAACTAAGGCACAAACAGGTAAAGGGCCAAATTCTATTCTGCCTGTTGGGTGTCTAAGTGGACTTAGGTGCCTAAATGTGATTGTATTCTACCTTGCTTTAGTCCCTGAAAACCATGCAAAAGGTTGGTGGATCCTCCTTTTCTTCTTCACTACTTTTTGTGACTGAACTCTGAGGATTAAATGATAGTGTTTTACCTTAGATGCACTGATGCATTTTTAGGGACTCCAGCATGGTTAAATAGGCACATTTAGGCACCTACATCCACATAGACACCCAAGAGGTGGAATAGAATCTGGCCTGAAGTGACTTTTGCCCAAGGTCAATGAGCAGGTGAGGCAAGAGCCAGGTTTAAGTCCCTGAGTTCAAGGCAGTGGTCTACCTGCTGAGAAAACCTCACTGGAAGAGAACTTTTTGGATTCTCCAAGAGAAGACTAACATCTACTACCAATAAATGGTTTTACTAGGGTTTCAGAAGTCAGTTGACCAAAGACTATATTTAAGTGGTGGGTCATATACACCTGGTTGACTGAGATACATTAACACAAAAAGTCCTACATATAAGATAAAACCCCTTAGATGTAAAGCAGAATAGAAACAATAAAAAGGATGATAGCTTGCAAGAGCAGGTCATTCATCTTGTATAATTTTTTTTCCAATGAAACTATCTCTGATACTAGATTTTGTATGCAGTCTCTCTAGTTGCCTGCTGTTCAGATTGAATGGATTGAGGACTGGCATATTTAATATTAAATGAATAGGTTGCATCAATAGATATCAACATCTGAAAATGTGTCAGGTATAGAAGATGGGCAGATGGGTTGCAGTGCAAATCAGTTCAATGGTTCTAAGCAGGACAGAAAGTCTAGGCAGCACAGATGACTTTTAGCAGACTAATTCCTGTCCTTGCAGTGGCAGGATGTTGATAGTTACCTCATCCCCCTGCTTCACCTGTTGCAAGTTAGGGTGTGCTTGATGTTTTTTGGGCATTGTCCCTGGTAGTTGTATGAAAGGGTTTTTTGTGCATTTTTGTTTGAAATAGGCTGGGTAGATAGGGATGGCTTAGACAGGAATGATCCTGCCTTGAGCATGAGATTGCACTAGATGACCTACAAGAGGTCCCTTCCAGCCCTACTTTTCTATGATTCTGTGATTCTAAGAGTAGATGTTGAGGAGATGATCAAGTCAGACTGAGTGATGCTGAAAATGTTCTTAAAACAACGTCACTCCAACACTGCTTAGAACTGGTGTCATAGACAGCTGCTCCAAGGAACAACTTTGCAATTGCAAAGAATATTTTAAAATTATCCACTCTCTTTCCTTCCTTCATGGAAATGTCATCTTCCATTTTTTATTCCACTCTGCCTTTTATTTAGAGACAGTATAGTTTTGCCTCAGACATCTATGAATGTTCTTTTAAAGGTGAATCTGTCTTCCCTTACATACCTGCTCCCCTGCAGGTAAGAATTAAAATAAACAAAGCCACATCTGGGACCATCATTTCAATACAGTGTGCTTAATCTTAATGTTATGGCTTGGATAGCAGATTACAGTGCTGCTGTCACAGCCTTACTGCAACAGTCACGGTGGACACTGTGCATTTCAATACCTCCTCCTCTAATCTTTCCCCCACTGCTCCCATTCCCTGGCTGCTAATTTCACGCCGGCACTTAAACATGATGGATAATTGTGTTCTGCTTATCAATGTTTAATTTAAGGGCTGTTCCATCTGACCTGGATGCCCTCTGCAAGAGATATGCCTCGTTATTGATTTCATGGTCACACCTGTGACATTACCTGCTTTGTAGGAAGTCGACTTTGACATTCCTGTGAGGCCTTGGCAGCCAGACCTAATTGTCAGAAGAATAATCGAGCTAACAAAATCATTACAGCTGATCTGTGTGTTACCACTGTTTTATCTGCCTCTAATTAGGTGCAGGGGAGGTAACTAATAGCGGTAAGCATGCTACACTAGGTTTGATGTCCATAAATAGAGTGGAATATAGTGTGTGTGTGTGGGGGGGAAATTATTCACGATCATTCTGGAAAGTTAGGAATTGAATTTCAGTTTGCCCAGGTTTCCCCCATATTTTTTTTTCAGGAAACTGTCATGCTAGCAAAGTTTCCCTCCTGCAAATGTTTGTGGAAAATAAGCATTATGCATGTTGTCAATTTTAATTTCATGATTTAAATTAAATTCTGGAATTCAATTTTAAGGTGGAAGCAGAAAATATGCAACAGTCATTTTTAAATTTGGGTTTAGTGTGGAAATGAGGACGGCAGCAGGCAATGCAGAGAGGTAGAGGGAAGAAGAAAGGTGGTGGTGTAAGACAGATTGGAAAGGGGAAAAAGATAGGGAAAGGCCGGTCTGGAGGGAGGAGGTATGTGGGTCACTTCAAACAGGTGGCAGAAGGAAACAACTCTGCAGCTAACATCCTCTGTGAAATGCAGGCAAGTGGTAGATCAGTTCTGAGTGTAATGTGACAACACTAAAGATTCATAAAAACAGTCACTTTCTTTTACCACTTGCATCAACACTTTGCTAAAGTAGGGAAATAAGGAATACAAATAAGGAGTTTAAGTACATACACTCAAATGGTCTCTACTGTGGAGCATGTACCTAGAACCTTCCCCAGCCTCTTCCCGTCTCACTTCTGGCACCAGATAAAAGGACAGAGCACTTGGGCTCTTGCACATGCCACTTGCACGTGGTTCTGTACAAAGATAGCTATGAACAAGTACAAACACGACTAGAATTTAGAAATGTGGTACATTGGATCTTTTTCTTAAATCAGTTTAGAGCAGGGATTCGCAACCTATGGCCTGTGGGCTGAATCCAGCCTGCAAAACAATGGGATCTGGCCCACAAAGGTCTGACCCAGCCCATTAACAGTGTGCTGATCCCCAGCTGTCCAATTCAACTTGCTTTCTATCTTCTGCATTTTATGAGGGGCATGCTGCTCCCCTCTGGCAGCTCCAGCCTTCTTGCTCGGTGGGAAGAGTTGCTCTCCCTCTCTACTGCAACTTCTGGTCACCAGCCCTGCCAAATTGTTGACTCCAAATTCTCCCTCACCACACTTGGTGGTGGTATGATTTTGGCTGAGGCCACAGTATGGGGGCAAGAGAGCAGCCCTCTTCCCAAAGCTGGGATGGCTGGAGGAGGTGGGTGGGGAACAATGACTTGTGGTGCCAGCTAGGTCACAAACCACCACCCTTGTTAGTAAAAGATTGCCAAACCCTGGCTTAGAGAGCACATAATAGCACGCAGAGATACATGTGCATTCTGAGTTAGTGTGGCAAGTTTGGAGCCTCCTGATAGCCTGCATGTCAGGACTGTGGTCAGGAATATGGGAAATAGTTGAATAACCCTGTCTTGTTGTAGAAGAGCTGGTTAAACTTTTAGTGTAAAAAGATTTTCCTTAATTGGAAATAAAAACATTTTAAAGAAAAAAATAGAGCTGTTCTTTAAAAAACTAAAGGCATTACAAACAGTTTCCGTTCACCAAAGTTCTTTTTTTAAACAGAAAATTGGGATTTTGGTAAAGAAAACCAGTTTGCTAAATTTTTTTATATAAATGTCAATGTTAACTGGCTACATTTCAAATGTGGTATAATTTGGCGTGATAACGCCCAAGTAGTTCCCAGCCTTTCTCACTGACTTTTTAAAAATTATCTGATAAATTGTTGCATATAGGTAGGGGAATAAATCTATGGGTAGTACCCACATGGGACATGTTGCAAGCTTACCTCTAGGAAAATGTCTCATGCCAGGTGTCCAGAATAATCCTAATGAATAAAACCTAATGAATAAAAAGTGGTGCATTTTGCTGCTGCCATCATTCCATGGAACACCAGCCCTGTTGGCAGCTTATTGGCTGCAGAGAGTAGGACCTTTTCCAGCCAAAGTGCAGAAGCCAGGAAACTACAAGTTCAAGTCTTCTCTTTCAAGGACTTCTGTTAACATTACTGGGCACACCACTATCCCTGTTATTCACCAAGGCAATTATCATTCCAGAACCTTACAAAAAATGCAACTGAGGCTGCACAAAGTTACTTTAAATAGAATTGGGAACAGAAACTCAAATCTCTGAAATGAAGGAACCAAGTATTACCAACTCAGCAGTTCTGCCTCTGGAAATAAGTTGGTCCATTCTCTTGACACCACTTCTATAATCACTACTCAACCTTTCCTTCCAGAGCCAGGAAAGTTCTTAATGCTGTCGTGCTGTCTACTGCTTCTAGCGAATAGATGTGCAGTCTACTTGCAAAGAATATTAGCTGAAGTGATGACAGGCTGGGGTGGGTTTTGAAAATGCCACATCTAAACTCTGAAGGTGACAAATGTGAGAGTCAGTGGCTGCATACAGAAATTTAGACAGTCTGCTGGGGAGGCACTCTAACTACGGTGCTCTACACAAAGCGCCATGAGTTAGAGTGCCATTGAACCCAACAGGCATTTGCCTGTTGAGCGGAGGGGGCTTGGAGCCTACTTTCACTGGCCCAGGCCAGCAGGCAGAGGTACACTCCAGCAGCCTTCCAGGAGGCTGCCAGACAGCTCCTCTCCCCAGCCTGGCCTTCCCTGCCAGCTGGCAACTGGCAGCAATGGCTAGGGGGGAAGGGGGGAAATGAAGCCCTTCCACCTTGTGGGCCCAGCCCAGCTACCCCGATGGGGTTTTGGGAGGAGCCAGGCCAGGCCTGTGAGGCAGGGTGGGCTCCATTCCTCTACCCCCCAGCTCTGGATGTGGCAGCCATGGCTGCCACTGTCAAGACATTCATGCAGGGGGTGGCGGGGGGGAAGAGAACCCCCCCCTGCAATGCAGGCCTGGCTCTGCTCTCTTCAAGACCCCAGCAGGAGTAGCTGGGGTGGAGGAGGGCTCCCTTTCCTCCCCCCTGACAGTGCAGGGAAGAGACAGAGGTTTTCTCTTTGCTCTCTGTGACAGCCCCAGGGATGGGGCTGGGCCAGTGCTCACCTGAGCAAACACCCACTCAGCCCCACAAAGCTGCATGGGAATCACCTGAAATTAGCCTATGCAAGGCACCTGTACACAGGTTCCCTAAGGTGCTTTACCCTAGAGTGCTCCTATCTCATACTACATCAGACAAAGTTACATTTTCACATGATCAGCCATTTTAAAAACACTCTACAGCCATGAATGTTTGTTGGGTTATGGCTACAGAGCCCTTCTGGGGGATTCATTGCACAAAAAATGGAATTTCTGTGCACACCCAGTATGTCTCTGCACAAGTGGAATTTCTTCATTGCCAGTCATTTAAGGTTTTTGTTTGAAACTAGATTTTTTGCTCTCCCTCAAACTGACTGAAACAGTCAGGTCTGACTGAAAATAGGTAGGTCAGTGGCCAGATAGAAGGGTTCTTAAAAGTCGTGGCTGGAAGAATCCATAGTGGAAGCTAGGGTTTCTTATGTAGCAGAAACAATTTGCAACCAGTGACAAATGGCCCAGTACAGATCATAGAGAAATAGTGGTGGGTTTGCCTATTAAGTGGACCTGGGAAATATTCTTTGTAGTGACTGGGGAAAATACAGGAATTTCTGTAATTAAGAATTTAGCCTGGGCCCAAGGTCACCTGGATTCTCTCCTGGTCTGCCACAGGCTCCCTCTGGGATTTTGTCAAGTCACTTAACATCAACATTTTAGAAGGTGGCCTCTACTTTTGGCCTTAGTCTCCCTATGCCTCATTCCCACTGTGTAAAATGGAGGCCCTGATGCCTCCCTACCTCACAGAAAAGCCATATCTATATATTCAGTCATGCTTAGGAGATGAAGAAAACCTTGGGGAAAAATGATGGGTGCCAAAGGGGGATGGAAAGCTTGCATCTTTCTCAGGTGGGAGAGGTGTGGGGAATCTAGAGGTGTGTTGAGAAAATTCTAGTAGCAGGAGAAGTGTTGAAGCCATGGTGGGGATATTGGTAAGTGGGGAGATCCTTGTTGTCTGCTGTGCATGGGGGATCAAAGGCTGGTGAGACCAGGGAAGTGTAAGAACATAAGAAGTGCCATACTGGGTCAGACCAGTGGTCCATCTAGCCCAGTATCCTGCCTCTGACAGTGGCAAAAATGGATGCTAGAGGGAGTGGATTGAACTGGACAGAACTAGAGTGATCTATCCCCTATCCATTACCCTCCCTGGAATCCACCATTATAGGTTTAGTATGAGCATTTCTAGACTCCCTAACAACCGAGAATGGGGTCTAGGATTCCAGAAGGAATTAGCATTGTTCTGAGCTTACCTTAATGGTATCTGAATAAGGATTTTTGTAAGTGGTACCTATGAAGATATAAAAGGCAGCTCCCTGAAGTCATTCTAAAACAAAAGGGGTGGTACTGCCAAAGGTTAAGTTTTGGATGCATTTAGAGCCTACCTTGCAGTCTGAGCATATTTTTCCTAACACTGAGAATCACTGGTTGTATGGGCAAAATTAATTTCCCAAATTGCAGACACATCTTAAAGTGTGGAGACAATCAGGATCTGGATCAAAGTTCCCTTAAAGTGAAATCAAATTTGAAGGCCCATGATTGCTACTGTTTGTCTCTTTCTACATTTAAGATGTCTAAGATAATCCTCATCAAACAAGCCCCACAAATT
>NW_017729024.1:244557-252767 GCF_001723915.1 Gavialis gangeticus | reverse complement strand
GACCAGAAACCAAAACTCTTATCAGCAGAGCACAAAAGGTTGTGCCTTCCTTTCTTAGGACCACTGTAAAATTCACATTTGTGTATCTTGTTGCAGACCTGTTCTTTTTCAACATGGTGAAGCCCAGCCAAGGACTAAGAACTGTGTTTTGGACTTTTGAAAGCTCAGCCAGGGGACCTGTTCCTGCATGACTTAGGGATCTGTGACTCTTATTAATTTCAGTGGGAGTTCAGAGGGAACAAGGGAAGTAATATTGACTCCTAATATAGTGATGGCTCCAGGACATGGTTTTTTCTATGTATGGAGGGAAGCTATCATTTGGATATCTGAAATATCTTCTGTTCTGGTTGTGAGGTGTGTGGGGGGCCCATTTTCACTAGGTGTTTTAGACCATACCCTTTCCATATCTTACAGCCTGGTGAAAGCTTGGAGATTCAGAGAAGCATCCCCAAGGGTTTCAAGCCAAACCATACAACTCATTTTTTTTTTATCTTTAACCTATTTCAAATCAGAACCCTGGTCTCTAGAAAGGAAAATTTATCTTATTAAATGAATGTACAATTTAATCCCTGGCCATGTTGCTTCACTGATGGAAATTTCTTGATTTCCATAACCATGAAATATGGGATAAATACCCATATGCACCGGTAACACTGCGCATTGGTGAGATGCTATTTAGTACAACCTATAGTGTGTTCTAAAGATGGAAATTACAAGTCCCACTATTGTGGAATAGCAGAACAACATGCTGAGACACTAGTAAAAGGGCTTTGTAGCCAAGCTCCTCACCACCTGAACCCCCTGCATTTTCTAATGTATCCTTTGCAGTAATTAATTACCTCTCTTGTGGTTTCATTTCTTTCATACTGTTACTGGCAATCAGGTAGATAAAGGGAAAAAAATTGTTGGTGCCCTGTGGTATTAAAAGTGAAGGGTTTTCACACTGTCAGGGTAATGAATCCTGCAAGGGTTTGAAGCGCCTGGGCTTGGGGGAATCTTTGTGTCATGTGTCTGGGAATGACAACCCCCAGTGGTTAATTACTGCCACGGATGAGAGCTGAGCTGGTAGCAAAATGAGATAAGTTCATTATGAGTTAAATCTGAAGTTAATTGGATTCAAATTTTCACCCATTAGTATACAAAGATACACCTAGAAATGCTCTTTTTTCGTCTTTTTTATAAAAAAAGGGTAAACTCATGAAAAATGCTGCTAAACTTAGTCCTTGGTTATTTTGTCATGGTTTGGATACAAAAATTATCTTTCACAGAAAATGTTTTATTCCTTTTCACAAAACAACCTGAGGCATTTTCTTTGGGAGCTAGAGCATTTGTAAAAATGTGAATGTAAGTTATGGTGTCAGTTCAGAAGAGGAAATATTGCTGATCTTTATCACAGCTGGTTACAAAATGGAAATTTTCCAGGGGAAAAAGTTTTGGACAAAGTGTTTTTGTTTGAAATTTTTTGACAAACAAATTCAGCTTTTGTTCAGTATGAACATAGGATTGCTTCTCAGCAAACATGATGAATCTGGACAAATCAAACTCATGAGGTTCATGAATTACCTGGAAAAGCAAACTGGATTCAATAAAGCGACAGGCTTGCTGAACTCAAATCAGGTAATAGATATAATTAAAATTGGATTGACCACTGTATTTATTTTCCTTCTGACATACAACTTGTGGGCATGAAATTGGTTTTGTGATATTTGTGTACAGTTCCTACCTTAGTGGGAGCTTTACTATGCAATTGGGACCTCTAAGCACTCCTTCAGTAAAAATTGTTTCTATTGTTAGTGATTAATATTAAGTATGATGCTATTTAAGAGTTGTAGGAGCTGTGTCATGATCGCATATTGATATATATCATTGATTCAAAATGATATAAATCATCACTGACCCTATAACTGAAACTGGCTTGTGATTGAATGAATATTTTTTGCATGTATGAGCCATATTCCTGAGAAATTAGTCATCATCCTGTTATGCATGTTTAAATTTATATTTATTCATGCAATAAAGGAGCCATTTCAAAGTTCACATATGAAGCATAAGCTTTGCTATATTATGCTGTGGTCCTATCAGCACTGCTGTTCTGGGCTTGTGCTTGAGTGTAACATCTCTGAGGAGGTAATAATCACTGCAAGAATTGTAGTTGGTGAGTCAGTAGGTGACTGACTTAGCTGCTGATTCTGTGTATGCTTAACTTGATGTAAAGCTATATGTGTAAAATGTTTGTAGGATTATGAGTGCAAGTAACCAATGCCATGCCATGGTGATAGTGGGCAATCTGTTGCCGGAAGTACTGTACTTTAGATGAGAAATGAAAATCAAGATGCTAACAACTTGTAGGACTGTTAGCTGTGGTGTCCTGGTATATTCTGTTATTCCCTGCCTAGCTAAATTTCCTCTGCAGCTTATATATGAACAGCACTTCTCACTTCCTCTTAAGCAGTTAAGCTATTAAGGCAGTCAGCACACTTCATCCCAGAAGTTGCTACATTTCAATGGGCAGGCAAGGGGTTCCTTTTATAGTTCATACAGCATGCGTCCATTTGCACAAGGCTCTGTTTGAGAAGCACTATATTAATAATATTATGTTTCTTCTTTTTTGGCACTTTTTAATCCAGCAAACTCAAAGCAGTTTATCAGGGGAGACAAATAGGATTGTCCCCCTTGGAGAGATGGGGAAACCAGGGCTACAGAAATTAAATGAGCTGTCTGAGATCTCACAAGTAGTCTGTAGCTGGATCCAGAACAGAACCTTGACTTCCTGATTCCCATCTCATGGCTTCTCCATGCATAATGCTTGTAAAACATTTGAACACCTGCCTTTTATATACACACACGTTGGTCATTGTTTCAAAGGCAGGTTTACTTAACTTTGAAGGGACTCAAGCACACTGCACAGACAGCACCGCAAGAAGAAGATGGAGAAAGATATGAGTAATCCTTTACTTATGTCGCTTCGTACAGTTGCTCTGTCTGTAACATTTTTTAAATCATCATCTCTGTGTATCAATGTTAAATTAACCTGGAGGAGGGGGGAGGTCATGGGTACTAGTGACTCTTACTCCTTTGTCGGAGGCCAGACAATACTGGCAATATGATATACCTGAGCCTGAAGTCTCCGGTGCTTAAACAACTTCAAATATAAGTAGTACAGAACACTACAGCATGTCTCTTTAACAATGCAAGCAATCACAAGCACATCAAATCTGCTCTCTGCTTGAGTCACATGCAAGGTTTTAGAGATTTTATATCCAAAACACTACTAAAACCTAGGGCCTAGGATATCTAGGAGATCGCCTGGAGCCCATGCCTATGGTCTACATGGTCTACAACTCAGTTGCTGGGGCTCAGCAGAGCACACTATAATAAGGCTGTGTGTAAGAGAAACAGAGATTCCTTAGGGACCAGTCTGAGGCTGGGGTCAGGAAAGAGAGGTGCTGAGTACGTGGGGGTCCAAGAGCCCTGGTCTCCCTCAGGAAGAGGGCTGTTATCTGAAATGTATAAAACTTTCCACATCTTAGGTCCCCCCTGGCGAACACAAAAGTTGGCACCAGGTCAGGAACCTTTCATTGCAAGAGCACAGCACTTCTTCCCCAACCCCTGCCGCCTTCTCTAACATAAATACAGTGCAACCTACATATGGAAAAAACACAAAGAAACCAAAAAAACCAAACCAGTCGTACTGAGCCAACACGCTCAACTGCACACATTCTTCCCCTTGGGAAGAGAGTAAACAATGCAGGACAGATGTTAGTCATGTTGCACAGAGCACTCAGGGAAGTTGCCCTGATGCAGTAGTGAGGAGCATGCCACAGGACAGGAACCTAGACAAAATGGAAGAATCATGAAGCAATAAAGTTTCCTTGGGACTATTAAAAAAAACCCCGAACCCAGCCCTGTAGCAATTCTTACAATGCTACATGCTTTTATGAAGATTCAGCCATAAAGAGAATTTAGGAAGGCTTGCCCCCAGGACCGTTTCCTTTGCCAGGAAGGCTGAAAACAGCTAGTTGTCTGCAAAATGTAAACAGGTATTTGTCAGCTAATCAATTATATGGAGCACTCAGCATTAACAGTAGACAATAGTCCTGTTTCCAGTAGAGAAGAGTGAGCTGTATACGTTCCTTCTGTCACTGACAGTGACATACAGTCAGCCCTGTTTGCGCTGACATGAGGTCATCTTTTCTTCCCCAGTGTGGTTGGGGAGCAGAGAGAACTGTCTGCTGGTGTTTTAAACTGTGATATCACAAACTCCACAGGCTCCTACAATCTGTTTTACATTCCTTTGTTATCAGACTCCTTGAGCTGATAGAGATGGACCCAAAGTGGTCTGATTCCTTTGTTCTGTTCTTCTCTTACTCACTAGTTTTAGATTTTAATGAAAAAGAAATGCTAGCACTTGAAGCTAACAGCTGTCCTCTGCTCACAGTCCATGGGCGACTGCTGGTCGCCGATTGATAATAACACTGAAGTGAAGCCCATTTGTTTTCCTTAATCTAGTGAAAACTTTTCAGAACAGGGCAGATTTTTTCTTTAAAAAAACCCACCCTCCTAATTGGATCCCATGTTGTAAGTGGCTGTCCCTAGGGAAAGAATGTCCTTGGATTTAATGGACTGGCCTGGCAGACTGGAGGCCTAGGTTCAGGTCCCATCTCTCCTGCAGGTAGCTTGCGTGATTCTAAGGGGCAGATTTATAAAGACATTTCGGCCTCTACATACATCTTTAGGTACCTAAATATCTTTAAAAACTCTGATACAGATCCCCCACGGTGTTTTGGAATGGGAGTTAGACATCTATATATATTTGAAAATCAGGGGCACTAGGCATCAGCTGGCATGCTGCAAAAGGTATTTTCCCCAGTTACCCTGGCTACTTGAACTGTAAACTCTTTGGGGCAGGGAATTTTTCTTATTATATATGTTTGTTAATGCCTGGCACAATGACAAGTAGTTTCACTGTCATCAGTGCAAACCAGGATATGGGAAAGCGCTTATTCAGGATGCATCTGAAACGTGGCAGAGAGGGTTAGGTGGAGTTGAAGCCCCTGGGACCTGCTTCTTTATTCTCTTCTGTATCAATGGAATTAAGTATTTTATTTAGAAATGGACTGCAGGTGTCCAGTTGGGGAGGAAAAGCAGATACTTATTCTGTCTCATTTTGGGGGAAAATCAATAGAGAACTGGATGCCACAGTATTTAGTACTAGAAGCTAGATGTATACATCCAACCTAAAGACCACTGATTTTAAGAACCTGAAA
Organism: Gavialis gangeticus; assembly: GCF_001723915.1. Classification (NCBI taxonomy): domain Eukaryota; kingdom Metazoa; phylum Chordata; order Crocodylia; family Gavialidae; genus Gavialis; species Gavialis gangeticus. The sequence continues at coordinate 247,500 of NW_017729024.1, read as the reverse complement.
ACCAACATGATTTTAAGAGGCACTGACCACCTGTAGCTCCCATTGACCCCAGCAGGACCACCACCCAGTTGACCCATCCACCTTATCCAGGTAGTTAAATCCTATGCTGGTGGTGAGGAGCTGCAAAAAGATCTCATAAAGCCCAGTGTTTGGGGAAAAAATGGCAGATGAACTTCTGCATTGACAAGTTCAAGGTAATGCACATGGGAAAAATAATTTTAACTATACTTACACAATGCTGGGGATGTGAACTAGCTGTTATGACTCAGGAAAGAGACCTTGGAGTTATTGTAAACTGTTCTCTAAAAAGTGTGAAACAGTGATCAGAAAAGCCAATAAAATGTTGTGCATCATTAAGGAGGAATTGAAAATGAAACAGAAAACATCATCATGCCACTATATAAATCCATGTTGTGTCCACATGTTGAATTCCATGTGCAGGAAGTCTTTTTTGGAAGGACTCTGGAAGTGCATATTTAACTTCTAGAACTTGTTGCCACAGGAGGTTGTAGACGCAGCTAGTATAACCAGGTTCAAAAAATGGAGGACTGGTCCTTTAATAGGCATTAAATACAACAGGCAGGGATGAAGCCTCTGACACCCCTAAAACAACAGTGGTGCAAGTCAGGAAGGGTATGATAGGGAATGGACCACTCTAGGTATGCATTATAGTGCTTATAGTGTCTACTATTGGCAGTCTCAGAGACAGGATACTGTATGAGATGAACCACTGATCTGACCCAGTATGGCACTTATGTTCTTATGCTTTTGGTGGCACCATGTGAACAGCCGGGCTTCCAGAGCACAAACTGCGCCCTGGGAAGGCACTTGCTGCTTAGTGGACTGCGGCAGTCAGCAGAAAGCAGCAGTAGAGCAAAGCTGTTGGCAGAAAGGAGCGTGGGATAGCCAATGGGGACTTGTGGGTGCAGACTCTACTGAAGGCAACTTTATAGCATGCCTGTGAAGCCGAAGAGGCCGTGCTAGACAACTCAGGATGAAACCTGGCCTAATAAATGGGCCAAATGGGAAAGACACTCCAGGTTACAGTATTAGAGGTATTTTCTTCTGCTGCAAACACGTAATTGTTCTCTATGTACAAAATGAATCACTAAGCAGCTTTTGGAGAAGCTTGCTCTCTTATTTTGTTCTAGGGCTCCATTGTGGAAACCCTTCGCACCTTACACTTCTTTGAGTGTTTTATTAGAAAATTTACTTTATTTCAGCAGTCATCATGGACCCTCCATATTACAGATAGATAGGTTTACTTACAGTCCCTTTTTTGCTTTTACCGTCTTACTCCAAATGTTCAGTGTCCTCAAGCCATAAAGGAATCTGATACACCTAAAGGGTGTCGGGGGCAGGAAATGTTTTAATGAAATTTTCACATTTCACTTACTCATTTTAACCAGCTTCAATGCTACCTTGTTCTATTGTATATTGTTTCCTGACAGAACTATGCTAAAAATAAAGCAGACTCTTTCAAATATGAAAATATGAAACAGGGTCAGAGAAGACACAAGGTGATGGTAGACTTTGTCCTTTGAGATATCACAAGGTGGTATTTTATGAATCCTCATTATTTATTTTTTTCTAATTTTATGCCTTGTTTGTTTCAAATCATGTTTTGGTCGCAAGTGAAACTCTGGTCGGAGGTCTCATTGTAATCCTTAGCAGATGTTTGTCAACTTGACAGGAGCATCAGTTTTTCCTGACTGACAGCCTGCTAAAATAAATGTTGAGAAGGAAGTAGCAAAGGGGTGTTGATGGGATGTGAAACACATGGCGTCCTCTCAAATCAGTCCCTCCCCCTTCCCTGCTTTTCTACAGAGTGTGTATAGTACCCACAGATTCACACTACTGCACATCTCCTGAACCCATGGAGGATTGATTGATGCATATGGGTTGTCTGGTATTGAGAGCTAATCCTTCTTCAGGAAAGTCAGGTGAAGGCTTGTAGGAAGTGTTGGTCAGGAATAAACTATTCCTCAGTTAAAACAAATGCTTCCCTTCCTGGGGGGGTTGTGGTTTTACCAGTATGAACTGTGTGCAGTATCTCTATCTCACCTCTGTATCACTTAGACCTTCAGAAGAGATAGTCAGTCAACACATTAGCAACATGGCAGGCAGTTACTAACAGCACATGCCTAGCTGGAAGGTCATTTCTGATTGGTGGGTTGATTTAAAGCCTAACCTTGCAGAGGGCTCGAAAGCACGATGCACGTCTGAATGGAATAATACATTATCATTACTGTGATAACATGTTATCTGGAGGGATTCTTGCATTTTTAACACCAATAGAGGCATCAAAACAAATGCCAAGCAATAGGAAACCTTTCTGTTTTGGATAAAATCCTTGTTAGTATGTAGTTTAATGCCTGGGGAGGATCACAGATCCAGCAGATGTAGCTAGATCTGGGTGAATCCAGTATCTACAAGAAACTTACAGGTCACATTATATGAGGCAAGTTGTGTGGGAAGTAGGGAAACCTATTAATCAAAGAAGGGGGGAAAGTTTTGATCTGAAATAATGATTTACTGTCTGAAATTATTTATTAGGCTGTATGGTGTCATTTAAAACTGCAGAAGAAATTAATTATTTAGACCCTTAAATACTTTTTGGAGTGTGCTGTACAATACACATGCTGTAAGGAAATGGCTCAGTGTATCTGACAGAGTTGTAATAGAGTACAGAAAACAATGGAACTTAAGTTAAAAAGCAGCTGCAAATATACCTCTTCAGTAGTCACTGTGGGTGTTACTAGATACAGATTCTTTTTGTCATAGGATATTTACCTTGAGATCCCTGACTCAAGTCATGTGACTAGAACAGACTACATAACTGATTTTGCATTCCTTGGGCAGCTCCAAAAAAAAAGAAGCTCCGCACCCACTGGATGCTGCAGTGGCCATTGGGGCCTCTAGGGGCTCATGGCAGAGCCCCCC
>NW_017729024.1:211988-244466 GCF_001723915.1 Gavialis gangeticus | reverse complement strand
AAAAAAAAAAAAAAAAATTAAGGAAGTTTAATTTCAGGTTGATTATGAATGAAAAAAATTCAGCAAATTGGAAAGAAAAAATGGTTTGGGGTTCTCAACCCAAAATCAAATGTTCCATTTGATTTTTGAGCTTTCTAAGATATTTTAATTGCCATTGAAATTTAAAACCAAAACATTATTGTAAATCTGAAATAACAAATATTTCATTTTGAGTATGTCAGAACAAAACATTTAGATTTTTAAAAACTTTTTTGTGCTTACTTTCTGACTGAAGCTTCTTTACCAAACTATGAAGGAACCCATAAGAAGTTGTAATTGATCCAAATCAGTGAAAAAATATTCCCCCCCCCAAATTTCCCCAAGATGTGACTGGATCCTGGGCATAAACCTTCAGTTTTTGGTGGGACTTCAGAATCTTGTTTCTGCCTCCTCAATGTTATCATGTCAGATCTGAGCAAGATCCGGTCTGTTTCAGTCTGCTGAGCGAGATCCAGTCTGCTACCCTAGAGGAGTTTCAAGGAAAATTCAAGGAGGTGCTGGAAATGCTTTTTGGTAATGGTGAGCACATCTACACATGTGCCCGACTATACAGTTGTTACTGCACAGTCATTTAGTATTTGCTAAAGCAGAGCCTGGCCAGCCACTGGAGCATGGTGCCCTGTGCGCTGCTGCCCTGTGTGCTGCACTGCTTTTATTTAGCAAGGGTTTTTTTGATACTGGGATTTCCAAATATGCAGTGCAGAGAAAAAAATCATGTGCACAGGGTGTATTTTGTGGCACCTCAGAAGCTTTTGAGGCACTGCAAAGTGCATGTGCATGCTTTTGTGGATGTGCCTAATGGTGCATACCACTACCACTTTAAAAGCAGCAGCCTTTTAGCCTTATTGGGCACATCCACATGAGCATGCACTTGCGCTTTGTGGCACCTCAAAGACTTTTGAGGTGCCACAAAATGTACCCCAGGAATCTAAGTTGGTGCAGTGCAGAGCCAAATATAAACTGTGGGAAAAACCTGGTATCAAAAATAAGTGCACCAAGAAAATGGTGTGGTGCACGTGGCAGCAGTGTGTACCACCTGAAACCAGAGGCTGGCTGGCCAGAGCCACACTCCAGCTGTCGGCCAGGATTCGCGTACCCAGATCGCCGCTGCTGCAGCCTCAGGAGCCCCCCAGGACTCCAAGGCTGCTGGGGCCAGCGCCTAGTCCCTTACCCAGCTCGGGGCAATTTGCCCTACACCAGAACATGCATACAGGGGCATTCCCTGAGGACAACTAGCAGTAGCACACACATGTGCCACTGCTATTTGTCCCTGGGGAAATGAACATGTGCACACATCTGGACATACCCACTGAGGTGTTTCTTTCCCTTCTCTGTTACCTTTAAGTACATTTTCATTGTTGGGATTTTTATCTAAAGGACAATCAAGAAGCCAAAAAAGGAAACAGAGATCGAAGGGACCAAAATGGAAATCACCTTCACAAAACTGCTGAAAAAACAACTCCACAGGCTCTTGACTGATTCATGCATTTTCTGGGGCCCAGTGTAACCCTTGAATTGGATAGTCAGGCACAGCCCAGCCACTCTGTAGAAGCTAGCCTGGGGAGTGTGGAGCTAGGCTAAAATAATATTTGGACAGCAACCAGCCAGACTCTCTGAGCAACATAGATGATCACAGCCTATGGTCTGTGGGAAGCACTGGTTAGGAGGCCAATGGGGAGGCTGAGGCCATAGGAGAACGACATGTATGCAAGGGTGGCTGCACTGATCCTGTGCAGGTGGCAGCTGCAGGTGCTGGCCCTATCATACTGCCATTACCAATGGGTGCATCATCTGCACACACCACCCCATAAGTGTGATGCACCATAGAATACTGTGATTAGCAGGAATCTGGGTTTTCTGTTCACCACAGAAAAATGCTGTAAAATGTGGATTTTCTCATTTTCAGGAGAAAAACAGATTTTCTCCTTTGAAGGAGAAAAGCATGGGAAACTCTGGCAGAGTTTCAGCCTGCAAGGGGCTAGGGAGAGCAGGAGGAATGTGATCAGGTAGGGGGTGCCACGTGCATGTGTGCACACACATGCTCATGGCAGCAAGGCAGCATGAGAACAGCTCCTTTAGCTCCCTGCAGGTAAGTCTGTGGGGTGGGGGGAAGATTGAGGCTCCCATAGTAAGGGAGGGAGGGAGTTGGGCAGGGCTGGGGCTGGGGACACTGCCCAGCCAGGACAGTGCGTGGGGCCTGGGGCTTCGGGCTGCTATACACAGCTGCAGGGCCCATGTGGGGAGCAGGACGGAGCCGCAGGTGGCTAATTCAGGTTGCGGGGGGGCTTGTTCCCCGTCACTGTGTGCGCTCCTGGGAGGAGGAGGAGTGGGGGGGCATGTGTCCCCCAGTTTTGTGTGTGGGGTGGGGGTGGATGCAGGTGGCATACTGTGAGCTCGGGGTGGGTGGGAGGCTCAATGCTCCTGCTGAGAGCCCCATACCACCATGGCAGCAGGGAGCACAACTCCACGCTGTCACCCCCTCTGTTGCCAGGTGGGCAGGGGGTGCGTTACCCTGGCGGAACAAGGCTCCCAGTGGCAGAATCAAGTCTCCCCACCCTGTCCTGCCTTGCTGCTCTGGGTCTGATGTGCTGGGCCACAGGGACAGCAACAGGGCCGGGAGTCCCAAACTACTCTCCCCTCCCCTATGGGCTCTGCTCCAGTCATGCCACCCATGGGGGAGGGGAGCTGGGCTCCACACTCTGCTCAGTTGCAGCAGCTGTCACCTCCCACAGGTGGCAGCTGGGGCTCAGGTGCTGCTGGGGGGGGGGTGAGGAAGGGAGATGCGGACTTGGGTCCCTAGCCTCATAGCCCTGGCAGCAGGGGGCCCCCTCCTGTAGGGCTGGGGTGGGGCAGAGGGCTTTGCGGGGGGAGTAAGGGGCACCAGCAGGGATGGGTGGCTGTGGGTCCTGAGTGAAGGACACTAGCAGGGCCAGGGGGCTGTGGGTGGGGAGTAAGGGCACCAGTGGGGCTGGGGGACTGTGGCTTGGGAGTGAGGGGCAATGGCATGGAGCAGGGCACCAGCATATCAGGGCTGCTCAACGTCACAGAGCAGCGAGGGGGACAGCTGCCACTGGACCTGCCTCCTGGTGAGTGAAAGGGGCAGGGGGAGCTTGTGATTTTCCATGAAAAAACCCCCAGATCAAATGCCAATATTTATAGGTATTTAGAATATTTTTATTATAGTGATTGTTGCACTGTAGGGTTCCAAATTGCTTAAAAACTTTAATTATATCAATAAAACATTGTGTTCAACAGATGCCTATATATATATAATGGCATTTCATTTTAATTACAAAAAAAAAATGAAGATTTTGGGGTTTTAATCAGAGATTTTTATCAGAAAATGAACAGTTTTTAAGCAGAAAAAACCAGGATTCCAGGTGATTAGGTACCAGAAACCTGGGCACATTCATATTCATACAGTGAAAGGGACATGGTACCTTTACAAGTGAACTACGTGTGCAGCTTTTCAATTAAATGATTTATGACATCCTTCACTACTCACCTTCTTGCCTAGAAGATATGATAGGGCAGAAGTGGGATGGTATAAGTGGCATATTGGAGAGTAGGTGTGGGCCTGGGGACTCAGGAAGACTAAGTAAATCTGGTAGAGTCTAGAGGGAGGGTGTGTTAGTGGAACACACATGGACACAAGGGGAGCAGAAGACAGTGCAGGTCATGTGCAGCCATATTGTTAGTGTACTAGTCTCTTGGTGAACTTTATCTTCCTCCCTCCTATATGCAATATGAATATACAGCAGTGGGACTCAGACCTATTGGCTAACATGGCTGGCATTACTCCATGGTCACAGGGAAACAGGGCATGACATCCATGCAGGGCTTCTGTGGTTTGAGATGCCATGCTTTGGAGCAGAAAGAATGCCTAATGAGTATTTGCTTCTGAGAACTGGGCCTTTTTAATGTCTTGTAAATTGGGCATCCAAGAATTCAGGCATGCAGGACTGCTCAGTACCACAGAAAATACAGGCTCAAGCAACTTACCCTGGTTGGACATGACATCTGTGGAAGAGCCATTAATTGAGCTAAGAACTCCAGGCTTTAATTAAAAGGCTGTCTAATCTGAACTCTGAGCAGGGGAATCAGTGGACTATGGTCTTAAATTTTTGCAGCTAACTTTCTGAAGATGACTAGGCAACCACATATTTCCAGTTCTCTGAGACATCTAGATATCTTTTTGAGAAACAGGTCAGCAGTCTCTCTCTGTTTTAGAAATGTTGAAGTAAATGCTAAACAAATAAAGGTATTGCTGCTAATCTTGTGTTTCTCTCTTGCCTTAACATAGGAGGCATCCCTATAAACAATGGCTAGTAATGGTGTGACCCTTATATGTTATTGAAGTGCATAAGTTCCCCTGGAGAAGTACAAAATGGTGATGCAAGTCCTCACGTAAAATGTCTAATTCCCAAAACAATGTCTTGAATTCAGTGCTATATCAGCATGTGGTTTTGCCCTGGCAGTAGTTCCATCCTACACAGCCTAAGACACTGTTGCGACCACGGCAACTACTTTGCATCCTGTTATATTTTTCCATACAGAAAAAAAGAAAAGTTCCCTGAACTGAATTTGCAGGACCTCTGCAGACAGTCCTTGTGTGTTTAGACATGCTAATTCCTAGGAAGAGTGCTTAGTAAGTGTTATTAAAATTGCTCTAGGTTTCCATTGCAGGACTGATCAGCTCCTAACTCTATAATGCTATTTTGCCAAATCTGAGTTTCAGCGAAACATGGGAAAAAGAAGGGAACATCTGAGTTCAGATTGGTTGGCTTGCCTCTCTGCAGAGCCATGAGCCTTCTTTCTCTGTCTCTCACTTTATCAGAGCTTTATGGCAGCTTATAAAGAAAGGAATTGTCTCTTCTCTTCCTGCCAAGCTAAAAATCCCACTTTGGTATTCACAGTACAGTGATGACAAATGCATAGCCTGTGTTCTGAGTGTTCAGGGAAATGTAAAAACATGTCTAGTTGTTGTGAATGCTCACATGGTGATTTGTTGGTCTGATTCTTCAGGTCGTGAATTGGCAAGCACAACCCTCCCAGGATACCCTCCTCACGTCCCCCCTGCCGGACAGGGCAGCTACTCTGCTCCAACGCTGACAGGAATGGTGCCTGGTGAGTTTTCAAAAAAAAAAAAAAAAGCAGCATTTCAGAAGCAAAGCCAAGCGCTTTGCAATTGTTCTGCACTGATGCCAGCAAAAGACAGAATTGTACTGATGAAAGGAGAAAATTAGATGTAAAGCAGGCCCAAATAAATAAACAAACATCCCTCCAGTGTGAACAATAATCTCATCTTTCAGCCATCAACGCAGGTGATTCAGACCAATTTGCTGAAAAAGGCTCCGGCCCCTCCTAGTAGGGCAGTCTGCTGTATTCTTCATAAGATGCTGTCAAACTTTTCTCTCTTTCATCACATGAATAATTTTAATCAATGTCTTTGTTATGAACATGTCATATGCATTTGTACAACTGGACTGGGGTCAGCAACTGATGACCTTCAGGCCAACTCTACTTAACAAATTTTGGCATTTTGGTAGCAGGGCAGTTTGGTGGGAATTCAGTGGCAGGGCTATTTTGTGGTGGTTGATGGTATCTGGGTCTCACATTAGTAGCAGTTTGGTGGCAGAGAGAAGCAGCTGTCCTTAGGTTGGGCATCAGCCCACTTGTGACTGAGCTGTATTATTTGGGCTCCTAAAAGGCTACAGACCCCAGGACTAGACTAGTAGCTGGGATTTGTCAGGCTGAAAATGCTCAAGTTGTTACTTTTTAGCACTAAATCATAACAGTTTGAGTGTCTTTGGTGAGTTACCAATTTTTTTTCTCCATGTTTTTCCTGTTCGCTTCTTTTTGAACAAATTTCCACATTTTTGAGAGAAGACTAGCCTTGTGATGGAAGGGGTCAAGCACTAACTGGGAAATAGTGAGTGCCTTCAACTCCCTTGGAAGCCAGTGGGAGCTGAGGATGCCAAGAATCTGACAAGGGGTGGGATTAAGCCATTATGTATGTAATGCATGTTACATTATTGCCATTATTAGCACCTTTTAACTATGAATTAATAAATGGTTAATTAATCACTTAATTTATGACCTTTGATCCCATGGCAGTATCATATGCACTCCAGAAATATGGGCAGTGACAGAGCTAGCCAGATAAATATGATATTAAAGAGTATTCATTTGTATTTGCTCCTGACTTAAATATGTAAAGGCAGATTCAGATGTTGGTATAAAACAAAATTCTCTCTTTCACTTCAGAAGAACTATGCAAGTTTATACTACCCAAAGATTTTGCCCTTAGAATCTGTTACAGCTGAGTTAAATATTAAGGATATTGCTGTTTGCTAGAAGAGTGCTCTGCAGTATTGTGAGTGCAAAGCATTGAAAATGATCATGTGATTTAAAAATCATGAGACATTTAAAAATAATATTTTTGAGGTTCATTGTTTTGCCTTCTGCTATTTGCGCCTTTCTGGTTCTCTCTGGACATATTTTAAGCTTCTCTTCTCAGCCATAAAGATTGGAAAGCTACTTTAAAAAAAATGAAATTGAAATCCTGACAAAATCACATGACTCCAGCAGCTGAGAATTTAAGAGGAATATTAGAAGACATGCAATAAAGCACAGATAGTAATGCCAGCTCTGTCCCTAGAGGACGTCCAAATTCAGTGATCAGTTTTGAGTGTATTCAGGAACTTGTGTCCTAGTAATGCCAGTAAGGAATTAGGAAAAGTTTATTCATTTTAGACATTAATTAGTTTTAGGAACTCACTGCATGAAACGGGTAATTGGCAATAATATAGGGTGCCTATACACAAGTGTGGAGGCTGCTCCGACACACTGGAATTCCAGTGCATTGGAGCAGACTTGATTAATCAAATCTGCTGTAGCATGGCGATTGCCACGCTCCAGCAGCCTCCTGCGTCTCATGTGCCACTGTCCACGTGCTTAAAAATGGTGGCTGGGGTGCTTGAACTAAAGCTCATTTAATGAGCTTTAATTTAAGTGCCCCAGCCACCATTTTAAAGTGCGGGGACGCTGATACAGGAGACATGGCAGTGCTTTAATTAAAGTGACTCTTGGACCTTCTGAGTAAGGGATCCTACATTTTCAAAAGCACCGAGGGATTTGGAGAATCCAGCAGGGGCACTTTGAAGAGAACTGACTTTTAGAAAATGCTAAGCACCTGTGTGTTGAAAATCAGGCCCCTTTAACATGTCTGTAGCCGGGCATGCCAAAACTAAAAATCACAAGTCCATTTTTACAGTTCAGCTGGTGATGTTTCAAAGTGCTTCCAATACACACTCCAGGCATAGCCTTATTTTAGCAGTCCCAAATGTCTGCCAGAATACGCATAAGTAGAAGAGTTGTCCATTGGTCAGTAAGTTAGGTTGGGACATGGGTTCAGGTTCCTGCCCTGCCAAAGGTTTCAGGTAATTCACTTACATGGGATTTAAAAGAGCTCCTAAGTATGTTAGACACGTAACTTCCATGGAAAACACCTGTTCAGTTGCTTTTGAACATCCCTGTAGGTTTCTATCTATACCTTTAGATGCCAAAAACACTTTGAAAGGCTGTCTCTGTGCCTCAGTTTTTCTGTATGAAGACAATATCAGCAGCCAATGCCTCTCAAGGGGCAGAGAAGATAAATGCAGTAAAAATTAGATACTACTGTTACATATCAGTACCTAAGATAGAGAGGTATGGCAGAAGTTAAGACAGTATGGTATTTGGCAGAGTTTAGAAAGTGGAAATACAGTGCAAGTTCGGTGATGTAGGCTCATTTGAGCTGATTTTCCTGTGTAATAGAATTTATTTTTAACTACACCTAGGCTTGTGTGACCCATTAGATTGAATAACTGCACTGTTCCTCTCACTGGTTCCTTTAATAACAACCTTCTGCTCCCACGAGGTTGAAGGTCAGCTGCAATTCTTTTAGGTACTTCTTCTCATTTAAGTGAGAATTTGCTAACTAGCATCCAAAATACCTTCTCAATCCTCACTTGTCTCTTGTCACTGGTAGGGCCAGTTTCAGAGGCATCTTTAGCATTGAGCACAGTCTTGTGCAATTTGCCTTTGGAGTAGCTGACAGATCAGCATGAATGCCATATGCACATCAGTGCTTGTGCTCTGATATGGCTGAATTATTGTCCTGAAATTTAGACAAGGGGAACGTTTCTTTTACCAATTCTCTGGGATTCACTCCCACACCTGCCACTTCCCTCTAATAATTTTCAGAGCATATGTTAAAAATGTGTTTATTTGATAAGACCTTTAATTGTTAGCTATGAACAATTAACTAATTGTGTCAGCGAAATACTTAGAGACACCGGAGAAATATATACATGATAAGACATACATGATGTTTTGTTGCATGCTTGTTGTTGCTGACATTGCTTATGCTATTGTGAATAACCCAGTCCCCAGCTACAGAGTGTGTGCAGTATTCATCAAGGCTTCCTGGAATGCGTGTGCAGGAGGCTGGGGAAAAAAACACTCACCACTCTTGCTTTGCATGAGTGTTAAACCTGAAAATTCATGGATAAGAATATTCATCACTGGTATTCCAAAGGGGGAAATGGGAGCTTCGTATATTCAGCTCCCTTTTTATTTTCTACTTGTGCCAGTCCTAGCTGTCTCCCTGTTTTCCCCCTCTCTCTGATATCTTAAGCCCTATTCTGAAGCCTCATAACTTCATCACCACTGCGTTGCAAGTAGACCTGATCTTCCTGCTCTGTGCCACCGCCCAGGAGAAGCCCTCGGGACTCCTGCAACCCCTTTCCAACTTGCTCCTGGTTTTTTCCCACAATCTCCCTAGACTTCATTGTAGAGCTGAAAGTCTGACTATCTACCACTATCTACCTTACATGGAGTATGCTGGCTCCAGGTAAGGGTGGTGTCACACATTCAATTTAACATATACTAAGTGCTGTAACAATGCAAGCAGATGCATGTTCAAGCACTTTAGCAGGTGGCAGGTGCCCTTGTGATGTTGCAAAGTTGTGTCCTTTCAGGCAAGGCATATCTTTTAACACGCTAACTTTAATGGGAGCTCTGTTGCTTATTAAATATGTGTTAAATCTGGGTGGTATTAAAGTGCAAACACATTCTGAGCAGTCACCCAGTAACGTTTACTACAGTTTCTAAAATGCACAGCTCAGTGATTGTCAGTCCCAGCCACGGCACCGCACGATAATTCTGAACTGCCTCTGGTGCAGTCCTGGGGCTGGGACTGACAATCAGCTGATTATCAGTCCCAGCTTCCAGCATCACAAACAGGAGTCTTGAAGTGGCACCCAACTTTCAATTTGATCCTGGAGGAACCTGACAAGTGAAAGGTCCATGATCCTTCCCTCTGATACGTGTAGTTTTCCTCGTATCATTTGGAGGCTTGGTACAGCAGAGGGTCCCTGGCTGATGTCATGGATGGGTTGGGAATGTAGATTTCTCATATTATCTCTGTGGAGCAGTCTGATGATAGCTGAACATGTGTTACTTAGTATGATCTGAAGATACTCCTTGTACAAAAAGTCATAACTTTGCCATCATACAAGCACACTTAGCATATATTTTTCTGATCAAACACACAGTTGCTCAAGTTTTAAGTGCATTTAATACATGCTAAGTGTAACATGCAGCATGGCCCTAGGCAACAACACTCCAATGATTTGCAGTTTTTGCAAGTAAATAATGCATGGCACCATCCTAACATATCCCAACTTTAATATCTCAGAACATTTCAATCATTTGTGACTTGCACATGAATGTGTGACCAGGCCCTAGGAAATACTCTTTGCCAGACATTGATGTCACTCTAAGTCACCCACCTTCTTCTTCAAGGAGAAATTGTGGCCTTTAGCCCTCAACTTAGAATTTTACCTCCAGGGTGGCTCATAACCATCTAACTTCAGTTAGAGAATTTTTTAATTAATTGCTCTGGAAAAATAAAGTTCTTTACTGTACTTATAAACCACAGAATGAGAGTCTGGCAGAGTTTAGGTTTCTCAAAAGCACACATATTCCTTTCAAGACATTAACAGCCCCTACACACCTGTTTCCCAGACTGCACTCCCAGTTATTGCCATGACTATCACTCCCAGAAAAGTTGTCTGTAAAAAGCAGTATGTCCAGGAGACACTGCTGTACCATCAAATCAGTTTGCTTGGTCTTCTGGTAAGATCATTTCTAGCTCTACAGAAGTAATGAAAATGGTAAGTCTGCATTCTTCAAAGCAAGTAAAAAATGTTTTATGTGCCCATTGTCTGCATAAATAATATCTGCAATGGTTGGGATCTTTCAGTACAGCTTGGGAATTATGTACTTAAGGCCTTTTTATGTCAATGGAAAATAAGTGTATACATTCCTTAGCTTGCTTTGAAAATCTCAACCATCTGCACTGAAGATATGCAGAAGTTTATTCAGAGTTTTGTTATTTACTGCAACTCTGCAAACATACAATCCATTAGGGCCAAATTTTACTCTTCTTTATAACACGTGAAACCCTATGACCTCATTAAGCTTGTGTCATTACGAATGGAAGAGGTAGTTATCCCATGCTAAATTAACTGAATACCATATTAGATCTGACCGGTTAGAACATGTAATGCTTTTGGGATGTTTTCTTCTCAGTGAGGCTGGCCCTTAACTTCAAGCACATGCATAGCTTCATATATATGCATTAAGCCACTCAAGGTCTCGATTAAATATTTTTATGAACCAAGATTACAGTGAGTAAACATATTTGCATCTGTTCCAAAACTTCTATATGGTTCAGCCATTAGGGCACAGGGACTCACCATCAGGTGATCTGGAGGCTAATCCTGACACTGTCACTGACTAGCTGACCAACCTTCTTTTCTGTTGCGTCGGTGGAGATAATGATATTTAGCCAGCCTTGTAAATGATATTTATGTTCTGTAGATGAAAACAACTATATACATGATATGCTATTATTCATTACTATTATCATTTATTGTGTTATGCATTGCCTAATCCGCAAAACTTCTTTGTACTGCATTTCTGTTCTTGTCACTATGGGAAGAGCAAAAGGTGGATTCTAAGTTAGTAAAGACAGTGGGAATGTTTCCTTTGACTTCATGGGCTTTGGGTCAGCCCCCAAAGGAAGAGAATAGGATTGGGTCTTGAAAGTTTTGGTGCGTTTCTACATGAGTAATTTGAGTACCTTGCAGATAAACAACCTTACCAGTATGACTTCGAAATGCTTAGAGTGTATACTGCACTGTGTTGTATATTACATGACTGAAGTTATGGATTCTGTTAAATCTGCTGGTAGAGAGATCAGCCTGTCCACTAAACAGAAAGATCAAGAGGACAGAACTGGAGCCATGGCCTGTCTCCTTCAGTCATGTAGGAAGTCCCACTGACTTTTTGCTCTGATTCAGTTTCTGTCAGTCAGAGTCCTCTGAATAGGAGTGGTACTAGGCTGGTGTAACTGTGAGATGTAGGATCAAGTCTTAAGAATTTTTTTTAAGCACAACAAAATGTAAATGACAAAGAAAGCAGTATGGTCCACATCCTTGCTTTCAGATCTCTTCCTGCAGCCTTTATTAGGTCACTTTTCATCTTCTACTTCACCTCTGAGAAAGAACATGCCCATCCCCATTGTGAACTGTCTTGTTCATGACTACCTTGATCTGCACAAAATGGAGTTCCTAATACTCCTCAACGCTGGATGTAACACACTGTTTGCCTCAAGAAGCACCTTTTGGTTTTCTAAAATTGGTAACAAAAAGTTCCCTGTTTCTTTTTCTATCCCATTTGTTGTTTTATTTCCCTCCATACTATCTCCTCTTATGTATTTCCTTTTCAAACAAACTAGTCCCAGGCCTTGCTATCCCTGTGCATATGGAAGTTGCCTGCTTGTGCCCCCGCCAGCCTCTCTGCAGCGTGTTGAGCCAGGCTGGAGCAGCCCGAGGCTGGCAGGCTGACCCCCATCTGGGCCTCCTGCCAGCCAGGGCTGCTCTGACTCAACACAATGTGCTGCAGTCCCAGGTGCATGTGTCAACACAGAAGTGCTGAACTCTGTTGTGAACTGTACCGGAGTTTATTCAGTTGAGTGAAAAGCATGTGTAGACAGACCCAACATGTGCTAAACTGCTTGAATGTGCATCTGCTTTCATTTTAACTGCACTTAGTGTTAAGATGAATGTGTGACACCACCATTTTGGAATGTGATTGGGTCTTTATTTCTTCTTTCTCCTTTAACCCTGAAATGATAGGCAAAAGCCTGAAAGTTACAGGCACTGGAGCACCTTCTCCAGCTTTAGCTCAGTAGCCTAGTGATTAGAGGCAATCGCCCACCAAGTGTAAGCTCCAGTTTCTAAGCTAGCTCCACCAGAGGGGGTTTGAACATGTCTCACCAGGGTGAGGTTACACTTAGAACAGACTAAATGAACTTCAAACACAAGACCCTGCATGTTAAATCTCAGTAGCTGGTGCTAAGTGCCCTCTGAGTTTCTCAGAGTTATGCCATTTCAGGTGAGGGTTAACTGTGTGCTGTGCTAACCCATTTTAGAGTAAGTTCAGGCTGCCCTATGGAAATAAAATGAATAATTTGCAGTCCTTCAGAATCCCAGGATGCACCACTTCCAGCCCTGGCTTCCTCCCCCTCTGGAGCAGGGACAGAGTCCAGGTGTCTTGGGTCCTTGCCACACCTCTACTCACCAGCCCTCTAGTGGCAAGTCAGAGCTGTGCAGGCAAGAAACGCTATTAATCCCTAATGCGCAACTGCTCGCAGCACGTTCTAACTTTTACACCACTTAACATTTCACAGATTTAGTCTGGTCTAAGTCTAGCATGTAACTCACCCTCAGACTCCCCAGACTGGTAGTCTGAGTACCGGGCCACAGGATAAGTGCTAGCTAGACTGCTGTCCAGACTTCCTCTTGAAGCTGGCCCCCTCAGCAGCCCAGGAAGATGAGAGGGTATGTGGCTCACTGACATGGCTACTGCTTTGCCAGAGAGGGGACTCTGACTGAGCCATTTGTTTGGAAGAGGTGAACACTTCTGCAGTGCTCTTCATCCACTTTGTCTAATGACTAGTAAATGTAGTACCTCAGCTTTAAGAGCAGGGCCTGAGCTATGTCTAGCTTGTGGCCTGGTGATTAGAGCATCGGGTAAGTAGGCCAGAACATGGAAGGACCCTTCTCCTGATTTCTTCCGGGCCAAAGTTTTGGGCCATATGCTCAGGTATGTGCATATGAAGCTGTGTACTTGCTCAGCTACTCTGAATGTTTAGCAGCTTTGTGGATGCTTACAGGTCTACACTGCACATAGAATAGGATTGCAAACTGTGCGCAAGACTGAAAAACTGCCATTTGGGCATGTAAAATGCAATAAAATTTTGACTTTAGTGCTTTCTGCATGCTCCCCTCTCTGCAAGCTCTACTAATCAGGGCAGTGCTGCAACTGTTCTTGCTGCAGGGAAAGGGGAGAAGAGGTGATGGCAGGAGCTGGAAGAGGGGAACAGATGTGTTAGGTGGGCCTGTAGAAGAACTGCGAGGGGAGCATGATTGTAGATCCAGGATCCAATCCAAAGTACAGCACCTCTCTCAGGATAGAACCACCTGACAGGATTTTTCAGCAGATCATGGAAGCAAGTCCCAATATTTTTTTCTTTCTTGGCTTTTATCCACCCATCAAAATACTATCTCAGCTCCTGTCTCTTGGTATGTTATTCTGATTATTCATCCATAATGTGACAACACCCAGAAGTCCCAATGAAGAGACAAGGATTACCCATGCAGGAAACTGTATACCCACAGACTGGAGAGAGCCCTGCCCCAGACAGCTCTCAATCCAAATTGTCCTACATTTTCTTCCAATCACCTTTGTACCCTTCAGGTTGGGCTTGTGCCTTGTGGGCAGCTTCTGAACCCTTATCAACTGTCTTGTCATACAGAAGTAGCGAGAGGGTCCCATTCTGCTGTCATGCACAGCTGCATAAATATAGAGTAAGTCAACTGGGGTCAAATGGGTGTAGGTGGGAGAAGAATCAGAGTTAACATAAGCTGGAAATGAAAAGAGAACATATTTCTTCCATGGGCAAATCCCTTCCATCTTCCATTTAAAAACATTCCACACATCCACCCTGCCCCAGCTAGAGGGCCTGTAGCATAATGTAATTGAATTGGAATAAGGTTATGCTTAAATAATCACGCTTGTTCATTTAAATATTTGTTCTGGTTCTTGTGTTGAAAATGCTCAGACAATGGCCCTTGTTACCCTCTGTTTTATTTTTTTTTCACTTTTCCCTTCTCCCCTTCTCTGGGGACTCAGCTCTTGGCCTCATCCCTCATGTTTTCCCTTTCACTTGACTGTCATTCTCATTGTCCTCTCGGGGCTCTGAACGGAGGGTGACAGGAAAGGGTAGACCGTCCGAGATAGTGATGCTGAAAATATAGTCATTAATGGGACTCTCGAAACCCAGATGTCCTTTCTGAACACCAGTAATTTGTTTTTAATGAAAAACCATGCAGTGACCCTGAACAAATGAATTTCCTTTATATGAAGTCTATGTGCAATTACCCGACTAAAGGGACCTGAAAACAGCCACATCCAAAACTAGGATTTACAAAAAAATAATAGCAGTAGTATTCTTATTGTCTTTTAGCTAAAAGGAGATACTGGATCAGAAGCATTAGACAAAAAAAGGCCACTTGGAAACAAATATTCATTTCTACAAGAATTCTTTGGATTGTAACTAGTAATGAAAATAATGTACAGAACCATAAATTAATACTGAGAAGGAAGTCAGAATATGTGTGTTTTCTCTTGGAAGGCTGCTCTAGGCTAGGAATGTGTTTCATCTAAGTTTGCAAGGAGAAACAATACAACACCTTCAGTCTGATTAAACAAAGCAAACTGTATAGCCATAATTGCTATAGAAAGAACAGAGACATGATTGTCATATCATAGTTGGAATCAAAATGTAGGCATTAGGTTTTAATAGCTTTTAAATAAAGCCTTCAATTGTTGTTTTTTCCCCTTAGTGACTCTGAAGAGCTTAGTCATATTTATTATCATGTGTTTATTTCCCTGCGGTTTTGCTTTGTGTTGAAGCTGTAGTTTAACAACGTTTTGCCGTGGCATTTTGTAACCTTCTCATGTGCAACAGTAGATGTGTAAAAACCAGTTAGCTGCAAGGGTGGGGTGGGGGATTGCAAAGAGGGATGACAGAAAGGAAATTGTAAATGGCAGAAGATGTAATGTAATAGAGGGGCTAGGGCAGAGAACAAGGTTTAATGCTCCTCTTGTGTAACTTCATCAGTTGCACTGGAGTGACTCCTGATATGTATGTATATGAGTGAAAGGAAAATCAGGCACTTACTATAATTTTCCAAAAGATAAAAAAGAATGAGAAGTAAATGCTTGAAGTTCCTCTGGCAAATCAGAAAGTTTGTAAAGTACAGATTTCCTTGGAGCCTAAAGAATTACTAAATCCATTTGCTGTGTGCTCAAACTTGCTCCATAATCTGTGGTTGTCATATATTTTTTTTCCACAGATTGTGGTCACTTTTTTGTTACAATAGTGCGACAGTTTGAAGAACACAAATACATTAGGCCAAGCTATATTTCTCTCATTTGCATTGGTTCTTGACACATTTTATATTAACTATACCAGCAGATTGAAACTCCAGGAATATTGCTTGCATTATGTTGCTAGGGGGACCTTCTAGTATAATTTTATTTTACTCACTTAGGCATAGAGCCTAGTGTCCTTATTAGTACCAATGCTTACTTGAATTGCATTTCAGTCCATGAAAAACTCAGCCGATTTCAATGGATTGCTTCAGGGCCCAGGCCTATGAACACTGAGGACACTTGACACTTTACAGAGTTCATTGTAGGACTCACCCTTTTGTGCCTGATCCAAAGCCTACTTAAGTCAATGGTAAGACCTTTTCTTATCAAACCCCCTTGCCCCATTATATGGTGCTACTTTACTTCTTCAGTGGCACTCATAGACTTTGCACTTATTAGACTCTTTTCCCATGGCTGAGATCTTTCTGCTCCCCCAACATTCAAAAGGCTTGGTTTAACAAACATGAAGGAAAGAGACATCTCTTGAAGTCACTCAGCTAGTAGTCCTGCATGATTCTGTTTTCACTGTGAAGAAGAAGCATGAGTGCTATCTGAGAGCATTGGTTGATGCACAGTGTCTCTCACTGGGTGAGACAAAGACAGACATAAGCACTTCACCCAAGCATACCAGCTTGGTAGTTCTGGGAAGAGCTGGCCTCCGATACAGAAGTGACCATGAGGTTTCCCTTTCTGTGTGCCAAGGGAAGTGGCCATTAAGTTCAGTAAAGCCAGGATCTCACCCTATGCCTCTGGCAGGACAACGTTTTCAAAAGTTGCTTTAGTTTTAGGATGCTCAATTTGAGAAACCTTGGGCTTGATTTTTCTGACAAATGGAGCATTGGCAGTTTTTTTACTTTCCAGGTGTAATTAATAGTAAATACTGAGCCCCAGTGAATATTAAGTCCTAGTAGGTGTCTCAGGTTGGACACCCCTATATTGAAGAACCTGGAATCAGTCTATGCAACATGAAGATATAGTTCACTGATTCTTTGATTTTCCTCCGCAATGGGGTGGGGAGAGGCTCCTGAAGGTCACAACTGGATCCTCACTGACATTTGTCAACATGATTGACCTACAGCAGAGTGATTCGAGAACACACGAGAACTCCAAAAGACTCATTGGGCAAGTCTGCACTGCCTCTGTGATGAGTGCAGAAGAGTCACTGAGAAGCATACCTGAAGTCCCATTTAGCAGGTGACAAAGCTCAGAAATGAGGCAGTGTAGCCAGCTTAGCACAAACAGAGGCACATGTGAGAAAGAGCCTGAGTGGAGCTCTAGGCGTCCAGATTGCTGCATTCTCTCTATTTAGCTCACTCAGGCACCCAGAGTTTGTTCAGAAAGAGGAAATATTTTGACACATCTCTGCTATGTTCTCTATCAGTAATCATCCTGTTAAAGATAATAGACCAGGTCTTTACCATACCTCTATTCTGAAGTTAATTCCTAACAGCAGAGGATCTGGCCCAGAATATTGTTCTTAATAAAATGAGTGCCTCTGTGTGTCATTCTGTGACTTTCATTGCTCAAAGTCCAGCCCTTGTTTAGGAAGTCCCTTATGAGGTCCTATCACCTCATATTCCCTAAGAGACTCAAAAAAGCATGTTACATGCAGCATCATCACTAAAAACACCTCATCTAAAGGATTCAAAGCACAATACTTGAGGGGGAAAAAAGACGTTTGCATTTGATATGGTGAACAAAGCAGGGTGCTATCTTTTGCATTCAAGTGAACTTGCTCTTTCAAGAGCATTCCAGATAATGCTCCCAAGGATGCCCTTTTAATCAAAAGAAATCCTGGAACTTTTTCAGCAAATCATGAACTAATAACGTAGGGTGTTGCCAATGTTCAAATGAACCCCACTGATGATTCCCCTAATTAATTGCAATGCAGATAAGTCAATGATATGCATTTATCCCAGCTAATGCACTTCTTGAATAAGGGACTGCCAGGATCTTAAAAGCCTTGAGATACATTTTGATGTTCAGCTTCCAGGAACATAATTACTGCACCTGTGTG
This sequence comes from Gavialis gangeticus, assembly GCF_001723915.1. Lineage (NCBI taxonomy): Eukaryota > Metazoa > Chordata > Crocodylia > Gavialidae > Gavialis > Gavialis gangeticus. The sequence continues at coordinate 226,798 of NW_017729024.1, read as the reverse complement.
GAATATAGATAAAAATTATATTGTTTTCAATACAATGTCAGATATTATTTCATTAAATTGATTTAGAAATTACTTTGGAGGGAGCACGAAGGAGCACAATATTTGAAAAGGAGCAGCTCAGTGTTTACAGCTACAACACCCAAACACAGCTTTGTGTAGATGCAAGATCCTGAATGGGGGTAAATTAACATAGATCCATTGACTTCAAAGAAGCTGCACTGATTTACATCAACAGAGGATCTAGTAAACTAGTCTAGTCCACTGTGATAGTTTTTCTTGCTTTATCCACTATTTCCTTCTCCTCCCTTTAATGTGAAATATTATGCATATCTAAACATGAGTAAGCAAGCCAAAGTGTGTATAAACAAAAGGCTCCATATTTAGAAGTGGGGAGGAGGAGAAAAAACATATTGTATTGCTCCATTCTTTGGAAATTTCTATGCATTTGTAATAACAAAATTACCATAATTTGCTCGTTAACGCAGCTAGATCAGTCAAGCATTGTTCCAAACATGCAGAGGCTGCTTCTCGCTCTAGGTCTGCCAGTGAGTTAAGCACGGTGAAAATTAGCATGCAAATAGCCCTAATTCGGCAGTCGAGCTGTCAGATTCACATTCAGTGGCTTGTTTCATTTGAAATCCCTGACAGGAGCGGCTTATGCAATCCCACCTCAAGTAGTTCCAGCCAGAAGAGGCACCAAGGGGGCACTTTCTGAGTGACAGTTTGGCTAGTTTCAGTCAAATAAATCAGTCATGTCAACTGGTAGCAGTGTACAGCTACTCTTGGGGGGGAGTGTGTGAGGGGGGAGGTTAGGGTTTTCAGCCAGGTCCCACCACCAAAACTTCCCCACCCCATCAAATGCATATAGTGGGGGAGTTTAGGGCTCCTGCTGCTTGCTAAACAATTTGTTTGAAACATTGCTCGTGGGGGCCTGGGAGTGTATCAAAGGATTTTTATATTCAGATATTGATTTTCAAGTTAAGGTACTGTTTGCTGCAAAAAGACTTCCCATATAGAGGTGTTTAATGCTGATGGATGAAAGTCTGTGTTTATAATCATTTCTTCTTATATCATGCTTAAGACTCCTGGCTTGTTTGCGGTAACTGAACTCATGTAGCATAATTGCAGAGGCTGCTACGCTAGGCAAAACAAAAAACCATTCCATGGTTGGCAGAACTTGGCTGCTCTACACAAATAGATGTCTTCTGCTTTATTCCACTCATCCGCTGCCTGTACAAAGGAGGAGGGAAGTGAAGTGTGCTTAGAGACTGATCTTGACTAGGGAGCTAGCTTTACTGCCCAGTCTCAATACACGTTTGTTTTAAAGAAATACGATTTCTTGCTTCTGTAAGACTAGATCCTGCAGCCTCCAGCAAAGCTAACAGAGGGCAGTATCAGGCTGCCCAAGCAAGGCCTCATGCTGGCTTCCTGCTCCTGTGCTCCGTGTTTGATGAGGTTACTGTGGGATAGCTTCTTTTATATATTTGAGCATTACAGGCCTGATTCAAAGCCTAAATATGTCTGTGGGTATTATTGCCCACATTATTTTATTCAAAATGTCCGTATCAGCTAGAGGCCAAATGGCTCAGAGTCTCATTGTGCTGAGTACTCCATGAACACATCTGTGGTCCCACAAGACAGGTTCAAATTTTTAAGTAAGGTGCCTAAATACCTTTAACAGCTTAACTGTAGCAGTCAGTTGTGCCATCAGCTTTGAGAGGCATCAAGGCCAGGCTCACAAAGGCCAAGTGAGGCCAAATCCATGTAGACACATATTATTTTTAAGGGAAGGAACATTTATTTTAAAAATGTTTGTTAGTGGCTACCTCCTTCCCTACAGCGACAACCAAATATGAAGCCAATGGATTACAATTAGGGATAAAAACCCATGAAAAATAGTTTGAACCTGGAAAGCAGTGATTTGGACTGGTGAACTAGAACAGTGGTTTACAACCTGTGGTCCAAGGACCCCTGGGGGTCTGTAGACTATGTCTAAGGGGTCCACAAAAGATAACTATGATCAGTCGAAAGTATGTGAATACCCACACCTCCATTCAAAATTTCTAAAGGGGTCTGTACTTCCATTTGAAATTTTTTAGGGGTCCACAAATGAAAAAGGTTGAAAACCACTGAACTAGAGCAATGGCTCTAAACTTTTGTTGTTCTTATAACCCACTTCTTGCCCCCCCTCCCTCTCCCCCAATCCCATGGCCCAGCACCCTTCCTCGCTCCCACCTGGCATCCCACATCCTACCTCCTACCTAGCCCCTGCATACCCTACAGCTCACCTCCTTTTGCCAGGATCACAGCAGCCTAGGTGTGTTTAGGTGACAGAACTAATTAGTCTTTCTGGAGTGCTGCACACAGGCAGATGTAATCCTTCTCATGCCAGACGTAGGGGCCGTGGTACAGCCTGGTGTCAGGGTGTAATGGGGCCCCTACCTCATCCCCAAAGAAGAGAGGGAGTGAGAGAGTAGATGAGGGAGCCAACAAAGTGAACTTCCTGGCCAGTGCACCAGTGTGGGTGCAGTGCTCGAGCAGCGAAGTCACCACCCTAGCATCTGCCTGGATCCCACCTTGCTCACCCTCTCTGGCCTCTCAAGGTCCTACTCTATTGTCTTGCCTGTCACACCTTGTGCTATTTTAACTGGACAGAGAAGCTGCCCCAGAAGGCAAGGGGATTTCACTTCAGGTCTTAGGCCCTTGTCTGGGCTGAGGCCCCCTGGCCTTGGCTCACTTTACTCTGGCTGGGACCCTGCATCTGAGGTCTACCTTCCCACAATCTTAGCTTCCCACCCCCTACAGCTGCAGCTTTGCCCTTTCCTTGGCCCTGGTCTCTCCCTTTGTGGGCTCTGGGCTTGTGCTCTCAGTCTTTTTTGTCTCGCACCACAGTCCTTTAGCTAACGGCAGTGCTGCCGTGCTTTTTAAGGGCTTAGGACCCGGGGCCCCTCTGGCACCCTTCTCCGTGGCCATCTCCTCCCCTACAGCCACAGTTCAGACCTCCAGCTTGGCTTCAACCAAAAATACAAGCATCCACTCCCAAAGAGAAGATTCCCCAGCCCTGGGCCAATATCTGAACATGGCAATGTATTACAATTCAAGGCAAAAATACTTATCTCCACTGCCAGTGGTGCAAGGGCTTCCTTGCATCTCCCTGCAGTCTGGAATCCTTCCTCCTTGGCCAGTCAGACTGCTCTCCTTTCCAGAGCTCCACTCCTTGCAGCATGCGGGGCCAGACTACCTGCTTTGATTCAGGCCCTGGGCTTACATCCCTCTAACCCCTTCTCTGAGTCACCTGACCCACTACTTCCTCCCCAGGCCTGTCAATCACTGACCATACTGTGCTGCTCCTTGAACCCCTTTAGTGCTGGGGTAGGAGTCCCTTTAGATAGGGATAGTTTGGGAGGAGGGAGCCATCTGTCCCTCCCCAAACCCACCATTGCATCTCACTCATGATGCCTCCAGAGCCCCCTGGCTAAGTACCAGAAGAGTATTATAAACCAATAAAAGGAGATCCAGTGCTAAGCTATATATAATCAACATAATCATACAGTTCACTTCAACCCAGCATGCATCTGAAGGGATAAGCCTTCGTTGCCTGGCGTATGACAGTTTTCACCTTGCTAGCAGGAGTGGTCAATGGTATGATGTTGCTTAGTTATTTGCAAAGTGCCAAGAATGTGCCAAGTGCTATGTGAAGGCCAAGCATTTATTTCTTTGTCTCCTTTCTTTTGTCCTATTTAATAGCATTGGCCAAAATTTTTAAGAATTGGTGTTTTGGGGCCAGTTCTCTTCCACCTGTTAGCTTTGTAAGTGGTCTTAGGTGCTTAAGTGCAATTTTGTTTTAGTCTGCTTGAATCCTTGAAAAATTGTATTACAAAAGGCATGTGGGTTTTCCTGTCATTCGCTGCTTTTTTATGACTTCTGTGGGGCTTACTGACAGTCTGTAAAGATACTTTACAGACTTCTGGAACTGGAACAGGATGGAATAAAATCACACCGAAGATACTTAATATATGGAATAGAATCTCTCTCTCAGACTGCTTAGTTCATACACTGGCATCTTACTAATGGCCTTTGATTTTCAAAAGTGTTACAACCTAGCAGCTCCCAATACAGTCATTCCAGGAGTTCAAGGGACTTTGCTTGTGCATTTGCAGGATCAGGACTTTCAACCAAAATCATTTTCTGTTTACAGTAGAGTACCAAAATATCACCAAAATTGAGCTGAAAAATTTTCCAGACTAGATTATAGCAGATGTTTCCCCTCACTGGTATGTGTTTTACCCATCACAGTGCCACAAGTAACGCAACTGTTCTTCTCCACTCTCTGGCAAGTTAAGGAGGTTAGATTCCAAAAAGACACTATCAGGATCAAAAGCATTTTGTGGCATGTTGCATGGAGGTCAGTGCAAAGACTGAGTGTTTCAAATGTGTTTCTGTGTCATGCTAGTCAAGCTGTATTGTGCAACAAGTTAGCCATAGCATGGCCAAGGTGACCAATGAGTAACTCTAGAAAAATCACAAATCGGAGGTGTCACAATCGTTTCTCTTCCCTGGTATATCGGATACAGTTTCCAAACAGGTGTCAGAGATCTATCCTTGTGTAGTCAGAATTTAGAACAATGTGGTTTTCCTTGAGACCTGGTGTTTGGTAACTGTGAGAGAATCTGCCGTCCATCTTTAGCTCCCCACAAAAGGAGGCTTTTTCAGGGACTTATTTCATGTTTGACTTTATGTGTATGCTGTAGGGTGAATGTAAGGAGTATTGGGTGTGGGAGATTCTGCAGGAGATAAGTGCAAGTGCAAGCAGGTTTATTTATACCTTTCATAAGCTCATATCCCAATTTTGTATGGTACCAGAGAATGGGTCCCCATTGGAATTATTTACCACAAACTCTGGAATATCTATGAGATGGAAATTCCATTTTCTAATCAGTTCTGTTCATGAACAAAGAAGTGAAGCTAGTAGTTACCCCCTGCTATGGGAAAAAATAAAAAAGAAACAACCAGCACTATGCACCATAAAACATCCTTTTTCCTTAGATCCTTCCTTCAGTGAGAAAAAGGAGCTTTCTCTATGTTTAAATCGGGGGGGGGGAAGGGTTGCACCAAAAATGAAAAACTAAGAGGATTAGGAGTTGAATGGCGATTATTAATTTAAGACTGAAATGTACCCATCAAATAGGCAGTAAAAAAAATTCTTTTTCATTGCATTGTAGAAATATGGCTTGTTTAGAGAGATTTCTATAGCCTCCATTTAACAACTCCAAACACAAGCACAGATTAGAAGACACTAAGCAGACCAATGCACATGTGCACATAGGCAACTACATATGAAAATTTACTTTGATAATGTGACCGCTGGAAATTCAGAACGTAAAGGTTGCTGTTTTTATCTGAAACTCTACAAAATTTGGACCTTTGGCAATTGTAGTGTTTGGCAATTGTGTCATTATTTGGAACCAAAATTTGAAATCTTGAAATGCTATATTTTTGTGCAATGAAATATTTCAAAATACTTTGTTTTCATAGTATAGAGATGCTATTTATCAAATAAAATGTTTCAATACTGGCCAATCTTTATAGTATATATAAAGTAACATACATCAAAGAAAAAGGAAACAAATTGAGACCACAGGAAATAAATTGGAATCAAAAGTAAATAAAAAAGTTGAAACAAAATGATACTTGAAAGTTGCAATGAAATGAGACAGACAAAAATAAATGATTTCAAATTATTTTGAATTTTCCCCTCAAAAATGTATCAAGATAGACTCCTTCCTATGAGAGGGAGGGATTTAGGCAAAGAAGCATTTTCTAATGAAAAACTAATAAAGCATTTTTAACCATCTCTATGGCCAGGTACAGACATTATACTTTTACTGGTATAAGTGATCAGAAATTAGTTGATACCTGTAACAAAACAGAAGGTCAGCACACAAAACTGTCTAAAGCTGTAGCAGAACAGAAGTTTGGCACACACAGAATGGTTTAAAAATGGTGGAAGATTTGCCCCCCCCCCCGGGAAATGTTTGTTCTGTGCTGATCTAAACTATGCTGCTTACAGAAAACCATGTAACTTATATCAATTGTGCCTCAGTCTTTCTGAATGTCTGGACATAGCCTAAGAGTTAACACATGTAGAATTATTAGAGGAGAAGCCTCCAGAATCCTACCCAGGCACTTGTTCCAGTGCCCAAAGAGCCAGGACTGAAAAGGAACCTTATAAACTCTGCAGGGAAAATGGTATTTCCACTTGGAGGTGCAGCTGGAACTGGAAATTACAGGTTCTGGTAAGTGGTGTAACCTTCAAAGATTTCCGTGGTCTTTGAATTGGTCTCTTTATTCAGCCCCTGTGTCATATGAATGTAAGGACTGAAAGGGATGTCCTAGTCCAACAGGTCCAGCCCCTTGCATTCACAGCAACCATTCACCCAAAGATTCCTAACTGTCCACTCCAAATCCTTACACGCCATCACTACGAAGCACAAAGCCAGAAACACCAAGAACATACTGCATGCCACTGGAAACAGCATGGGAGTCAAGAGCACTGCCAATGCCCTGCCACTGCAATGGCAAAGAACTAGGTGATTAATAGCTGTTCAGAGGATCCCAGGGAAAAGACCATGCCTCATGCTCTGGAGGAAGGCAAAATGCTGCAGTGTGCATGCCAGTCTGACTTGGACACTCTCTCTCTGTCTCTTTTCTGACCCTAAACTGGCACTTGGATTGATCCTGAGAAAGGGCAAGACCCCTGAGCCAGGAATCTGTCACGTTTAAGTACCAGAAGGAGCACCAACATACTTCTCTCAATGCCTCCCACTCCCACCCTCCACAGCTTTAAATGCATACATCTCTCAAAACACCAAGCCTTATATCCCATGCTCCAGAGAAAGGTGAAAAAACATGTAGAAGCTAACAAAGCATACATGAGAGGGGAAATGTTTCTTTTTGGCCCCTGCAAGAAGCCACAAGTCCTGAAGCATGAAATGCTTGCCATCTATCACACTGAAGAAGATATATATCAACTTAGGTATTGCAAGTACATGGAACCACATATCATATATGCTAATGGAAGAAAAATGTAGGAGGGGAACAACTCTCCTAACTTCTAGTCCAGTGGTGCCCAACCTTTTGGCCCTGCAGGCCAGATGAGTGGCACAGGGCCCACCCGTGGGCTGGATTGGGCCCAGGACTGTAGCACTGCCCCTTCCCTGCACATGGTGGGATTGGGCCCTGGCTTGATGCTCTGCCTGGCCCTGTGTGCTAGGATCAGGTGCCAGATCCAGTGTGCAGGGCCTAGGGCTCCCCATGGGTTTGGAGATTTGGCAGCTGGGAAGTGATGTTTTTTTTCCTGCCACCAAATTTCTGGACCTGTAGGGAACCCTGTGGGCCAGAGGATGTAGTGCCATAGGCTGGATCTGGCTTGTAGGGCAGGGCTTGAACACCTCTATTTTAGTTCAGTAGCCTAATGGAAGATGCAACTTTAAATCCTTTCTGAGTGATAGGAGCCTAGAATGCCAGTCTCCTAGTCCTGGGCAAGTGTCATAAAGCTTAGGCTATTTGCCACAAGGTGGGAGGATCCTTCTTCTCTGGCAAACACCTGCTAGTTTTGATTTTTCTGTGACTGAAGTTTTGGGACTTACCTGGCATTCTGCATGTGCCTTGGCAATTCTGTTCTACAAGGATGTATCGGCAAACGTAACTAAGAAGAGCCCAAACACTGTGTAAGTGGTTTCATGATTATGTATATTACACTTAGGTGCATGAATAGGGTGACCATATATTTTGTTTTCACTAGGACAGTCCTGTTTTAAATACCTGTCATCCTGGGTGTCCCATTGTCTTGGTCAAATTAATACTTTTCTCTAATTTTCAGAATCCTCCCATTTTTACAGTCATGCTCTCCAGCCAGTGGGGTGCAATAAAGGGCTGTCAATTCTCCATTATCCTGAAGTGCTATTCACCCTCAGTCTCTGGCTTTCCACATTCCTGCCCTGCCCTACTTCCCCCCTACTCTCTGGGTCCCTTTAAACTCTCCTCGTAGGACCTTGTAGGACCTGCAGGCCCCTAACCATACGATTGGCCCTCCTCTGGACCCTCTCAAGGTTTTCCACATCCCTCTTGAAGTGCGGTGCCTCAAACTGAACCCAGTACTCCAGCTGTGGCCTTACCAATGCTGCATAGAGGGAAAGTATCACCTCTCTAGACCTGTTCATGATGCACTTGCTAATGCATGATCGAGTGCGGTTAGCTTTACTGATCATTTCGTCGCATTGATGACTCACATTCATCTTGGAGTCAGCTGTGCTGCTTAGGAAATCAGCTCTCAGTCTGTAGGTGTGTTGGAGATTCCTTCTCCGGAGGTGCAGTACCTTGCACTTATCTTTGTTAAACTGCATCCTATTCTGTTCTGCCCACTTTTCCAGCCTGTCCAAATCCACCTGAATGCATTCCCTGCCCACTAGTATGTTTACTTTGCCCCATAATTTGGTGTCATCTGCAAATTTGGATAAGGTGCTCTCCACGCCTTCATCCAGGTCGCTGATGAAGACACTGAACAGCATTGGTCCAAGGACTGAACTCCCAGGGACCCCACTGCTTACATCTTTGCAGGTCAATACTAACCTATCCACCACCACTTTCTGGGTTCATCCCTTAAGCCAATTCACCACCCACCTGACTGTGTAATCATCTGTGTCACAGCTGCTTAGTTTATTTATGAGAATGGGGTGAGACACTGTGCTGAAGGCCTTTTTAAAATCCAAGGAAATGACATCAACTTCGACTGCTGCATCTAAGCATTTTGTGACCTGCTGGTAAAAAGAAACAATATTAGTCAGGTCTAAACTGACTTTGTTGGTCTAAACAATCACTTGTCCCTTAAATGGATAATAGCGCCTTATTAAGACTACCAAACCAAACCAAAAGGCTGAGGCAGTCACTCAGTGTTTATAAGTTATCCTACCTTTTCTACCTGATTTAACCCTTTTTATGGAGAGAAGATGCAAAGCAAACCAGTAACACAATCAAAGACAAATATTTATTCCCATTTTTTAGTGCCACTACTTGTTTAGGAAGCTTGTTTTCATGCAACGAACCCCTGGATCTGCTAGCTTGTCTAGGGAGTCACAAATTCCTACCATTCCACATGGCAGGCAGTGTCCCTTGTCACTCATCTATTTGCAAAGATCTTTTGAACATAAATGATAATGCCTATTATCCCAGTTGGATGTTTCAAATACAAAAAATAATTTCTTGCTGAATCACTTTGATCAAGCTACAGCAAGCAAGCCACAGCTATTATCATGACAAGATTACTGTGGTCAGATAGATCAGTTCCAGCAATGTGGTTTATTATCCAGTGGGAGGTGAATTCTGCCATAATTTTAACGTTTTTTCTGTGTAAATTAGATATTACTAACTTGGTCAGGAAGACCAATGTCATGCTGTTAAAATCAGATGGAAAACTCTTCATCCTTAGTCACAGACATTCTTTTGTATCAGATTGGTACCAGGTTTGGAACTTGAATGGAGAACTGCCACCTTCTGTGAAAAAATACTTGTATTTGTTTCGAGCGATGTTCTGAGGCCATTGGAAAGAAAATCTTGAATACAATTCACAGAAAATAAAAGAAAATTCTGCTTCTAGGATTGTCAGAGCATCTTGGAGACGTTATGAAATGCACCAATTTATGCTGTGCAGTAATACAGAAGCTGGGGACACTTAGCAAAACGTTCTTGCATTGGAAAATGTGGACCAGACAAAATCGAATGTAGCAATTTTGCCAGCATTTTTTTCTGAAAATTATTGAAATGTTTTGTTTTTATAAGGCCAAAATATTTCATCACTGTAATTTTGATTGTCATGGGCAGAGTGGCACCCTAGAAATTAGCTGGTTCAAAGTGATATGAGATTTCAAAGGCAACAATCTACTTCGCAGATGTTATGCAAGGACTGGCAGAAAAAACAACAACCCAGTTTTAGATGAAAGGGAAAGGGACAGGGGGACGGGACGCTTAAAAGAGGGAAGAAGTTGGTTGATTGGATCAGCTGTAACAGACAAGGCAGTTAATGCCTAGAGTTAACAGATAGTCCAGGCAGTGGGATAAGAATCTTCAAGCCTCTTGAAGCAGTGCTTAACACAATCCAGTCTGTGGACGATTTCTTGTTTTACAGTTTCATATTCAAATTGGCTTTCAAAGTATATTCTTTAAAGCACAACTACTCTGAGATCAGTGATAGAACATCTAGAGTGGTTAAAATATTCTGCAACAGCGATTACTGGAATTGATGGGATTACTGGAACTGAGGTTGAATTGGTATCCATTCATCCTCTGACAGAGTGATTGCCACATATGCCCAATGTAGACAGCTGAGGGGCACTGTAAGCAGGTGACAGTGTCATAAAAAATGTTGGTGGCCGAGCAGGTGAATGAACCCTAAATGGTATAAGACTTGTTGTTTGGTCCAGTAATGTGGTCTGTGTTGATGAAGGGGCATCTGTGTCTGTGGAAGAGAAGGGAAGGGATACATTTTCAACAGGACTGGCTCACAATTTTTTGTGACCCCCTGCAAGATATAGTTTTGGGGCCCCCTGATGCAAAGAAAGCAGCAGGGAGGTGGGGTGGCGAGTGGCTGAAGAAGCCAGTGGTGGCATTTGTTGGGGGGGCGGAGTAGCCAAGTAAGCTGGCGGCAGTGGCAGCAGCAGGGGAGGGGGGGGGGCTTGAGTGGCTGGATGTGAAGCCGGCAGCAGCGGCAGCAATGCGGAGTGGTGGCAACCCCCCCCCCCCCTTTTGCTATGGTATTGATTTGGACTGTTCACGGCTGCAGGGGGCCCCTTGCCTGTAGGGCCTCCTGTGGCCACAGGTTCTGCAGGATAGGACAGGCTGGCCCTGGTTTTCAAATATAAAAAGGGTTTTTATAAATAGGATCATATATTCCCTGCGTCCAAAGTAGACAGGACATGAAGTGATGGTCTTAAATTGCAACAAGGGGAATCTATGTTGGATATTAGGAAGAACTTTCTATGATGATGCTTAAGCATTTGAAAGGTTGTGGAGTCTCCATCATCTGAAATATTTAGGTACCAGTGTTACGAACATTTGTCTGGAATGGTTTAGGCAGGAATGATCTTGTCTTGAGCAAGGGATTGGATTAGATTGGATTAGATGACCTTCTGAAATCCCATTATTTCCTGTGGCGTGGAAAGTCCCTAACTGCTAAAATTTCCTGCAGCCTGAAAATTCTGTATTTCAGTCAGCTTTTTTCCATGATGTTAATGTCCAGTCAACTTAGAGCAAATAAAAGGCAATAACGTGATGCAGCACATACCCTGTCTATGAAATTAGCACACACTTGGTTGGTGAAGTTCATTGCTGTGGAAAGGCATCAAGTCAAATCTCCAGGTCATCTTTACTTCTTTTCTTTGGGGAGGTCAGTATGTAAACAAGGGGAGTCATAGAAACCAAAGCAATGTTTCCAAAGTCAACACATAAGACAAGTGTAGAGAGTGACTCCGTGGGACTTGGAGAAAATCCCTTTCCCTCAGTTCCAGCTACTGGAAGCTTACAGATATATGCTGCCACCTCAGTCCAGCTGTCCACACTCCATCACAGCTGGAGAGTATTGACAGGTGTGCTCAGCCTCAGTGCAGCATGCTGTGCAGGGAGAAGGAGCCTCCTGCTGTCTTATTTCTGTCCCAAGTACATGTGCAGGACTGGTCCAAATGTAGCCCCCTATATGGGGTTTTAAAAGGTGACTATAATTTTACAAGGAACTGTTACATTTGCAGCCACGCATGCTGAGGCAAAGCCAAAGTTTATCAAATCTCATGCTATGGTGTGTAAGCTTATACATTCGGGATTCAGGAAAGGCCTTTCACCCCAAGCTCCATATAGAGCAACAAACAGGTGGCTAAGTATATGAGGAGTTTGCCTTGCATTCTCAGAAGCACAAACTATTGGGCCACTGTTTCACATTCTCATTTCAGGTTGACCATTCTAGTGCTGTGTGGTTACAAAGAGCAGGGGGTCTGTCTGGGAGGGGAAGCCTTAAGGGTGAGAAAGAATTCTTTACCACCATTAATTGAGATGGTGTCTGCAGCCAGGTTGGACAGTTGTCCTCTTTGTTTAGAGGAATAAATCTCTTAGTTAATGCAGTTCCAATATGGTTGCTCTGTGGCACCACCTACCTTTATTGTATTAAAGTTAAATACCTTTGTGTACAAAAGTTTAAAGTGCATAGCTAAAACCTGCATGCTTGCAGTAATTGCAGATGTAAATCTTTTTGTCTTCCTGCAAAGACTGGGTGAGGTGTTTCATAAATATGTCAGAAGCAGCATTAAAATTTTATGGCAGGCAGCGCGGGTCGAGAATAGTACAGTGACTTCACAGCAAGGTATGTCCACCTTAACCCAGAACTCATTAATCATCGATGGGATTTTTGTGCCTTGTAGCTTCCCAGAAATGAGGTAGAGTTACAAAAATCTGCATGTTACTGATTTTTTATATATGAGAATCTATTGTAAGCTATTAAAATAAAAACTTCAACCCTTGTCCATGTAAAAAAAAACCTAAAAGAAGATATAGAATCAATGTGTATCATAATAAAATATGGAATTATGTAACCCTTGTTATATGTAAAGTGACAATTTTCATGTGATCAGGAAGTTTGGAGCCATGAACGTAGCCAAAAGCATACTATTAACAAAACTTTAATGAAATCCCTAATTGATGTTTGCAGAATCCAGGAGAGCTGCTTTGAAGATGCTGCTACTTTCCTACTATTTTTGACATCACTGCAGAAAACATAAAACGCCTTTGCTAGGATTAAAAAAGAGTCAAAGTTTCTATAAGGGTTACATTTATGCATGGCTTGTTAAAGGGTTAATGAAGACTATAAGCAGACTCCAGATATGAATAATGTGTTTTAGATGGTTATAAGCATAGCCATGGGAAGGTGTTACAGATCATAGGTCATAAGCAACCTATTGATCTGTTGTACTTTATAGCAGTGAATTAAATAAGCATTTATTAAAACATATATTAATTATATCTTAATCTTCAATAATCTTTATAAAGGTGTCTCTAGTGCACACTGTATGGTGTGCGGTGAACAAAGACATTCTTTAACAGTCTGAAGTGCATGTGTGTGTGGTTCTGCTGCTGCGTTTCAGTGGAGGACCCTGAACTTATATACAGGAAAGTGTTTGCGAGTAATGTTATTTTGTATGTCAGAGAGAAATATGGATTGAGTAAGTAATTTGAAAATGAAACTAACAATGACCTGCTGAGTTTCAGGGGTGTTCAGAGCTGCACAGAAGAAAGCACAGAAAGGAAGCAAAATATAGATAGAATTTTTAACATGTAGCAAGGGAGAGGGCAGGATGGGTTTTCTTTAAATCTTGTGGAACAGGTATAGAGGGAAACAGTTGATGTTGCAATTATTTTCTCTATAAGCTCTTCCAGATATATGGAGAGAAACATTTATGAACCGGTGGAACCTGAAATACTGCAGGTTTTACCTCGTCTTGGCACAAGAAACAACTGCTTTCTTATATATTTTGGTGTTGCAAATGTTGCCAAATGCTGACATTGAATGGGGAATAGAGTGCAGATGTTATAGCATGCAATATAATGCATGTAAGCATGTGCATAATGATAGGTAGATGTTAAAGCTGTAAAGACCTGCTGAGTTATTTAGTGTAGCTTTTCACATTACCTTATTCATAGATTTCTTCAGGATCCCCATTAGTTTCTTGTTTCATTTTGCCTTGAATACCTCTTCTGTTAGCAATTCAGTGACCTTCCTTGGCAAGTTACTTTTCTCTGAACGACCTTGCACTTACTGAAAGGACAGACTGTAAATTTTGCAGGGTCTTCAAGTAAGATATCCAAGTCCTTCCCAACCTGTAATATGGCTTGTGTTATTGGCAGTGACTGTTGGGTACAGTGTGTGGGGGGCAGGGCAGAGGAGGGCTGTGACCACATTTAGTCATATTACAAACACATCTTACTAACTGGTCTGTCTTTTACCTCTTTATTTTACTCTGTTACTTTTTGACGTACGTTTATTACTGACTGCTAAGGATAACCCCCATTAGTGCCTTGCAGATACCCATATAATAGTCGCAGGGTAGCATTTTCAAAAAGTGCCTAAAGAAACAAAGTGCCATTGACTTTCAGTGTTATGGCAGTTAGAGGGCTGTTGTAGCCATGATGGTCCAGGAATTATACAAGAGCCAAGGATTTTTTGGGGTGTTCTCTTTTATTGGACCAATTGCATGGTTGGAATAAAGTTAGACAAGCTTTTAAATGCAAGACATTTTTCATCAGATCTGATGAAGAATTTATTTATACACATTTATTTATACAGTAGACTTCCCATGCCCACCAGCAGTATGCTTGCATGGGCCACACTGCTCCACATGAATTTCCCTTTACACCAGAAGCAATGTAGCTACAGTTGCATGGCTTGGGTGGGTTAATTAATATCCCTGAGCAAGAGGGCCAGTTAGCCTACCCTCATGCTGATTTAGAGATTTAACGGTGGGGGTCTACTACAGACCTCCCAACCAAGGGGAAGAGCTAGACCAGGAATTCTTAAGTCAGCTCACAGAGGTAGTTAGGTCAAAGGATGTGGTCATCATGGGTGACCTGAACTTTCCAGACATCTGCTGGGAAGGGCAGTCAGCCAGGTCTGACCGCTCACATAGGTTCCTAGCCAAAATGCAGGACCTCCATCTAACCCAGGAGGTGCACAGCCCCACCAGGGGAGACGCCTTGTTGGACCTGGTGCTGGCCAC
>NW_017729024.1:209286-211084 GCF_001723915.1 Gavialis gangeticus | reverse complement strand
CAACTTCCAAGCAAAGTGGTGCTGGCTCCTACCCTGGGGGTCTTTAAGACAAGGCTAGATGTACACCTTGCTGGGGTTGTTTGACCACAGTACTCTTTCCTGCCATGGCAGGGGGTCGGACTCGATGATCTGCTCAGGTCCCTTCTGACCCTAGAAACTATGAAACTATGATTGGCCTACTTGCTGCACCTTATAGATGTGAAGCACCACCCAGACACTGCTTCTAGTTTAGGAGCAGATGGTGGAGCAGCACAATGTGCTTGAAGGTGTCACAGCTGAGCATGGTAAGTCTACCAGGTAGATTTGGCCTTCAGCTCCTAAATACTCATTAGCATCTAAGGGCATATCTACTCCACAATAATTGCAGTTCGTGCAAACCTACCTGAGCTAGCATGGGTACTACTAGTATAGTAGTTATCAACCCTGTTAGACTTGAGGCTCCCCTCATTAGACTCAAAGCACCCCACCATAACTTTTGTGAATTGAGTGGCAGCCCATTTTGAAAACTAATTTATATATTACAGTGCTTACCTCCTTGCAGAAGGGCCAAGAGTGGGGATAAATGGTTGTAGCCAGGCAGGGAGAGCCCGAGCCTGTGCTTATCTCTTCACACCTACAGCCTAAGTTTGGCCTTATCTCCTTACATTTTCACACATCCTGTGGCACTCTTCAAAGGATTTCTTGGCACCCTAGGGTGTTCCTGCACCCTGGCTGAAAATCTCCATGCTAGTAGTATGGCGACAGAAACATGCAGCTTTAGGGCAAATTGCACTGCAAATCCAGGAACCTCTGTAAGTACTCAGGGGATCAACCAGCTATAAGACCTGTGAGCCTATGGCTGCACTAAAAATAGCATGTGGCCTAGCTAATTTAAAGCTGGCTTGGGTGCATCTGTATGGCTGTGATTGGTGCCAGCATAACCTAAAGACTCTTATTAAAATAGAACGGGGGCACCTATGTTATTTATGACACATCTATGCCATATCCCTGACATAGCTGAGCACTTTGTGCCTGTCCTCTCTCATACACATGGCAAACCTGGAAATGCATTGGTGAAACTGTTCTGGAGGTGTCCCTTACAGCTGCTTTCAATAACATCAGAGGCAGAGGTCTCAAAAGCCCAGCAGAAATTCTGATGTTCCCTATTTGAAAACTGAAAAATCTCTGATAAAAAAAATCCCAAAGTCACTCTGTAAAATATTCTGAAATCCATGTTCCTCCACAATTAAAACAAAAGACCACTATATATAGAGAGAGACAATAATCACTTGGGCATTGTTTTATTGATATATCTACAGTGTTAAGCACTTTGGAAGGCTACCAGTGTCTCTATCATCATAATAAAATGAATGCTAAATACCTATATGATTTGCTGTTTGCCTTTGGTTTTCTTACCATAGAACAGTTAGAGTTCCCTCTGACCCCTTCACTAACCAGGATGTGGGGACAGCTGCCCCTACAGCCACAGCTCCTGCCAGCAGGTCTCACCCTGTCTGGCAGCTGGGTACACAGGGTGTGTACTGTGGGGATGTGGAGTTTGCAGGACAGGGAGGTTGGAAGGGTTGCTGGGGGGATGTCGGTGGCTGTGGAGGGATGTGGGGAGCCATGGGGTGTGTGGGTAGGTGTGGGTGGATTGTGGAGGGACTGTGCGGGGGCAGGAGACCCACCCCTCCAGAGCAGCCCCCCTGCACAGCTCACAGACTGCCCCCCACAGGGGCTACAGCTCCCCAACAGGGGCTACAGCCCCCCCAACAGAGGCTACATGGCCTCTGCAGGGGCTACCCCCCCCCCTGCAGGG
>NW_017729024.1:203098-208964 GCF_001723915.1 Gavialis gangeticus | reverse complement strand
CCCCCCAGCCCCCACAGTCTGGAACTCAAAAAAAAAAAGGGAGTCACTAGGGCCTCGTGGTACAGCCCCCGCCATGCAACGTGGGGCAGTGGGGGGCAGTGGGGCCTGGCCCCGGCCACCTGGCACCCACACTGCCACTGTCCCATCCCACACGTGCGACCAGGGTTGGCAAGGCGCCGTGTAGCTCCACACACTGTCGGGCAGCTGGGGCCATTGTGGCTGTCACTCAGGCCCTGTGCTGCATGGGGGGGCTCTTCTACATGGCCCCAGTGACCCTGACGGCAGCTGCTACTGCTGGTGAGTGCGGGTGGGTGATGGGGCTGGGCTGGGCAGCCATTGGAGAGACTCTGTGGGCAGGTGTCGGATGGGGCCAGGCGGGGCAGCAATCCAGGTGCCAGGGAGAGGGGGTGGGGCCAATGGGGGTCCCCCTTGGAACCCTCGCCCCTCCTCTAGCTCTCCTGCTCCCTACTTATGGGCAGGAGCCTGAGTCCAGCTCCCTGCGGCTGGGACGCTGTCTGCCCTGCATGGGCAGGCAACGTGCCTCAGCACCGGGATGACGGCCAGCCATAGAGATGCTCTGGCTGTTACCAGAGCATCTCCGTGGAGGACCAAGCCTCTGGTTGCCTCAGGGCACAGTCCAGGGACCATGCCCTGCCCCGGTTTTTCCCCCCTGTGGTTTTTTTTGACCTCTGGATATCCAGGGGTGTAATTTGGCCCCTGCATTGCAAATTCCCAGAATGGGGAATGTTTTTTCATTCCCACATGTGCCTCTTGCAGTGTCTCAAAGGGCTTTGAGATGCTGCAAGATGCACGTGCACGCTCATGTGGGTGCGCCTCCTGGGGGATTGCCCCCAGTATGGCTTCACTATTACACTTTGGGGTTTGGTGTGTGTAAGCAAGAGCAGGGTGTGATTGAGAGGGACTTGGGATCTGGTGCCGCAGGCAGTGGGAAACAATGCCCATGAGCATTATTGAGAGTTTTGTTCATAATTTGGTTTGGTTTCCATCAGCAAGATGCTATTTCCTCTTTAGGAGAATAAATGAACTTTTACAGACATGGAATGTATTACTCATATCAGTTTGTATGTACAGGTTTTTTAGAATAAGATATAAAGATATTATATGGTGGAAAAATAACTCAGCTCACTGTTATGTTATTAGCAATTAACACAGAGGCTTGGCCCACAGAGGCATTTAGGTGCCCAAAACTCCCACTTAAACACTTCCCATTGAAAAAAAGTATTTAAGTATAGAACTTTTTGTTTTCCCAAAATGTGCAAAAGACAGCATCTTATTAACATCACAACATCAGGCTAATAGTTGTCAGCCAGACATCTCCTGCCCATGATTTATCCAGGACTCTGTCTTTGATAGGGTTGGTTGAAATTTTGATGTAGCTTCTGTCATGTCTTTTTTTAAAGCTAAAATGACCAAATTTTGTTTACTTGTCCCTATTTTATTTTATCCTCCGGAAAAATTAAGAAAGTGTTTAAAAGGCAGAAAAATTTAGAAGTACAGAATCATTTTTCTTCATTTCAGTTAAACCTTTTACTCTTTCTAAATATTTTCCAATCCAAATGAATAAATGAATAAATAAATAAATAAAAGAATAGAGAAAAAATATTTTATTTCTTATTTTTTCCTGACATTTTCACCTTTCCATCAGTGGCAGAACAAGTTAAGCACTGCTAAAAAACAAAGAGAAAGTGAAATTTCTGCCATTTGAAAATGGAGCATATAACACATTTTGAAAAAAAAAATTAAAAAAATCATTCAATTAAAAAAAATCTTAATTCATGTCTAGTTATTATTGTAATTAAACTCCTTTTCTCAGTCAGCTGTCATGGTTAGCATTCCTCCATTAGCATGTTTAGGACTTAATGATAAAGAGTGCTGAGAACATTTTAGAAGGCACAGAGCACCTTAACTTTCACTGACTCCAGCGGGAAACTGGTGCAAAATCCCCTTCTGCATCTAGCTGAAATATTCTTGTGTTAAGAGTCTGCACTGAACTCAATTGCAGTCAAATGAGCCATGTGCCAACCCAAACCCACCCTTGAGGAGGGGCTTATGTGTTTCCTTTAGCTAAACTACCCAGAAAGGATCCATTTGGCAGATTTCTCACTCAAAGAAATACCCATTCTAAGTCCTTGGGTGACAATAGGCGGATATAAGATGCAAGTAGGATTCATTTGAAGTATTTAGGCATGTGTTTATTCTGTTAGAATGGTGTGCTTTGTAATTTAAATGATAGAGGGCCATATTTTACATACCAGACCCAGGCAAATGCTCTGGCTCTTCAGTGTGCATTCCGGTTAAGTAATAACTACTAGATATATTGCTGAGCACAGTCATGATTTGGTAGAGAGACCAGTGGGATGGTCTGTTAGGCCCCCTTGCTCTGACTTTGATAATGGAATTTGACCGCAGGAATTAAACGGGGCTTAGTCAATCTGCAGTCATCACTCTTGCTGATTTTCTACAGGAGGTCCTTGTCTGGAATTGCAGAATTAGTGTGTGTTTGTGCTTAGCATCCTTGTTGACACACGTTGTGTGCACACAGGCAGGTAATAGTCTGCCCATTGTGTAAGCTCAGGAGACGCATTTCAAGTTCAGGGGTGTATATTTGTCTGTTGGGGCCTATAATGCATTGCACTTGGCACACCCTCCCTTTCTGTAAATAATGTGTCTTATAGAAATATATAGGTCCTGGATTGTGTGATGTAAATCTAAAATAATTTTATTATTGCAGCATAACCAAGTAAGAGGAGTGTCAAGCCCAAAGATGCAATATTAGTTAAAGGCATTTGGAACAATGGCAGATGCCCAAGTTGTATTGCTGGGAGTGTTTCAGGAAGGAGTCCTGAAGGAGTGTTTCAGAAACAGATATGCAAGGGTCTACATCATTAGTTATGGGCTTGCTCCAGAGCCCACTGAATTCTCTGGGAGCCTTTCCATTTATTTCAACAGATTTTGGATCAAGCCTTAGCTCATTGAATCATAGAAAAATCAGGCTGGGAGGGACCTCAGGAAGTTATCTAGGCCAACCCCCTGCTGGAGACAAGAATTTGTCTAAACTGGGCACGTCTACACAAGGCGCTATGTCGCTGTGTGACGCCACCGCTACTGTACAGTAGCTCGTTGCTGTTGCACAGTAGGGTCGACAGTGATCTGTGCATTGCTAGGACTGCGCAGTACCAACCACACAGTACATTTCAAAGCAAGTACTAAATGCCTGCTCAGTACCAACTGCGCAGTCAGGGGCATGTGTAGACGGTCCCACTGTTCTGAAAACTTAGGGACCAATCCTCGCACACAGCTACCAGGTACAATGCCCCAAACAGCAACATCCTTTAACATGCCAGAGCTAAAGCAGGGGGACAAAGGGACCATCATTGTATCTCAGCTCAGATAACTGCTTTCAAATCTTTCTAGGACTGAAGTAGGGGGAAAATTGACATACAGAGGCATAAGAATGTCTGTATTAGAAGGGCAAACACTTCTCTCCACTATACTCTGTGGATTCTTTCTTTGTAACATGGAAATTTGCAACACTGTCTGTACTTGTTCAGCTCATTGAACCCCTGCTGCCCTCAGTGCGAGTGTCCCACATGGAGTGAACAAGGAATGTGTAATGGAGATCCATCATACATCTCAGGGATGCAGGCTTTGTGCAGGGAAAGAACTGACTCCTTGCTCACTGCTTCAGTGTGCCACTCTGTTAGTAGGCTGCTCTTCAAATCAGCAGTTACACTGGCATATAACCTGAGCAACAGAAAGGGGAGTCAGGCTGTTTTTTGGTTACAAAAGGCAACAGAAGTAGGGGCCAGGTTCTGAACTCAGTTATGATGGCTAAATCCACAGTGTTAATTCAATTTGAACTGAGATCAGAACATGGACCACGGAGCATAAGTATACTTTCATGGACGTCAGAGGGGCCTTTATTAATTGACCTAATGGGGAACAGGATAAAACCTGTACTTAAGATGAGAAAGGCTTACACCAGTATAACAGAAGTGATCAATCTACCTTTGAATAACTTGTACTGGAACACAGGTATTAGCATATTGGGTCAGAGCAGTTTTCTATCTAATCCAATAATCTCATCATAAAGAAGCATTTTCTGCCTATAAAAAAGCATTTTCCTGATTGCCATCAATCGAGGCCAACAGCCTGGAGGTCAGTTTAGTGCAAGTATAATTTTGGTGGCTACTGCCTCTGCTGGCCTAGCCAGTGCCACTGCTGCAGCCACTGCCACCATTGCTGTTGGTGTCAGCCACTGTGAGACCCAGAGCACAAAAACTGCTTGTTATGCTTATCATGGATATTATATTTGCTACTTGCAGTGCACTCTGATCTTCTCCTTTCATCCTAAAATCATTAATAGGGTCAGTGTTTGCAGATTAGAGCTGTGTCAATAACTGGCTTTACATGTTCGTTTCTTGTTGGCAGTTCTGAAAATTGTATCAGTGAAAGTTCTGTTGTACTCAAAATATCCAGTTTCCTATTTGGGATTTTGAGCATTTTAAATCTTTTAATAACATTGAAATTACTTTCAAAATGTGGCAACATCCTGAATCAAAAAACCCAACTGGTTCAATTTGAAAATGTCTGGATTTTATGGGTTTTTTTCCAGTTTATTTAACTGAAACAGTTCACCAAAATTGACATGAGTCTGCAACATATTTTGGTTAATACACATCTACACTGTTTGATGAAAAGAAGTTTGTTTATGCAGTGGTTTTTCTATAATCTGAAAATTGTTGTGTGTGATAATATTTCCCTCTAAGCAGAGGCCTTTGCCCACCTCTTTCTCCCTCATGCTGGACTACACTGACAGCTTGTTGCGATGAAAAACATTAATTATCAGGAAAAAAATGAATATGTTAATCCTGGAATATTGCCTGGACATTCTCTGTCTTTTCATACTTCTTATTGTTAGTCAATATGACTTTAATTAAATTCTGCCCAGCAATATAACTGACCAAATGAAAATACCAGTATTTCAATCAGTCAGTTCTGATATAGGCAAGGCAGTTTAAAAGGAAATAAGGCTGCCCTAAGGACTGTCCTTTGGTTTATTCTTGAAACTTCAACTGTATCTGATGCATAGTCTTATGCACACAGGACTTGTTTTAAATTGATGCTAGAGTTGTGTGCGTTTAACAGCTATTTCATAATGGTAATATGTAATATGCAAGCTGCTTTGGTACATTTTGGTTGCTCAGTGCAATATTTAGCCCTGTTCTCCATGCAGTCAAGCATATCTTAACTCCCTGGATAATGATTGTTATTGGAATTTGCTGAAGAAATTTATGGTCCATGTGATTACTTCCACAAAAGAAAACGTTAGAAAGCAAATAAAAAGTCATGAGAATGTTAATTTAAGAAAGTTACTGTAAGTTCCTTTGCCACAGAAAAAGCTAAAGAAACCTGTAGCCCTCATCAAGTGGTAGTTGGGGAAGGAGAAAAATAAAACAATTAATTTAGATAGGCCCATTTCAGGTGTGAAGACTGAGGTGAATTCTCTAATATATCCAGGAAGCCGATATACAAAGTGGACAGTACACTGATATTCTTGGCCAGAAGTCTATTTTTTTCCTACAACCTTCTGTTTTTTTTCCTCCATTGGCCGAGTTTATTAAATATTATTTCTCCCAGGTTTTTTGTTTATCTGCCCAACTGAAGGACTAAACAAGAAGTTTGAAAAGTAGGAGCACAGATAAGGAAAGGATACAGCTAATTAGAACTGAAAAAAGACAAGACAAGTTTGATGAGAAAGGGCCTTGAGGGTTGTAACCATATGGAAAGGTTAAGAAAGCTAAAGGGAAAGCTAAAGGGTCTGATCTCTCCTTGATGTTTAACT
>NW_017729024.1:174835-198098 GCF_001723915.1 Gavialis gangeticus | reverse complement strand
AATTAGAACTGAAAAAAGACAAGACAAGTTTGATGAGAAAGGGCCTTGAGGGTTGTAACCATATGGAAAGGTTAAGAAAGCTAAAGGGAAAGCTAAAGGGTCTGATCTCTCCTTGATGTTTAACTGTAACTCCCATTAATGTTAATGAAAATGTGTGTGTGTGTGTGTGTGTGATTATCTTAAATATGTATTAATGAAATGAGAAGAAAGTTATTTGAGATCTATAAAATTCTGGAGGTGATACAGATAATGGATTCTATACTTTTATGTGAGCAAGTGACAGAACTGTGAGCAAGAAGGAACAGGCTATAATCAAAAGAACCAGAACTTGCCTTTCTGTTTTCTTTTCCCCTTTATAAACTCATTCCCAGCTCCAATAATCTTCTTTCATAATCAAGCTAGTTGTGGAGCTCTGCTTCACTGTCCTGATGCTGAGTGTAGTTATCTTTAATGTCTAGCTGTCCTGGCCTGTAGAGCTCTTCTCGTGATCTCCAAGTCATGCATGTTTGTGGATCTCCTGGGCTTCCAGCTATTGCTCTTCAGAGCATTCTCCAGGCATTGTGGCTCCTAAATTATCCCTGACCAATATTCATTCAACCTCTTCTTGAAAACCTCCAGTGAAGGACATGCCACAACTACCTGAGACAATCTATTCCATTTCTTCACTGTTTTAACAGTAAAGACGTTTTTACAGATATCCAATCCAATTCAACCTATTTTGCTGCATTTTCAAGTCATTGTTATACATCCTACTCTCTGCAGTGATAGAAAAAAGGTGTTTTCCCTCTTTTTTATGGTAGCCTTTCAGATATTTGAAGACTGCTCTCAAGTCCCCACATAAGTGCCTTTTCTACAAGCTGAGTATGCCCCTTCCAAACTTTCCTCATATGGCTTAAATTCTGAGCCCAAAACCATGAGTGACTGGTGCCTCCTGAATCTGGGGGGGTACCTGCAGAAGCTGCCAATGGTGGCGGCCCTCTCAGGCGGGGCACCAGCCCTACCGACAGCATCAGTGTTGACCATTAGGGTGGGCACCGGTCCTGTCGGGGGGGGGGGGGCACATGCCCCCCCATGCACCCCCGGCCAGTTGCCTATGCCCAAAACTGCACACACTACTCTAGTTGAGGCCTAACCAGTACCAAGTGAAATTCACTATCACCTTCCATGTCTTACACCTAGTATTTCTGTTCATAGGTGCAGACTGGTTTTTGCCAGTGGGAGCTTGCAGACATAAAAAAAAAGAAACCAAAGGTTTACTTTAAACTTGGTGCATTCCTATGTCGAGCCCCGTGCATGCGCAGAAGAGGTAGCACGTTACTTCAGTCCAGCTCTGTAGTATCTGTAAAGATGAGGTGCTTTAGTGGCACTTTTTTGGTGCTTTTGTCTAATAGCTGATTGATCAGCTTTAGCTAACAGCACCAAAACCCCCTCCTGAAGTGCCTGATCTTTACAGATGTTGCAGAGCTGAGTTGAAGTGACACACTCCCTCTTCCAGTAAAGCCGGTTTTGTTTTGTTTTGTTTTGTTTTGTTTTTAACATCTGCAAGCAGCAGGCCGTCACTTGTGGTTGCTGAGCACCCACTCATTTTTTTTCAGTGGGTGCTTGAGCCCCGGAGCACCCACAGAGTCTGTGTCTATGCTTCTGTTGATACAAAACTTCATTTGCCTTTTTTGCAGCTGCATCACACTGCATGCTTACATTGAGCCCGTGATCTACCAAACCCCCAAGATCCTTCTCCACAGTGCTGCCATCCAGTCAGTTGTCATTCATTTTGTATTTGTGTTTTTAATTATTCTTCTGAATGTGTAGCATCTTACATTTGTTAGCATTGAACTTTGTTCTGTTGGCTGCATGGTTGAGATAGACATAGCTAAGCTTTCAAATGCAATGCATTATTTTTCAGGTGACCCCATACTTTGGGGTGAGCTGTGGACAGATAGCACCTACATTGGTGTTACTTACACTGTTGTAGCTTTACCTCTGATTCTTTCAGGGCTACATCTACCCCAGATTGCATAAAGTTACTCTGGTCTGCTCCTTTTTTTACACAAGTATAAAGGCCAATTATGTTGATGTAAATGGGGCACACAAATTATTTGTGACAATAACTTTGATCAATTGTGGTAGACAGTAGAAGATAGAACTTAGTCAAGTTAGTGCATAAATATGAGAGATGTTTCTCTAATGCAGTGTGGAAAGGGGGACACAAGAATTTTCTAGGACCCCTTGGCTCAGGATGGAATTTGACCTCATCTTTCCTAAATAGTATTGCACAGATGTACACAGTTAACTGTTGGTGGAATGGCTGGAGAATGCCAGGTGAACAGCTGATGGATTATATCTAAGCACTGGGTGGACATGTGGCATTCATGTGGACTGAACATGTACAGAACAGTTTCGCTGCCCAGGGCCCTGGCAGTCAGACAATTTAGGCTATTCAGGGAAACAAGGATGTGGTTGCCATGTTAATAACTGGTACCCAAATTGGAGGCACAGAGATCCATGTTCTGTTTCAACTTTAGCTGCCTAAATACTTCATAGCTGTCCGGAATAGGTGTGTAAGTGGTTCTAAGTGCAGTATGCAGATTTTGGTTCCTGTTTCCATTTGTGTGACTAGATGTAGCCTTCAGACAATGCTCAGTAGGAGCTACTATTACCGTATATGCTCTATTATGATTGTGCTCCACACAGAAAGCACAGAATTGTACACAAGACCCCAGAGCTTTAGTCTGAGAAAACCATGGCTAGCAACTGCTTCACAGAGGTGGAGGAATAGGACTCTTCCATCTTTCAGCCCAATAGCTTGGTGGTGATATCACTTGAATAGAAAATGGGAAACCAGGTTGCAGGCCCCTCTCAGCATTTTTCTGCTTCCTAGTGAAGTCCTCTAACCACCAGGCTAGCAGCTTTAAAAGTCCATGTGTACCCTCTTGAGTCCCACTGGACAGCCAAGAAAAGTTATGTAGGATTAGAAGAACAATGGAAAGGAAGCCTGGCACAGTGGGTCCCAGCCCCTGCTTCTGCCTCTAATACTGCCTGTCCATTTTATCCAATGACTAATACAAAATGTCAGCTTCAAGATCAATTCCTGAGTAGGTACAGCTGTTCCCTTGCAGCTGACAGCTCATGAAACTGTGTCAAGAAATACTTACACAAATGAAATATTAAATAGTGACCAGTATGTATTATATAAATATGTTGACAAAGTAGTTCTTTCCTTAGGTCTAATTGTGTTGTGGCATACTATGCCACTCTTGCTTACATTAAGCAGTGGCTAAACCGCTGTGTAACACCATAGACTGAAATGGGTCTCTTGGCTTGCAAAGGTGGAAGAGTCTTGTCCCTATATTAACAGTAGTGGCATGAAATCCTGAACCTAGTTTTGGCAGCTTATGAAAGGATCTTTTACAAGAAGAGCTACAAGAGCACGTAAAGTGAATGGAAGCCATTCCTTGGGACACACACACACACACACGTCCCTGGGTAGTTGATGCATGGTATATCTTTTGAACAGGGCTGGGGCTGATCATTAAACAGTGCTGTCAAGAAGTATATCTGATGGATCCTGGAATATCTGGTGGAAATCACGAGGCACTCATGCAGTGTTCATTCATCTCGTTTAGTTTTACTGTACTGCTGCACCATTTGTCTATCCAAGGCCTGTGATGGTAATAGCAGGCAGGGCTGGTGGCTTTTTTCCCCATTTCTCTTTTTTTCCTTCTTTCTATCTTTCCTTTGCTTTTATTCCTTTACTTTTTTTTTCGCATGGCTGATGGATATGCAGAGTATGTGGGAAGAAGCAAGCAATACTGTCATTGAACTGATGGTGTTCAGTGACTCCTCGAGCTCTTGGCTGGTCTGTACTGCAGGAGCCTGACACCCTGACCACTGAGGCATAAAAAACAGAGAATTGGAAGCCTCAGCCTGTCAGGCACTGGAGTGTCCCCCAGAGAGGCCTGGAGATGTGTGTGTGCGCGCGCGCATGTATGTGTGTGTGTGTGTGTGTGTGTGTGTGTGTGTGTGTGTGCATGTGCATGCACGGAGGGGGGAGGGTAGCAAAGGTTGCAGAGAGCAGAGAGGGAGAAAAGAATCAAGTGGTGAAATATCAGCTCGTCTCTACTGATTCTCACACTGGAACACTACAGATTATTTAAACAGCATGGTCACCTGCTTTGCAGGTTGTTCAGCACAGGAACTAGATGTGCTAGCTCTGTCTGAATGGCTAGCTAGGAAGGGATGGGAGCAAGTGAATACCAGATGGCAGTACATGGGAACCATGGTGGACTCTGCTGTCCTGTCTTTTGGTAAGGCTCTGTAGTGGTGGCTAGGTGGTGCCATTTTACTTGCGCTCCTGGCTCTCAGCTGTGCAGGTTCCCATTTGGGTTCTAGATGCCCCTCCAGAGTGGACCATATGGCAGAAATAGGTTGGGTGGACTGCCTGTAGCTGGGTAGTTCCCCAGAAATGCCAGGCCAGTTGCCTCCCCAGTAAAAGGGGCACCTTATAACCCCAGCGGCCACTACCCAGTGGGTAATTTAGAGAGCAGACATGGCACCTTATAACCCCAGCTACCATTACCCAGTGGGTAATTTAGAGAGCAGACATGGCTGGAGTGGGGGCAGGCACATTGAATACCTGAGCCCCATGGGCTGAGTGCCTGTAGCCTGCAGACAGGAGGGCTCAGGACAAGCCAAATGAGGAGCCATCGTGGTATAAGACCCTGGTGGCCCCAGCGAGGGGGCCGAGAGGGAAGCCCCAGGGAGAGGGCAGAGAGTGACCCGGAGAGGGACCAGTGGCTGAGTTCAGCCCAGTGTGGGGCAGAAGGCCAACAGCCATGAAGAGTAAAGCTGTGTGTGTATCAGCTAAAGTGTGTGAGTGAAGAAGCTTGAAGGGTCATGTAGAGTAGGGCCAAATGGGGATCTGAAGGGCTGCATGGAGTAGGGTAGGATGTGTGAGGCCCAGTGAGGGGCAGTATGAAAGAGGCCCTGTGAGAGGGGTGGAGTGGAAGAGGCCCTGTGGGAGGGGTCAGTATGTACGAGGCCTGAGAAGGGCAGAACATTAGAGGCCCAGCAAGGGGCTGAATTTGGCTTGGCCTTAGGCTGGAGCAGATATTAACTCAGCATGGGACATGGTGTAGGGTTGGTACAGAGCTGTGCATATCACCCTCGGCATCAGGGCATTAAAATGGGCAGCCTTCTTTGTTTTAAATCAGTTTATTAAACAGCAAGTCATGGCAGGCGAGACTGGGTGGACTGCCCCACATAGACAGGAGGGTGAGCTGATGTTGAGACCCAGCCCTGAGCTGGCTTTCTGTCACATCAAGCAGTAGCTCTACTGTGCACTCTCAGGTACATCATTCACCGAGGTGGTCACTGAACACTTTTCCATTCCATATGCTTTGCTGCCTCAGGCAAATGCAGTATGATAGTACCAAATGCATGAATAGGAGTCTCAGTTGAAGAGGGAACCAGGAGCAAGGAGGAAACCCAAGAAAGGGGTTTAGGTTGTATAGGTATCTTCAGCTACAAAAAGGGTACCAGAAGCTTGGTATGTATACCAAGAGAAGTGCTGTAATACCTCTGCATCTACTGAAACAGTGCTGCTCAACCTTTTGGCCCCAGGGCCAGATGAGTAGTGTGGGGCTGGGCTTTCTGCAGATCCCACACAGGTTTATTGTGCAGGGTTGCACCTCATGCAACCAGCTCTGACTTTGCATTGACCAGATCAGAACCTGCCCACCAGGATCCTACCTCATGCCACCTGAATCAGGCCCCAGGGTCCGTGGATCTGGAAAGCTGGCAGCTGGAGAGCAGCCGCCACTCACCTGCTGCCAACATTTTGGACCTGTGTGGATCCTGGTGGGCTGGATGATATGGCTTTGTGGACCCCATATGGGCCCAAGGGTTGGAGATTGAGCATCCCTGTGCTAAAACATAGAGTTTCCTGCCAAACCACACAGGTACATCTTAGATTTAGAACATGGGAATTCTGTGGAAACCCAGGAGCTGAAGGAGAACAATTGCAAGTGGCAGTCATAGGAGGTTATGCACCACAGGAGGGCAATATGAAATGCTCAGGCTCAGTGAGGTAATGCTTACTTCTCACCCAAAGACAATGATAACCCATTCCGTATTGGCCTTCATGTTACCACTTTTGTGTCTCTAATTCCTGCTCCATAAGTCCATTATTCATATCAATTACATGTCCAAAAACATGTATAGTGGAGGCCTCAGTTATATTTTGTGATTAGGAAAATATTTTGTGTCTATTTGTGACAGTTCCTTTCTCTTCTCTCTCACTTCTTTTCCTTTGCCTAATTTGTCTCCTTTGTTGGGCTAGCTCCTCCTCTTCCCCTTAGACTCACTCCTGTTTTTGCTGTCATTTCCACTTTCTCACCGATCCTTTTCCTCCTGCCTCTTTGCTGTAACTCATTTTTTTAAAACAAGAAAGAACATTATGGCCAAGTTAACCTTCAGGAACTGTATACAGTGTCCTTCATCACTCAAAAGGACAGGGAACAGAGAGGGAATGTATATGCTATGTACTTTAATAGGAATAGAAGTTTGGGAACAACTCTATTTTCAGTGGCTCACAGTGATTAATATAGTTGTATGGTAGCAGTAATAAAAAACCACCCCAGGCTTTTATAGAAATCTAGTCAAAATGTAATAGGATCTTTAAAGAATAATGTTTAATAATCTTACCTTAAACTATTTGAATCTTTATTTTTCATTTTTATTCCTATGACAGCGCCTTTAGCAGTCAGTGTGGAAACACAAATAGCTTCTGACCTTCCCATTCTAAGAAGCAATCTTAGGAAAAGAAGGACAGACAGCCTGCCCCACATCCTGCCTCTGTCTATGGCGAGCACTAGCTGCTTCAGGTGAAGGAGCACTAGGCAGATGTGAGATAATCTTTCTTCACATACATCTTCTCCAAATCTGCAGAAAACAAAGGCTGGTTTAAACCATGAAGCCTGCACCTTACTATCCTTTCCAAAATGTGTGGTATTTATGTGATCATTAACTATTTTCACTCTGGATATTCTTGTTATTCATATAAATGTCCAGTTGCTTTTTAAAGCCTGCTTATTTTTTGATCTCAACAACATCCTGAGGCAGCAAATCCCTCCCTGCATATGAGGTGTTTTCTGTACCTTTTGTGACTATCAACTTGTACTTATTTGCAGCGCACCTGGGA
This sequence comes from Gavialis gangeticus, assembly GCF_001723915.1. Lineage (NCBI taxonomy): Eukaryota > Metazoa > Chordata > Crocodylia > Gavialidae > Gavialis > Gavialis gangeticus. Next base: position 190,900 of record NW_017729024.1, on the reverse strand, counting down.
AATGGAGGTAATCTGTACTGTACAGATGAGGCTATACCATTGATTTGTCACAGTAATATATTATTTCCTGTATGATTTTTCAACCTGTTCCTTCTTGTTTGCTTTTCTGCATACAGATGGTGATGCCCACATCACCTTACTGAGCTGAAATGGCCAATTTAGAACAATAGGAGTAAAGTATAAGAGTAGTTTATATCTTGAACCCTACCTCACCAGCATACTATCTCAGTGACTGTAATGCTGTCCAGAGTTCAGTTCCTTTATAAGAAGACTTTCTAAATTATTGCAGCTCAGAACCGCATAGACTGGGATATGTCTATTAGCTCTGATGGAGCTACTCCAGTTGAAAAAGATAAGGCTTTCTGTTATTATACTCACACTATTGGTGTTGGAGTGCCTTGCACTCCTCTGAGCATCTTCAGTGCACCTGTTTTTAACAACTTAGCATATAGTTTTGCAGCTTATTCAAATGTGCTTCTCATTTAGCAGATGTGGGGGGAGAGGAAGGAAGAAGTGGGCAAGAATCAGAGATCATGGAAACTTCAGTGGGCTTTGATTCAGGCCCATATTATATTTAACCAAAAGGCAATTATGAAGTTTGGCTGTCATATTTTTCCATCAAAATGCTGGTTCATTGGAACTAAAACTACTTGCAAGAAAAGATGGATGAAGGGTGTTTGTGCCTGAAAGCTTGCTAAGAAGAATTTTTCCAGCTGTTTGAGTTGGTCTAATTAAAGATACCAGATTTACCCAAGGAACCTTGTCTGCCTATGACCTTAGACCAACATGGCTACAACCTACACCCTTGGAAGAAAAGATTGATTTCAACCAATTTAATTTAAGAAAAAATTAGAAAAAGTTTTAAAATTGTGGAAACACACCAACATTTCTAAATGGAAATTACTCATTTTTCCATTTGAAACGACTTTTTCCACTTAGAAATGCAAGTTGATTTACAGTGAAAAAACCCAAACAAACAACAAAAACAACCACCCCTCCCCCTCCGCAAAATGCAAAGATCAGTGAAACTGGCTTTGTGGAATTTATTTGCAGTGACAGTATATTAGACTTATTTTATAGGTGTTATATCTAGGGACCTACCGAAATTGCAAAATCTGGCATTGCCTGCAAAAATGGGCACTGCCTATGAAATCCACAGAAAAAAAACACCTTACAAAAAAATGAAATGCTAGATCCCTAGAGGGAACCAGTAGTGCTCCAATCTGGCTGTACAGCCTGCTGGGGGGGAGGGGGAAAGTGGGGCAGCGTTGCCAGATCTTAAATATGAAATGATCATATTGGAATCTCAAAATTATCGTATTTGCTGAAAAGACTATCGTACACTGAAAAAATATTCAAACAACTATGAAAATAAGTATGCAAATACGTCTTGTTCTTATTTACTTTATATTGCTCACTATAACTTGTCAGTGAGTGAGTGAGAACTGGGTCCTCCAAGTTGAAGTATTTCTTTATTTTGAGGCAGGCAGTCATAAGAAAATGCTGATAGCAAACCCAAAAGTTGGTTAAGACTCCCTGAGAGTGATTCGGGTTTTGTATATGCTGCATCAATTAGCTGCCTGAGCATTCTTGTACATTTTGAACACTTTTGCTATTATTGATCATACATTGTACAAGGGTTGAAATTATCATGCAAATATAAGATGGCTGCTGCCTGCAAGATGACTGTTGTCCCTACCCTTCACTTCTGATTGGCTGAGAGGGCTGCCTGTTGTGCGGCCCTGCCCCTCTCCATCAATTGGCAGCCCTTGTGGCCTATTAGTGGTGAGGGGTGTGGCCACCAGGGTGCCTTGGCCAATCAGAAACATGGGGGGGGGGGCACCTGCTGTGATCAGCCAGCAAAAATGGCAGCTAGCCTTGAGATCTCCCCATAAAATTGGCCAGCTGCCTCCTTGAGTTGGGTAGACCTCTAGTTATATCTACTGTTGGAGGGACACTTGTATATATCGTCTTATGCTGAAGACCATCTTGTGCAAGTTGCATTATTTCATGAATAGATGGAAATCATGCACAAAGTGCCTGGCATTATTTATAGTCTGGTAAGGGAAACCCACCTGGTAGATAAAGAATAAACTTGTGGCTCAAGCTAGTGCAAGTTAAAGTCAATGTGCCAGCCTTCAGCAGGGTCACTGTGCAGAGTAACTGGACAACAGGATAAGTAAAAGGGAAGGACTGGCAAGGGTTAATTTCAGCATCATCTGGCCATTGTCAACTGGGTAGTGGACTTAACTTTTTATATACTTGCCTGTATATACCATACATGCAGAAAGTAGTGTATATATGTGTGTGTGCGTGCACATGTGCATGCATGAGAGAGAATTGAAAAAAAATGACAGATGGAAGATTGTTTAGAATCATAGAAAAAGTAGGGCTTCAATAATAACACTTATTACTATTCCTCGTATGATAATAGTCTCAGATACGCCCACTAGGGATCAGGGTGCTTTGTGGTAGATACTGCCCTGAAAAGCTTGCAGCCTTAGTTATAAAACAAGGAATGGTAAACAGAGCGAACAAGTAGGTGGGGAGGGATGGAGCTAACATGGAGATAATTTGGAGCACAGTGACATGCACAGCAGCATGACATGCTTGGAGATTTATTAGTCTTTCACAGTAGGATCTCAGAGTCTTCTTAAATAGATATGAACATTACTGTCCTGGTGACAGAAATGGAGACAGGTCATGAGGCTTGCCCATGCTCACTTAAAGAGTCAGAGGTATAATCTTCCTTGAAGAACTGAAAGGGTGGTCAGTGCCTAGCAAATTAACTACCTACCCCATTGCCTTCTCACATTTGAAAACTTGGCTGAGGAGATGTCTTAATTTCTTGCTTTCAGACTGGCCAAATGAATGGTGGCTTGGACTTAATACTGATGTAAATGAATTCTAGGGGCAAGGCCCCTGCACCTAGAATAATGTGACCCAAAATTTCTATGAGCAATACCCTAATATCTAGCTATAGGATTCTCTTGTAGTGACTATCGAAGAACACCTGTAGACTTCAGAGAGCTTTCATTCCACAGAGAACAAAGGTGTTAGTGCCTTGGCTAAGTGTTACTTTGCATATTAACTAACCTATGGAATGTATCTAGTTGCTTCTTTTCACTTATGTAACTTACTTGTGTTTCTAATGTCCAGTTCTTTGTCTCTGATTCAGGGGGTGAGTTCTCTGGAAGTCCGTACAGCCACCCACAGTATTCAACGTATAATGACTCCTGGAGATTTCCCAACCCTGGATTGCTAGGTGAGTTTTCCTATCAGGGATTCTACAGGACCATCTGACTCACTGCATGGCTGATAAAACATAGCTTCACTGGGTAAGAACCTGAACTTCCCTTTGCAGGGAGTGCCATTCATTACTTGGTGGAAGTGGAAAATACCCTCTAGAGTAGTCTCAGTGCTGTTGATGGGCTCCCTGTCATTACTACAGTGTCCAGAGCCCTCCTTCAAAATACATTAGTGCAATCCTCTAAGCCACTGAGGAGTCCACCTCCTCCATCTATTCTCCCTTTTTCTCTCTTTCATGCATGCACACGTGCACGCACACGCACATGCACACGCACACACAAACACACACTTACCTTCCCCTCCTTTGCCCATTCATAGACACAGGCAGAACTTAGCACTGAAAAGGAAACTGCTACTTTTTGTGGGTTCAGACTTTCTTCCATGCAGATCTTGATACGATCACTGTGCTGTTAAAGAATCTTGTGGGATTTGTAATCATTTAAAAATGCTTGTCTCCAAAATTTAATAAATTGTTCACAGCCACATCTAAAAACTGCTTATTCCCTACATCATTGGTTTCACTTGCTCAAGTGTCTCATAGAAGACCTGTTTCTGTCAGACCTTAGTTTGTGCCCCCTCTTTCATTTAGCTTTTACCAGGAATCTAGGTTCCAGTTCTGGGTGGACTTCTGCCAGAAGAGGTCCTTGCACCAGTGGACATTTTCATCAGCTTGTGTGGGATTCCCTCTCATGAATCCTGGGGTGGGTATGAGCAGATCTTCACGTAGGATCAGGGCCCCAACAGGGTGGGTACACAATAATCCATTTTACACCACTGTCAAAAAGTGGCCCAGCCTGACCTTATATACATGTAACACACAGTAATTAGAGGCTTTCCTGCATAATTTGCATGGATGAGGTAAGTAAAATACCAATTAATTGTCATCTCTCAACTCTAGGAATAGAGTGCCTTGGAGACTTCCAGATTTATGGATGACAGGGCTGTTATATGTGACCTCCAGCAGAGAAATAATTTTGAATTTTTGTCATTTTTTTTCATCTAGTTTCTTTGTTTTAAGTAATTGAGTCCCTAAGTAATTGAGCCACCTAAGCTGTATTCATCATGGTTCTTGCCCTTAAACAAGTCCTTTGGGAGTAATAGACAGCTAGAGCATCCTGTGCCATGGTATTGGTATAATACTGCCATTTGCAATACCCTAGTTAAGGGGCCGCCAATGCCTCCATCATAAATCAGGGGCCAGATCCTCAGCTCATATGAATTGGCATAGCTCTTCTGAAGCTAACAAAACTACATGGGTTGCAGCCAATTTAGGATCCAGCCCCAGGAATAGATACGAAACTTTGATTTGGCTGTATGGAACTGCTTGAACTGCGACAGTTACGGAGGGGAGGATTTTCCTTTCTTTCCTTCCTCTGTAATGCTTTAAAAAAAATGATCTACATGCCTGATTTTAAATAGTAGAATTGTAAGAGAAAACAATGGCTCTTCAAAAGGCTGACATCTGATAACATTTGTATGGCTACAATTTGAACCCTCTACTCACCCTAGAAAGGCATTATTTTCCTGAGTAGCACCGACAACTTCTGAAAATTTATTGCAGACCCACCATTACCTTGATCACATTCTTGTATGGTAATGTCAGGCAGGTGCCTTATATGTGCAAAACCTCATGGGCCAATTCTTGATTGGGGTAAACAGGTGCAGTGCTTTGAAGACAATGGAGCTACCTGAACTTGTATTTAGTTGAGGACATGTCCCCATGTCTTTACATTTTGCATGATCAGGCCCTTCCATTCCTGGCCATCTATGCCTCTATTAGCTCCTCCCTCTCATTCTCTCTCTCTCTGCTTTATTTTCCAAGTGTAAGCTCCTTGGGGCAGGGACTATGCCTTCTTTAATGCTTTAAAGCAGGAGAATGAATGCAGGTACATCTTGAATCAATTACTGGAATAATGCAAATGTTTGGAAAAAACCTGTTCTTCAGGCTGATATTAATGTTTTCACAGTGGTCTTCACTCAGGAGTGATGAAGACATGTTCTGCTTACAGCTCAACCAAAAAAAATAATGGAACATTTTTTTCATATGAAAATGCAGTTTTGTCAAAACCAAAATATTTCACAGGAACTGGTCATTTTTATTATAGTTTTTGCAGGAAAAAATGTCAAAGTAAATAAGTTCCAATTTCAGGCTCCTTTTTCTATACTGCTGAAATATTTAGCTTAGCTTCAGTATTTTCTCTCAATTAGGAAAACGTTTTAAATTGTATTATTTCAATTCATATTATTTTATTAAGTAATCAAAATGAAATCTTTTGATGTTACTAAATTAAACATTTGAGTTTTTATTTTGAAAGAAATTGCAATTTTTCATCTCAATTCAAAGAAAATTTCAAATGTCAGGATCTTCTATAGGATGGAAATTCTTTTTTCTGACTGGCCCTCATTTTCATAAATGCCTGTACTTACCATATCTGTCAGTCCTTTGTGTTGTAATACACTGTCTACAACATTTGGTTGGACAAGCTGCTGAAGAGCTGTCATTAATTCTTGCCTCCCTTTGGTGCCAAGATGCTGTGTATGGTCCTGGTTGCTATATGAGAACTCAGGAATTTACTTTGAATTGAACCAAGAGACTTGCTGTCATTTTGATCTCCTCTGTTACAGCAGCTCCAGAGGAGCAATTCTGGCTTTCTGGAAAATGTCCTTTTTCATGTATTTATATAGTGGGGCAGCAAAACTCAGAGGCATCCAGAGTACTCAGAGGTCATGCCTTGGGCACTCCCTACCTGGGCAAGTCTCCTATTGCCTTTAGTGAGAATCAGGAGGTCAGAGCTAGGCCCTAAATCTTGGTGTCCTAGAAATGTTGTAAGAGTCTAAGCTGTTACAGTATACCATCAGGTCAGCATTTCCACTTTAAACTCAGAGGGTCCTAAATTGTATGAATCTTTGTGCCTGCAGCAGAGATTTTGGGAAGGAGGGAAAGTATTTCAAATACACAGATAATATTTCCATTGTTCTTGAGAGTTTATTCAAATTCATTGTGTGGTTCTCAGTGGGTGTGTCTACATGAGACGCTGACTGTGCAGTAGGCTGATACTGGCAAAAACTGTGCTGAGATGCTACTGTGCAGCAGTATTAAGTTACTGCACAGCAGCGTCACTTAAAAGGAGTTTGCTGGTGCTACTACACAGTAACTCCAGTTACTACACATTTATTTAGTACTTGCTTATACATGTACTAAATGAATGTGCAGTAACCATTGTGCAGCATCTTGTGTAGATGTACCCACTGGACACCAGGTTCATGTGGTATCAGATTCAAAGCAGTGGCCTGACAAAGGTAATCAGGACTAGTACATGCACTGACATGGCTTCTTTTTTTAAGTCCCATTCACTTCATTAAGATGAAAATGCAATACCTTAAGCATTTAAAAAGAGTCTACATTAAATTAATTTCCTCTGCTGGATAGGCAATAATCATTATCAACAGCAGTTGAAGTAGATTTGAGATTCTGCTGATTCTTTGTGCATCCAGTTGGGAAAAGTGGCTACATCTACCCTTCGGCCATAGGCTTTACCTAGTGCACCCATTGGGTGGCAGATGTATCGTCTTTTGGGCCTCTCCCACAACCCTCACCAGGGAAGTGGCCAGCCAATTACCAGACCAAGTCCAACCTTGCCCTGGCCCCTCCTAGAGCAACTCTATACACACTCACACACACATACTGGGCTCCCAGTACCTCTGGTTTCCCCCTTGCTGGGGCTCCTCATCTCTGCCCCCTCACCGGGGCTGTCCCCTCACTGGGGCTTCACATCTCTGCCCCCTCACTGGGCCACAGGGCTTCCCTCCCCGGTGGGGGCTCAGGTGGCCATAGCCATGCCTGGTCCCACCTGGGTCTTATACTCTCTTTAGGCTCAGCTGGCCATAGCCATGCCTGGCCCCCTTGTACCCACAGTATTGTGGGGGCTAGGGATTAAGGCACCCTGACCCACCTTTCACCAGGGGTGGTAACTGACCTGGTATTTCTTGGGGGCTCCCATGCCACTGGGAGCCCCACCAGGCCACTCACTCCCGGCAGGGTGTAGTTTTAGGTCATTCCCAGGACCAGGAGTCTCCAAACCATCCCCTTAAGCTCCTGTCCTTACCTCCAAGAAATTTTGTACTGCCTGTCAGCCAGGCAGCTAACTGCTCTGTTTATATAGGCGGCCAGAGGTCTAAAATGGCCGCCATAATCAAGCACCTGCTGGCTGTTTGGCTCAGCCCTTAAAGTGGCAGGCACCAACAGTACCCTGCCATAGTTACCATTTACATATGCAACACTGTTAGGCCTCAGTAAACAAATTAATGCCACCGTAAAATAATATTGTCAGGGACAGTATTGTCTTAGTAATTGACTGCAATTAAATGCACGTGCAAATGCTGACCGCAGGTGTAATTTGCACCCAGTCAGCCCAGCCAGCAGGGAGCCAGACTCCTGTCTGCTACCTAGCCACACCGCTTCACGCTCTCAGCACCCTTGTGACTCATCCAGTCCCCCTGCCACCCAATGCTGCCACCTAGAACCTGGGGCTGACCCCCTGTGCCCCCTGCCAGCCCTGGCCAAGCAGGACAGGAGTATCCCTGCTGTAAATTGCTCTGCCCTGGCTCAAAATGCTGCTTTCCTGGGTGTGCATGTAGATGTTGCACCCAGGATAATTTGTTCTGGCTTAAACTGCTCCAGAGTTTATTGCTTCAAATGAATTGTCCATGTAGATGTACTTAGTAGCTCACAAAAGACAATCACTTAATGAGAAATGCCAGGGGAGGAAGGAAACTTCAGTGTGAAAATGACAAATATGGAGAAGCAGGAAAGAGCATAGGAATCAAATGAACTAAAAAATGCATGGATGGTATAACAGCTAGAATTCCTGTACTTTACAATGGTTTGCAAACAGATGTGTATTACACCAGAATGAGGTGCTGTTATATCAGGTGTTCACCACTAGGTGTCATGGGTGAAAGAAATACCCACTGTGCCTCTAGTAAACTGCTATCCTGGGATGGAAGCAGACAGACACAGTTTAAACCAGTGTAATTTACACCAAAGGATTTCCCCCCCCCTTACTCTTTCAGGGTTGATTCTCCACTGGATCGGGCAAAATTATGTTATTTTAGGAGTTTGTGTACTCTGTCTGCTTCTTCTTTTTTGCACCTGTGTAACAGAGGCACAACAATGAAGCTCAGTGCCTGGGGTAGCTGCGACAGAGTGACTTATGACTACTACTAGCATGATTGTGCAGCTGTGGTGGCAGTGGGTTTTTTCTGGCATTACTCCCCACCCCCACATCAGTGCCTCAGATGACTGTCTCGGTCACGCCATCCTAGTTATGCTATGTGTAATGCTGATGATGTGAGTGCAAACATTTCATCTATCCATACTCTTATGCAGTTTCCTTATGCTGTGATGGTATTCTACTGTTAAATGAGGTCTCAGTAATTTGTAGTAAGTGATCTACCTCAACCAAAAACCTTTATCCAATTACCACATCTCACTTCTGTATGCTCAGTCTCTTCCTGTGCGTCTGTACCTCTCTTAGCACTGAGCTGCCTGCACACACCCTGAACTCTCTCAAGTTTTCAGGCAAGTACAATAAAGGTTAATAATATGATTTCCTCCCCTGGCTGTTCTCCATGCAATAGTGGATGGAACTAATAGCCAGAAAGATGACTCCACTAAGGTGACCCGATTAGAGTAGTAGATGTGTATTTGTTTTCATCAGTATTGAGGAATTACTAGATACATACAGAGTAGGCAGGGCCATTTAAGGACAACACAAGTCATTTCACCTGCTCTCAGGAGCCTTTGAGCCATTCTGTTCTGACCTATTCATGTTCTTTTAATGCACCCAATCTCCTGGTATCTTAGCTTCTTTCTATTGGAGCGGAGACAAACCCTAACGTTCCAGGACAAGTGAGTTCTGAACACAACATAAATCTCAGTTTTCAGTTTTTAAAGAGTCCAGCTGCCGTAACTAGATATCACTCTGCAGTAATAATCCAGCTAGGTACACCATCAAAAAGGGCCTTCTTTGTTTTCTACTGCAGCGTTAAGATCCTAAGGGCTGTTATGAGTTGTATGAACATACACAAGCACGTATTCATGCACTCACACACACACACACGCAGGTTCAGTCGGTTATTGTTAGCAAGGTCTGGCGAGCCTGCCTGTTTAAAGCCTACTTAACACAAACATGCTAAAAGTGGATAATAGCAGCACAGGCTAATGAAGAAAAATGATTCAATTTCATGCTGGTTTGTTGTAATAACTTCTTTACCATTCTCACTCATTACTTTCGACTTGATGTTGATCACGGTAGATTTTGTTTGATGCACTGTTCCCACTTCTGAACTGATGTGATTTGTGTACGTTGTGAAATGTAAGCGAGTCTGACAGGACTCCCTCTTGGATACACCTGAACTATCTAGCTGTTGTTACAAGAGACAGGGTCATAAGATTGACAATATTGGCATGGTTTCGTATGAGGTGAAAGGGTTAGGAACCAGTCAATTAGGATTAGAATCAGTTCTTCTGTGGATTTCTGTAAAAGGATTAGAGAACAGTATGAGTCAGAAATGACTGTGTCAAGAAATAAATTGATGATAATATGAATTAGAAAGAAAAAATGACAGAAGAATGGACAAGTTTATTCTAGATGAGAGTATAATGACAGGGAGAAAGAGTGAATGCTTTGTAATGTGATATTTTCATTTTTCACTTTAAATACAGGCCTTTTTGATTTCACCACAGAAACGTAAGCTAGAAAAAAAATCAAACTCAGAAAAAATGCAGTACTGCGGGGTACTGTCAGAGAAATATTGGTCTTTAATAGTCACGCTGAAAAGAAATGGGATGGAAGAGCAGGAAGAAGAAAGGGAGGAGTTAAAGTAAAACTACTCAGTCCACAGAGGCTCTGGGTGAAATTCTGTTGCTACTGAACCCTGGGGTATCTCGCTAAGCGACCCAAATTTGCACCTTCAATGTCTTTAGAATTTAGTAATGCTAGAATTTTGACATTAGGGTCTGGGCTTCTACAGTCAGTAATGTAGACATTGGAAATGGTCTTTTTTTCCTGCATCTTCTTTGTGTTTTTCCCCTAACATAGGTACCTGCTCAATCATTCTAGGTAATATTAGAATGATTATCTATTTTTTATTACTATTTTGATTCTGGTTTTTTTTAATAGTTTTTCTTCATTCCAACCCTTTAGTGTTGGACCTTGTAATCCTGTGGAGTAAGTCATCTAATTCAATGCAGGAAGTTCTGATTGTGCAGGGGGCACATAGCTGTGGACAAACCTGATGCATGTCCCAAACTTTGTAGTTCTTTTGTAGGAAGTGGCTGTTAAAAAAACAAACAAAACACTTTTTTTGAATGAACATGTGTTTTCTAAGTCCCACTCAAATTATAGATTAGTCTGAAGCATAGCCCTACTTTGTATACTTTTGATCAGAAAATGGAATTTCAGTTTTGTCAGAATAAAAAATCCACCTCATACAAAATGAAAATATTATGTTTCGCCATGATGTTTATTATTTTTATTTTTTTCATAAACATCTGAAGCCAAACAAGATTTTTGTTTAATTTCTACTTAAAAACACATTTCATTTTTAACAGTTCCTCTGTGCCTTCCTGTCCTCTACTTTTGTTGTTCTTTTTTCTTTCTTGAAAAAAGGGATGAGGTAGAAAAGTAAAAGAAAGTAAAAGAAAACCTCTCTCTCTCCCCCTCCCCCCCAGGTTTTCACAATTTTTTTGGCCAAATTCATTTTTTCTTGAACACTTTCACTTTGATCAAAAAGCCAATTTTTATCCATAAAAATATTTTTGACCAACTCTGATAGGAACAACTCAAAAGTCAGCTATGGAGCAGTTGATGAAGTAGGAGTCACAGTACCCCTACAAGACAGGGAAGTATTGTTATCTATATTTCACAGCTGCGGAGCTGAGGTATAGAGGAATTAAACAAGTTTCACACAGAGTGGAGGCAAGAACTGAACTCAAACCATAGGCGCTGACTTTTATTTTTGCCCCCGGGGGGTGCAGGGGAGGCGGCCCTAAGGTGATGGATGTGTGGAAAGTTTTATGCATTTCAGGTGACAGCCCTATTTCTGAGGGGGACCAAGGCCCTCAGACCCCCACGTGCTCAGCACCTATGACTCAAACCTTCTGAGTCCAGCTTAACATTTTAGCTACAAGTGCATGCTTCCTCCCTTAGAGGAAGGTTTTGCATCACAGTTTGCTGTAATTTCAGAGTCTTGAAATACCACCAGTCCTACAGGGGACTTCCTAGTCTACAAGGTGAAATTCATTAAGTAACTTTGGATCAAATTCTGGAGCTCTCATATGAATCAACTCTCCGTGCAGTTCAGTGAGTGCTGGCGTGAGAGAGAACGCCCATGGATTTCCTGTTGAAAAGGGATACACCTGAAGTGACTGGCTGCAGGACTGCAGCTAGTAATAATCATGCAGTCTCTTTCTTGCAGTATTTGTCATGTTAGCTGAGAATTGAATGCGTTGCATTGGAGGAAAGATGTTTTCTTCCCAGTACCATACCTGCAGAGCTCTACTTAACATTGCTATGTCTGCTGAGTGCATGAAATGGAGCTAATTGATATTTCATGTGTCTCTGTGAATTCCTTTTTAAACAATTCTGTTCAGAAAACTGTCTATCCCCCCCTGTCCTCATAAATCACTTCCTTTCAGATTGGCATTGATCCAGCTCAAGCATGCACACTCTTTTATAGGCCCTGAAAAGCAATAACTTATCTATTTTTTATTACACTTTCAGACTTTTTCACTGGATTTTATCTTCTTTTGGTGCAAACAATAAATGTTTCCTCAAGATGCATACCAGGACTCCTTGCTTCCTTTACCTAGGAGTATGCAAGATGGTACAGGGAACTGGAACAATCACAGGGTTTCCTCCTACTTTTCCTTTGCAAATTCCAGTTACAAACATATTCTCAAGAAGAAAGAGTTTTGTAACAAAAACAATGATACTTAATTCTTCTTAGAGGGAGTATCTTTTTCTTTAATGTTAATCAATGACAGCTGTAACCTAGACACAATTTTTCAGAAGATACAATATACCTGACACACATTAACTCTTTCAGAGGAATTCACCATATTTGAAGTTGCCTAGCTTCTCAATAACACTTTATTATATTAGGGTAGCTGTTACTAGAACATGTGTCTCACCAAAGCAATCTTTCAGCAGCTCACTGTAAAGCATAAGCAGGTTTTAGGGCCAAATTTCCCAGTGCTGGAAGTAGGTTGAATTCTGTTTGAAATGAAGGAATTTGCTGCTGCTTCTGCTTGTGAAGAACTTGGCTCTGTGAAGGAGATCTGATTTCTTTCTCACATCTGTAACCGAGAAGACTGGCACAGGTATGACTGTCGGTCAGATACCTGTATACCTGAGATAGCCCAGAAATGATGGCTTTGGCAGCATGGAAGCCAGCAAGGGATTGGGTCATGGTGGGGTGGGATCTTGGGTAGCTAGACCATGATGAGCTCTACACTGCTGAAGCTATACTGCTAGCAGTGCTTGCACTAGCCAGCGTAAGGGGAGCTGGGTTTTGTCTTCATGAGCTCTAGTTATACTTGGGACCACAGGGTAGGTATTCCCTTTGGTCTGGGTCAGAATGCTGTTAAGAAGTTAGTAAAGGGCTTCTTTTTTCCATGTTGGAGTTACAATATCTTGTTGTACTTCTAATTCATGGATACTCCTGTTCATTTGTCAGCAGGGTTATGGGATCATAAGAAAGTAAGGGCATTTTTACACAAGCTTTGGGAGGTTTGGGGGAGCGGGGGATGCTTTAATTAGCAAGCGGTTTTAATTAAATCACCCGAGCAAGCGGTTTTAATTAAATTGCCCAAGCGTCGTGTGTATCAACGTTCCCGCATGCTGAAAAATGGCAGCAGGGTGCTTTGAACTACAGGAAAAGCTTTGTTGTCTGGCACCCATGGGGAATGGGGGGGCGCCAGATAACAAAATATGCTGGTTAATTGAGAGGCCTGAACAAGTGTCTTTACCTGTTTGGGCTGCCACTTCTCCCACCGTGTCCGGGGCATTGCTGACCCTCCCGCTGCATCGCCAACCCTCCTGCAGGCCCTGCGAGCCCTGAGGGACAGGGAGGCGGGCCCTGCACAGCCTGCTATGCCCTGGGCCATGGGGGTTTGGCAGCGCAGGCTGCTTTGCCCCGGGCTGTGGGGGCTCGGTGAAACTGGAAGTGCCACAATGGCCACTTCCAGTTTCGCTTTTACGTTACAAGCCGGCATGTTGGTTAATAGAGCATGCAGGCTTATAAGGTGCTGGTTAAGGCAGCTTTTACTATAAAGCTCTTTGAATGAGCTTTAGTTCAAAGCTCCCTGCTGCCATTTTTAGGTGTGGGGATGCTAATGTACATGATGCTAGAGTTTTGTGGAACGCATTTATTTCTGTGTTCTAGCAGACTCAATTAATTGAGTCTGCTCTGATGCATTGGATTTCCAGTGTGTCGCAGCTGGCTCCCTGCATGTGTACAGGAGCCTTAAGGCTGGAAGGGACCTCACAAGGTCATCTAGTCCAGCTTGTTGCTCAAGGCAGGATCATTCCTTGCTGAACTATCTCAGTAAGTGTCTGTCTAGATTGTCCTTGAAAACTTCCAAGGATGGAGATTCCACAGTTTCTTTAGGTAGTCTGTTCCAGTGCTTAAAAACCCTCATAGGCAGAAAGTTCCTTCTAGTCTCCAATCTAAATTTCCCCTGTTGCAGCTTGCTACCACTGATCCTAGTTTTGTCCTCTGCAGCTGCAGGGGAAAGCCCATCTCCATCCTCTCTGTAATTGTCCTTCAGGTATTTGAAGACTTTTATTAAATCCTCCCTTAATATTCCCTTCTCCAGACTAAATAAACCTAGTTCTTTCAGCCTTTCCTCATAAGTTTTGCCTCCCAGATGCTTAATATTTTTTTTTGCTCCAGTGCTGGACTCTTTCCAAACTGTTCACATCCTTCTTGAATTGTGGGGCCCAAATCTGGACACAGTGCTCCAGATGAGGCCTCACCAGTGCTGAATAATCACTTTCCTTGATTTGCAAGTGGCACTCCTGTGTCAGTTGTACTGTTTTTAACATCCTTCAGCCTCAGCCCTCTATGATACTGTCATCCTGATTTTAAAGTGTCTTTCCTTCTGCTTACTTGAGATCAGTACCTCACCCACCTTTCTCAGTTATAGCTAGTGTTTGTCTAGGCCATGTAAGGAGATCACAGAAGCAGCCCTGTGTTGCCATAGACCAGTGGTCTCCAACCTCTTAAAGTAGGAGATCACTTTTGGCATTTAAAAGGAACCCAAGATCTACTGTGCACTGCCACCACCCTCCACCCCACCCAGCAGGTAAATCTGCGGGGAGGGAAGAGTGGGGGCAGATCGAGAAATAATTATTTGGGGGCTTGCTACCCCAGCAGGTAAGTCTCACCCAGCCAGGGCCCCACTCTGCTTACCCCTGCTCCTGCCTCTGTTTCTTACCATGGGGGCCTTGATCTAGCCCCTGCCCCTCCCCACCCCTTCCCCAAGGGCTGACCTGCTGGGCTGGGGCACATGCATGCAGGCACTCAGCCCCCCACCCCAGCCTTGGATCAACTCCAAGAAGCTCCAGGATCAACCACAAGAGGCTCTGAGATCTACCAGTGGATCGAGATCTGCTGGTTGGTGACCACTGCCATAGACCCTCACAAAGTATGCTAAATGAACTTCCATATTTGCTTCTAACACTTCAACAGAACTTTGTCAGCAAGGTCTTTTCCTTCTGAGATATATGCCAGTTGCCTCCCGTTAAATATTATATATACAGTGATGCTGTACAGTTGGTGTGTCTAGTCCCTAGGCTCAGACTTATGTGTTTGGAAAACTGGTATCTTGCTTATGTCTTGAACTTTCTGACTTCTTCATGATGTCTGTCAGTGCCATATTGATTTTTTTCCCATCTCTCCTCCCTTAACCTTGTTGGCTAGCTCCCAGTTCATGCAGAAGGTTTGTTGGTCAGCAGTTGCGCTGCTTTTCTGCACAGACACCAATAGCATTTTAGATAGGGCAGCCACAGTCCATTGTCACTTAATACAGCTCTGATTCCTCGTGGTAACTTCCTACCACATTCTGTTTACTTTTATCACTTTCCCGCCCTTTTGTTATTGAGAATTTAAAAAATGGGGCCCAAATCACTTCTTATACTACTTTTAAATTATATGACTCCATGCACATCAGTGGTGTAACAATTCATATACTCTGAGAGATCCCGCTGATGCCCCCTTGGTGGTAGCTGGAAGAATTCTCTAGCTTAATCATTGCTCTGATGTTAGCATACTATTGCTGAGCCCTGAATGCTGGAGACATGAAGGAGGGAGCCTGGTCGTCATTTATCCTTGCAGTTTGGCTAGCACCTGGTAAGTGTGGCCCCAGCTACTTAATGGAACCACGGCCACCACTGTGAAATAGAACATTTAGGAGGGTGGTCTGGAGTGGGGTGCCCCCTCTCCACTTTCAATGCAGGAGCAACAGAAGACTCATAAAATGAGTGGTTTCTTTGATATCTTGGGGAAAGGGTATGTGGTGACAGTTGGAATAACCTTCCCCGGTCATAGTCGGAATATCCTACATGCATGTCTCCCTTTGGCTTTCAGCCTTTTTCTTTTTCTCTTCCTTTTTAAAACCACAGCTACTCATTCACACAATGTGGTATGAGGTGCTGACATGCACAGAACCACTGAGTATAGCCTAGGAGT
>NW_017729024.1:137422-169835 GCF_001723915.1 Gavialis gangeticus | reverse complement strand
ACCCCTCCCTACACATGCACAGAACCACTGAGTATAGCCTAGGAGTTGAGAAACCTTTACAGGAATATTTTCCTTTTAAACAAAGAAAGATGCAAGCACTTCAGAGAGCTCAGTGGAAACAAACAAACAAAAAGCTTTATTAGGGCTCGTGTAATTTCCCTTCAGGTTAACTGTTTCCAGCGCCATATGCTTTGTCTTTCTTGTGAGTCATGGATTTCTAGGTAGAAGAACCTCTGAGTATGCAATAAAAAGTCACACAATTTTTCCCAGGCATTGAATCTGAGATGACTTTTGTTGATTTGGTGGTTAATCAGAAGCCTTAGTGATCATATCATTATGACCCTGGCCAGTAGAGGTGATACAGTACTGCACTTCTGAATATGTGCATATATTAAACCAGTAGCAGAATGGAAAAATGAATTTACTACTCCAACTCATGAATGTCGGCCTGTATAGCTTAAAGGGCTGCAGTGGCAATCAACAAGATCAACAATGGAGAGCATATGTAATTAAAGAATACCAACTCCATTTCTTTTTTGTTAACCAGGAAGGGTATTTGGTAGAAGATTTGGGAACATCTCAGAACCTTTTAAAGTTATCATTGGATTTATATTTTCTGTCCAGCACTGGGGTAATTTATTCAATTAGGAATGTACAAACAAAAGAAGGACATGCTATTTTTACAACACTGTCAGGCAATGATATTTATTCATCTACACCAGTCTCTATCTTGCATGGAGAAAGCTCAAATGAAATTAATCAGGAACATCTTGAGCTACAACATGTAACACATTGCTTCTATTTTGGAACGTGGAAAGATAGGAAATGTAATTAGCCACAAGAGACTTGGTAACTGAACTCAGGATTCAGGAGCTAAACACAAGTGATCCAGTATGTCCAGTATCTCTTCCTTCTCCTGCTCCTTAAACTACTACCTTCTTATTTGTTCCTTTCAGTTGTTTTATTCAACAGGATGCTTTGAAACTTGTCTATAACATATGCTAGCCCTCCTAGCTCTGGACTCTTCCACTAGTCACTAGAACAAAAATTGTTTCTATTCCTTGTCACCTGTTATTGTTTAAGATTGAAGGAGATAATAATGATGTGCCTAAGCCAGCCAGATGTACAATATATTCTCTTCTACAGTTTCCGGTTGTATCCTTTCCTGAGGTGAAATATGATCAGTAAGGATCTTGTCCTGCAAGTGTCTAATTAAGTGAGCAACCTCACTAGCTTAATGGGAACCATTGATATGTTGAGCATATTCATAATATTCTGCAGAATCAAGACCACGCAAGTCTTGTTCAAATCCAAGCAGGCTATCCTAAATCCCTAGCAGCAGGTTTCTCTTTCGCAAGCTGTGTTAGTAAGTAGGGGAGTACTTACCAATAAGACCATCCATATGCCCGTTAATCAAACTCTTAGGTGACATGGCATTTGCTATATTTGCAGCCACAACCCATGACATGCAGCATAATAATTCAAGATGCTCCGCCCAAATATTGGATGACCTGGTGGGGCTCAGACCATTCAGAAGCAGTTTCTTCCCTGTGCTGGGTCTACAAAATTTAAGTCAGTAGTGTAATGGTAGTTGGACATCATGCTCTGCTTTGTGCTCATACTCCTCTGAAGCCTGTTGAGGTGGCACAATTTTTGCAGATGGCTAGGGGCTGAGGGCTGTATTACACAGTTTAAGATTGAAGCAAAAATAAATACAACTTCATTGGAATGAGTTATAAACAATCTTAAGGGCTGTGAAATGGGAGCTTCATTACCAGGAGCAGTTAACAGATAGCAGAATTGCAAAAGGAAGGATAGCTTGGGGCATGAATGATGCTGCTATACTGCTGGTGGGTGCCCAGGTAGCTAGTGGACAGAAAGTTTGAGTTGTCTTGTTGGCTTGAAAGGCATGAAATGGCATAGTCACTGGCATGCAAATGTTATCAGGATTGAGGAGACCCTTGCTTGGAGGATAAGCCAACCCTCTATTGAGACTATTCAACTTTTAGGACCACTCAAGGAGGATAGGTGTGGTCCTGTAGTGCTGGACATCCTGTGTTGCCACAGAAATGGAAGTACTGTTGCTGGCTGCTCGTGCACACTGTGCGAAGAGATCAGTCAGCTCTGTCGATCCTTGGTTGGCTCTATGTGTTGACCTTGTGGGTAGTCACTTTCTCTGGTTTTGGTAAACCTGCCTGCCCCTCCCTGGGTTATTACATGATGTGGTTTGCCAGAAACAGCAGCAACAAAGCTGAAACTGCAGCTGAAGAGAGTTGTGGGCACATGTGGACACAGAGGGAGGAAGCAAGAAAAGGTGGGATTGAACATGGTCACAGGTGTTCTGAGCTGTCCTCAGAGATCCCCCTAAACAACAACAGAAGGGTGCAGGAAAGCCTACCAAATTCTTTTAATCATTTATCTGTTTTGAATGTATTATTTAGTGTATTTTATTAGGAAATAAACTGTTCTGAAATCCACTATTGACAAGGCCATACAAACCCAAGTATGTCCTTTAAGCCCTCAGGCTGATCTTTTTCAGCCTAATACAAGGCCAAGATGCTAATGAGTAAAATTCTGAAAACCAAAAGAGATTTGGAAGAGGGAATTATAGCCCAGCTCAGCTCAAAGACCAATTTAGGAAGAAGAAAAGAAAAATTTCATCTGTTAGAATTATAGCACCACCTTGAGCTAAGTGTTAAAATTAAAGGACCTTGCATATCCTGTTTGTTGTTAATGATGCAGTTCTGGCATGCGGTGCCAACACCCAGTCATGTAAAACAGAATCAAGGGGTGTCAGAGAAGCAGCTTTACCAGAGTCTCAGCTGTTGGAGTGCGCATGCACACCACCAGGCCTGGATCTGTATAGGAGGCAGAGAAAGCAATGTTGCCCTTTCTCCTGGTGACAGACAATGTTTCCAGATTTCAGCTAAGTCAGGCTCTTGGCAGCAAGGAGCCATTTTCCCCATCACAACAGAGGAAAGATAGTTTAGTGGTTAGAAAAACACTCCCCTGCTGGGCCAGAATTTTCCCTTGTGATTTTGGACAAATCACTCTTGTCTTTCACTACCTCACCAGATGTGAGGGAGACTTCATGGTTCATTATAATCTCTCTGATCCCTTCTAAACTCTTCCTTTCAAAGACATTAACAACCTCTCTTCCTTTTAGTGGTCTGATGTTCCCCCCCAAGCCATTGGCGATGCATAGGGGGTGCATGCGGGTGCACGTGCACCCCCTGAGCATGGCAGTGCACCCCCTACAAAAAGGCGCTGCGGGCAGTTGCTGCTCACCACCCCTCGCCCGACACCAACACTGACACTTCCGGCAGTGCCTGTGGGTGATTGCTGACCCCTGGTTGGCACTCACCACTCCAGCACCTCCCCCCTCGGCTGCCGACAGCGCTGGCAGCATCTGCGGGAGTTCTTCGCTTGCCACCGCCATGCCCCTGCCGCTGACAGTGCTACCGTGCCCCCCAGCAGCCGGGGGCACGTGTTATTCATACCCCAAGCTATCCTTCCTTTTATAATTCTGCTATCTGTTAACCGCTCTTGGTAAGGAAGCTCCCATTTCACAGCTCTTAAGGTTGTTTTTAATTCGTTCCAATGAAGTTGTATTTATTTTTGCTTCAATCTTAAACTGTGTAATACAGCCCTGGGCCCCTAGCATATAAATAAAGCTTCCAGTTTATTTTTAACTGGAGAAATATAAATGTTGTTTTATATGTGATGATGCACCTCATCCTCCGCTCCCCGCTTTTCAAATTTCTAGGTCCACCCATGGGAGAGCTAAAAAAGCCTTGGTCCCAGAACAAAACTGCCTTTGTTCTTCCTGTCCAGGTGTTGTTCCAGAAGCACCACAGCCTACTTAGTATCAGTGACTTTTCCCAAATACGGTAGCTCAACCATTTTTATTTCAGGCCCTTCTGTTGCTGCCCAGTTGCCTGTGCTTTCTGCCTGCTGTGATACTGAAGGCTCAATAGAAATTGCTCTCTGAGATTCCTGCACACACCCTCTTACCCACAATATCAGGCTCCCTAATCTCCTGATGACTCCCCAGTCACTGAACTCATGACTTTTCACAAGTCTCAACACTTCTTTCCCAGAAATCATAAAATCAGCACCTGAAGTGTTGGGCAACTTCAGATTTTAGTCAGACTTTGTGCACTGCGGTGAAAGGTTTTGCTGCAAAGTGAGCGGAAGAATTTCTTGACTTTGTGATGCTTGCAGTCACATACCCAAACCATGCACTACAGTAGACAAGGTGTGGAGGTGCACGTACATGCTTCAGCCCCTCTCTCTGTGTTGGTACATGAAAAACCTGCTTCTTTGCTGCTCCAGCTAAACTCTTTAGGTCTTAGTGCCTTCGTAACAAAACTAGCACAACTCCACTTGCTTGGACAGAAACAATTGCTTTTTAGGATGCTTATGGATGATGAAGACCTTTGCTTCAGTCTTGGTTGGTAATGCATAGAGCAGGCCTGTTGACTGGCAGCTCTCATGACTGGTTAGATCCACTCATTAAATGTACAGTTTTCTAATCTACCCAACTTCCTGAAGAGTCAGCAACTGGTTTTCAAGAATGAGCCCTAGTTCTTTGTCCTCTCCAATATATGGGTAAACCCACATATTAGATGAAGGGCACATGCTCTTACAAGGGAATCCAAGAGCATGGAGCCTTTTATCCTGTGAAATGCAGGAGTTGGGGGGGCCCAGGGAAGCAAGGTCCCACAACCTAAACAGGAACATCAGCACTGTAGTTAGTGGTTTAGTTTATTCAGTACAAAGCATGGTTTCAGACAAACTGAAATTCCCCAACTCTGGGAATTACAAGGTTTTGAAATATGTTGACTAGTTTTGATTAAAAAAGTTGAAAAATAATTTTGTTTCAGTACAGTCTGAATGAAATGCTCTGATGTTTCTGTTTTGAAACAATGTTTCAATATCAAATATAACTATATTTGATTGATATAAAATGTTTAAGAAAAACTCAAAACTAAAACAAAATAAAATTGGAGGGGGTGGGAGTCATTTAATCAAGGCAGTCAACACTTCCATTTTGGACCCTAAGTGATTTGCATGGCTGTGGTAATAATGGTCTTCACTTGAAGTTCTTTTTGCAGGATCGGATGCCAGAATGGCAATAGAAAAGTAAAGTGTGATTTGAAGCATGCAGGCGTGCACTGTACCCATAGGGCCAGGCTCAAACCTGTAGATCTAAATACAGGCTAGTCAGAGCTCACCTGCCTATACTAGTGTCAGGTATCTTTCAACTTTGGATTCTCATGATCACCTCCTGTCTTGCAGGCTCTCCTTACTATTACAGTGCTGCAGCCCGTGGAGCAGCACCTCCGGCAGCGACTGCTGCCTACGACCGCCACTGACCCCAGGAGCCCAGAACTCAAGCACTTACTAAACATATCATCCAGGACGACAGCATCTGATTCACCTAGATATAACCATGCAAATCACACTGCAAGGAAGAAAAAGGAAGTATCGCGTAGGAACCTGCTGATTGGAAATTTACTCTTTAAACTGGGTGAACTAATTATTACTATTATTTTTTAAATCAGTGAAATTCTAGTGATGTTAACTGGGTCTCAAACAAAAAAAAGAATCAGGAGAAAACAGTTCTGCTGACATTCCATATGGTTCAAAAGGGACAGTAGCTGCATCTTACTGCTGGCTATTAGTCTAGTTGCTTCTAGTTCTCTCAGCCATGCCTGGGGAATAAGAACGGTTCTGACTTTCAGCAGTCCACTTTGGGATGTCTCTTTTAATGTGCATTGCAACAGGCTGTGTGATTCAACATGGACTGTCTGGCTTTTGTGGTAAAGATGGATTGGTTTGCTCAATTTACACAGTACCAATGTAAATAACTTGCTTCTTTGTGTTACTATGAGAGTGGCTTAGCATAAACAGCAACATGGTACAAATTATGAACTCAAAATGCATCTGAAAATGTGTTTTGAAATTGGTGCACTGATTCAAAGAATTCAGTAAGCTTTAACCAACTTTGAACCAGGTTAACATTCATTGTGGCTATATTTGGGGCTGATGTTATTTCTATATAAAGCATCATATCGGACAGTCATGTGTGATCATGGTGTGTGATGGCATTGAACACATGAGCAATTGAAAGATGTGGGCAGTTTGTGACATTTTACTGCTAAGTATTTATTTATGTTCATTTGTAATCATAACTAGCACTGAAACAAAATCTCCAGCTTCAAGTTAAACTACACCAGAGAAGGAATTCCTAATTAACACCTGTGTACATCTCAATATATTGCTTGCTGAAACCCAATTATTTCTATTTTGTAAAGGGGAAGAATCCCAAGGTGATGATTTTTCAAACTGATATCTCAAACAGTGTTCTAGTCATGGCAGCCATGCACACTGAAACATGCAAAGCTTGCTTGACCAAGCAAATTGATGGTGAAAGCACACATTTAGGAATACCCATGTATTTAAATGAAGACATTTCTCAAGTTATTCCTTAAACATGGGTGGCTACTATGGATTCGAGCTCCAGAGTTACGCTGTGCATAAATTTGGCCCTTTAATTCTGTATTTTCTCCTTCTGTCTCAAAGAAAACATATTAATAGAACCAAGTGACATGTTGTTCAATGTTCTCTACTTCCCAGGGCTAATGAATAGAAGAGGGTTTACAAATGATTGGTTAAGCGAGTACCTCATCACTATCAGCTCCATGACACCATATAAACTACTCATTTTTTCCCCTAAGGAGTGACTTACTTTAATCATATGCTGATAACAATCAGCAAACTTCCCATCTACACAGAGAAAATTAGAGCAAGGCTTTCTTACTGAAGCCAATGGAAAGACTCCCACTGACTCTAATGGGTTTTGAATTTGGTCCACGGCCTTGGGCAGTATAACCATATTTAATGGAAATGGGCCTGATACTACATCCTTACTTACATGGGTGAGCATTTACATGTAAAAATATTTTTCAGACTGCTTGTGAGGGAAAGGTTTTTCTGAGGTGAATAAGGGTCATCAGAGACATAACAGGGCGCCGGATGCCGGGGGCAGTGGCAGTGCTTGGGACAGTGGTGACTTCCAGCTGCTGGCATGACTGTGCAGCTATGGTGACAGCTGTTATTTTTTGGCTCTGGGAGCTGCTGCCTCAGCCGCCCTGCCTTAGTTACACTACTGAGGGTCATAAGTACGGCCCAAACTATGAATAATTAATTACAAACATAATTTTCCATTTTTTTCAAATGTTCTGAGATGAAAACTCTTTAATGACTGTTTCCCTGCAGTATGCCACTGTGCTGCTTATCCTGCATGGATGCTGCCATGTCAAATGGCAGGGAGAGAGCCCATTTTAGAATCTCAAATGGATTTGTCTGTGTGTTCCTTCCAAAACCTTTTCAACCCTGTTTACCTTGTCCTGGTATGATTCTTAAACACAGGCATTTCTTCCTAGTTTCCAAGTTGAATAAGGCAAGTCCTTTAAAGGTGTTAAGGTACCTAAATCCCAGCAATTTTAATGGGAAATAGACACCTAAATACCCTTGACTCTCTTGGTCATAGTTTCTAACTCAAACTATCTTCCTGACCAAAAATTCAGTCTAGTAAGCTCCTAAAAGGCCTCAGGTAAGAATGTAAATGACTTCCCTTTTGATGAGTAGTAATGGATAAATGTATTTTGGTTTAAACAAGTACAAAACTGTAAGTACAACTCATTCATCTAACCAACTGCTGGGCTTCTCTTTGGGGCCAATTTTTCTAGCATCATCTGAGGCACCCTACATTCAGGGCATGTCAACATGTGCATTTACATCAGCTTAAATTTACTGCACAGTAAACGAGAATAGACCAGCATCTACACGTGCAGGCATTAAAGTGCAGTAATGCTGTGTGTGGACTGATTTGAAACTAAAGTTAGTCCCAAGTCAGTCCACACACACAGTGTTACTGCTCAGTAAGGTGTCTGTACATGCGTTCCTGCACAGTAACTAATAAGGTGTAAATATGATACTTGCATGATGCAGGTATCAAATTTACACGCAAGTCAGTTTAAGTCTCCATATTTACTGCACAGTATGGGCATGCACGTGTAGACATGTGCCCGTACTGTGCAGTAATTTTGGTTACTGCACAGTAAATGTGCATGTGTAGACATGTCCTGAGAGTACCTTTTGCTCTTTAGCAGTAGAGCTGCAAAGAGTATATTTATCTCCTTTTGTATAAGGTTATTCAGAATCTCCACAAAGTTTCCTAGACTGAAGTGTGTTCATATGGCTGCATAGACCTTTTCCATTGGCTCTTTGGAAATGGAAGATAGTCCATATTTCAGCTGCAAAGAAAAAACTGTATTTCTCCTAATATGTAGTTGCAAAGTGTCATGGAGGGGCTGATTGTGGCTTCATGATTAAGGTGGAGTTGAGTTATACAAGTGTAAGTGTAGAGGATTCATATGACTAAACTGGAACCTTAGAGCATTTGTTTATGTCTTTACAATAAGCACTGTACTTATGACCAGCTGCTGCTCTTGTGAGACAATTCTTGAAGTAATTATGCATGAAAGATGAAATGGACCTCTGGGCAGAGGATCAGCCAAGCCCTGGTAATCTCCAACAAGCTGTATGTTAGACCCCTTAGGCCTAGGGCTGACATTCCATGCTGGGCAGGATTTTGCTAACTGCATGCACTGTCCAGAGGATACCTGATTTATTTAGTTCATCAGTATGAGGTATCTTGTAATGTTTACGCTACTTTTCATAATACTAAGGAGAGTCAACATTAGGCACCTGGACATTTGGCATCAGCTCATGTTAGTATGTGTAGAATACAAATCATAGCTTGTAAATTTCATCCTATGGATGGACATCAGTTTCAATAATAAACCCAGACATTTAGGGTCAAGCCCTGCTTGCCTTAGTCATATAAGCAGACCATTTAAAAGCACTGGGACTGCCTCCCTTGAGTAAAGCAAGCAAAATTTGACTCATGATCTATGATCAAGCTTCCTGAAGAAATAAAATGCTTTCAACATCAGTTTTTGTTCATTCAAGAACAGTGGGGGTGGGAAGGGTAGAACCGTCCTAGAGATTTTACACCCAGGTCCCATTCATTTTCATGGGAAATCCCATCCCTTAAGCTGTGAAAATCACACCTTGATAGGAAATGATTTTCTGGGGATCACAAAAAGTTTCCTTTTGTCATTCTCTTCCCACATGCACATGGCAGGGATGGAGCAGGTCTTCTCTTTTTGTGGGTGTGAATTTTTTTGGATCATTTCCTACTCTTTGCTGAGTGCTCTGTTCTTAAATCCCCTGCCTGAATGAACTACTGTTCACCAGCATGGGTTTGCTGGGCAGCAGCTGAAACCAGATAAATCACTTGCCTTCCTTTGCATCAGTCAGGAATTAATTAACAAAAGATAAACCCAAGGGTGCATGATATATGCATGTGCATATACTGTGCTGCATGTCGCACACACGTTTCCTCACACACACACATATATTTCATCCTCATTATAACCCAATGCCTGTGTAACAAAAGTCACTGTAATGAATTTTACCATGTGATTAATGATCGGGCTCCAGAAGAGACTTTTGAATTCCAGTAGAAATTTGAGGTGCCTCACAAACAGACTGGACTGTGACCAGGGGAGACTGCAAGAAAACAGAGCAGCCTCATGTTTTGCAGCTGAGAGCACAACTCACTCATTTTGCAGCTCTGCTAGATGTATCCATTCATTCTGATATGCAGCTATTTGTTTTTTTTAACTACACATTGGTTTAAAAAATATATGGATAAGCTGGTCAGGTGGTGTGAGTTGGCTTAGTCACACTGACGTCATCCTAGTGGGAGAGCCTGGAAATGTGTGTTGGGGATCTGAGCATAGTTTGAGCACCGTATTTTTCCTTAAGAATTGAAATGAGCCCACCTTTTCAGAAGGCAGTTTCATGAGGCTTTATGGGCAGCATGACCCTACTGAATACTGCATCCTCTCTGGATGTTTCATTGTGTAGTTCTGTAGGCCCTGCTGATTATTCACGTGCCACTCCTGCTATCTTCTCTGCACGTATGTCATACTGATGGGTAAATCTCAAAAGGTTTGGAGGTTTGGCTCTGTTTTGATAAGCCCTAAAAGTGTGGATGCTTATCTGAAGCTTATCCAGTTCTTTTGAGGTTTCACCCATCTATCCTTCCCTCTTTCTTTTTCACCATCCCACCTTCTAAGCTCACCATCATCCTACTCAGATTTCTGTTTCTCCTCAACAGGCCCCAGTGGAGTCAGCTGCCCTCCACAAAGGCTTTCTTATATACAGGCACACAGTGGGTGCATCTACACAAGACTCTTACTGCCCAGTAGCCTAATAATGCTGCGCAATAGTGTGCCAATCAAAAACCGTGCTAATAAGCTACTGCACAGTGTTATTAGGCTACTGTGCAGTAACCGTCACAAAAAACCCATGTGCTGGCACTACTGCACAGTAAATGTAGTTACTGTGCATTCAATTAGTACTTCATTAAGGAAGTACTAAACTAAATGTGCAGTAACTATGGTGCATTAATAAACATGTAGACGTGCCCAGTGAAGCTCACTTTTTCCAAGGTATGCCACACACTTTGGAACATCCCTAAGCTTGAAAATCCTTAAAACACATAAACTAGGAAGGGGCAGCCTGGCAGATGAGCAGACACTGCCAGGCCTCTAGGGTCTGGGAGGCTCTTTGACAAGTTCTGGAGGAGGGTCTGGTTGTTGAAAATGAGCCAGTTGTGGTAGCATGTTGTGAGAACAGGAAACAACAATGCCTTAGAGCTAATGGATGGGCTGATGGTTGGAATGAAGGCTGTTATGTGATGCAGAGGATCAGACCACAGCATTTCTGGGAGTTGCACAGAGGAAAAGGTACCCTGCTCAGTGTGAGAGAGATGGAGTTAGGGACTGGAAGAGGGCTCCTTTGTCTGAATGGCTTGAGTTGATGCATAATTTTCCTAAATGAGTTCATGGATCACAATGCAACCCAAATACACAATGGATAGAGTGGGCCAAATCCTGGTTTCAGTTGCATGAATGACTGGGGACTGAGAGTAGAATGTACATCCATATTCATTTTAATTCAGCAGTGACTAGTATACCAGAGCCTTTTAGGTACCACACCCTTGTCTAAATCAGGCTCCTAATGTTGCAGTAACTTGTTTGGTCATTACATTCCAAACCATATTTAGGTTTTATACTTTCTCAGCTCCACTTCAGGAGAAATTTGGTGTATACAGTATCTATACTGATAGGCATAAGAACCAAAATCTGAATGGGAAAATGCTGCTCCAAGGTCAAATCAATGAACAAAATGAGACAAGGCCCAAATGAAGAAAGGTACGGAGGAGATTCTAGCAGAATATAACTATCTATGGGATATTAAAATAGATACATGGAGAGGAAAATAGGGGACAATGAATTCTCTTAGTTTTAATTTCAAGAAGTTCAACTCAGTCATGTCTTAAGATCTCTGACTAGCAAGCTGTATATGAAACTATGTTCATATGAAACTATGAACTATGAAACTATGAAAATAGGGGACAATGAATTCTCTTAGTGTTAATTTCAAGAAGTTCAACTCAGTCATGTCTTAAGATCTCTGACTAGCAAGCTGTATATGAAACTATGTTCATATGAAACTATGAACTATGAAACTATGAAAATAGGGGACAATGAATTCTCTTAGTGTTAATTTCAAGAAGTTCAACTCAGTCATGTCTTAAGATCTCTGACTAGCAAGCTGTATATGAAACTATGTTCATATGAAACTATGAACTATGAAACTATGAAAATAGGGGACAATGAATTCTCTTAGTGTTAATTTCAAGAAGTTCAACTCAGTCATGTCTTAAGATCTCTGACTAGCAAGCTGTATATGTTTCAGGACCCTGGTATTAGCTTCACTGCACCGTAGTCACCCAGGAAAAACAGGCTGCTTCAAAGAACAGCCCAGCTTCCAAGATGTCATGCACACAGGAAATTGAGGAAGGCAGGTTGGGCAGGTTCAGTTAAATATTTAGGGCTGGCCCTGGATACTCTCACTTGGATATTACTAGCATGAGAAGACTCATGGTATGAAATCATGGTGCTATTGAAACCAACAGGAATTTTACCATCAACTTCACTAATTTTTTTATTTCCCCCATCAGCTTCTGCACAGCTGCTCATTTGACTTATTTGCGTATGGGTAATAATGTGTACAGTAAGGTTCTTCATTTGCTGAACCATTGCCCTGAATGGATGGGAACTACTGTAACAAAAAAATCCTTGTGCAAACTAGACACTGGGTGCATGTACATGTGCAGTTTAATGAACATTAAAACCTATTCTACTGTACATTGAAGTGGTGTGTAAAAACCGTGCTAATACACTAATGCACAGTAGAATAGGCTACTGCACATTGTCACCTAAAAATGCACACTTGCACTACTGTGCATTAGTGCAGTCTAATGCACATTTATTTAGTACCTCATATTGGAGGTACTAAATTTAATGAGTATTAGGAAAAACACATTAATACATGTGTAGATGTGCCCACTGTATTGCATTTTTAAATGTCCTTAAGCATCTAACTCCATAGATTTTTATGAGAATCAGGTACCTAATTTTTGAGACATCTGGCTTCGATTCCTTGTGTTCAGAATCAGGCCATTGTGATATGAGCCTTTGGGGTATACTGAATATAAATTTTTAAAGGAAATACAGATGTCCTTATCCCTTATAATCTCACCAGGTTAGCTACAAAATCTTAGCCTGCTTTTAAAAAACCTAATACTTTCCAGTGGTTTGCTTCAAGAGGTGAATGAGCATGAAAGTTGCTGTCAAACCAGGCTCTGGAGGGATGATGGTCAGAGTATGTGTTTTACTTAGAGACTCCTGGGTGGTGGGGCTATGCTCTGATCTATACTAGGATTATAGCTGCCAGGCGCAAAGCTCCACTGTTTCAGTTATTGTGCTTAATAAGCAAAATAAGGAAAAATAAAAAATGAAGCCAGCCACCTGAAAAATGTTTAGGCACTGAAAATAAATTTTGTGGGGGATTAGTGGGTTTTTAATAGTAAAGTTCAGATTGTGGTGCATATTCTACCCTCACTTTGCAGGTGTGAGCCCTCTTCATGCTATTTAGGGAGAAACAGATTCAGTCCAGTTTGTTCATTTCAGTGGCTCCTGAGTGTGGAGACCTCTTTGCTCAGAAACTGTCAAACCTTCTGCCATAGGCCTAGTTTTAGCTGAAAACACCATTTTAGAATTGATATTTTTTGCTAGAGTTTTGATTTACCCACAGTTCATTTTCCTTGGGAGTGGGACAAAAAGGAAGCCATGGACTAGACCATCTTAATTTCAAGCATGAACATTTATAGTTTCATTGAAAGCTATGTCTCATTGCAGAGTTATCTCGGTGAATTGGCTGACAGGTCTTAGCACCCAACTCAGCCTAGCTCAAGTGTTAGCCTTCTTCGAGTTGCCCTGTCATCACTGATGCTGCACTTCCTCATGTGCATTGCTCGGACTTCTGCTGTGAGTGCTGCAGCAAGCAGAGTAATTCAGTTATTCTTTCTCAGTGAAAATCTTGTCTATCCTTTTGGACCCACAGGGGAATTGTGGGAAAGTGCTGGCGGACTATCAACAAATGAGTAAATATGCCTCCTGCAAAGTAGGTATATTTTGTGCAGCACAGTTCAATATAAATGGCACTTGGGAATTTAGCCTGGAGCACTAGGATGCTGGAGTTGGTGTGACTGCGAAGCATCACTTCATGAGAGGGTTCTGCATGTGGGCAAGAGAGCTGAGAGAGACAGGCCCTGAGTAAAAGGCTGAGGTTGCTCTGTTGTGAAGACGAGCACTATTTATGTTATTTAGGGGGCAAAACATTCTAGGCAATCCATAGATAACTAACTGCTGCAACTCATTATATAAACCAGTGATTCTCAACCAGAGTGCCGTCCAGTTGTTAGGAAATTCAAATCCTGTTTGCGTTTCCAGTTCAGACAGGAATTCGTAGTGTTAAAATATTCAGATCTCTTGTGATCTTTCTGAGTTCTGTGCAACACAAAAGTTGCTCCATTATTTTTTCTTAGTCAAAAAACAAATAAAAGCTAAGAGCTGGCTTTTTCCAAGGGGTGTCTTAAGTTTAATGAGAGGTGCCTTGAATCTAAAAAGTTGAGAAACATTGGTTTAGCCAGAAAACTCCATACTCATTAAAAATGTAGCACAAGAAATTAAAATTGGAAGGATTGAAACCATTGGGTATCACTTTGCTGTTGCAGTCAGTGCAAGGCGACATGCCAACACCAAATGAAATACACCATCAAAAACTTGCTTGATTCCAGAAATACTCACGCTTTAATCCTTGCTGTCTTATTTGTTGGCTCTCACTGTGATCTTTGCTTACTAATCCTCTGAAAATCCAAATGCACACAAAGTGCTTCAGAATAAGAGTCAAAGGTAAGGTGTTTTTCAGAACACCTTTATGGACAGTGGACAGTGTGTGTGGGTGTGTGCGCGCATGTGCAAGTGTACATGTGCAGGCATGCTTTTGTCTACAATCCATGTATCTTCACATACATCACACCAGGCCTGATTCAACGCCTGTTGAAATCAGTGGAAATCTTTTCACTGACCACAATGGGTATTATATTAAGCCCTGTGTCTCCAGATTTTTCCACTCTGCCTTGTAAAATGAAACAGGAAAATGGCCAATGGGCATTTAAACCTTTCTTTTGCTTTGCTCAGCCTTGTATTGGAACAAACTCTGTCCTGGTTTTTCACTTTCTAGTGGCCTTTGTACATTCTGAAATTACACAATGCGTTACATTGCAAATGGAATTCCTTTCCAAGAAAAACACAGTATTTTTTTTCTTAGAGGCAGACTACTTTGTATTAGGGACTTCCAGCATCAAAGAAATACATATCTATTGTATCCACCAAAGTCTGTGATGCCTGCATTTGAAGCTTACTTGTAAAAAAAAAAAGAAAAAGAAAAAGAAAAAAACCCATACAAACAAAAAAAAAACTTACAAAAAACCCATAAAAATAACAGTTGAATTGCCTTTGAAAGTAGGAGATAAGTCTGTCTCCACACAGATGAAAAAAATGCTTCTTAAAATGTGTACGTTTTGTATTCTTTTTTTCTAGTAGGAAAAGAACTGACTTGAAATCTTGGTGTTTTTTCCTTAGTGCTGTGTGTTGCTTTTGTGTGTTATAATATTTGAATGTAATTACAGCAGTGCCAATTTGCCAAAGATGTCGAACATATTTTTTGGTTTTTGTTTTGGGTTTTATTTTGGGGGACTGGGAGGGAGGTGGGATGGGAAGGGGGGGATGAGGTCTGAGACGAGAGGGAAGGGCATTTTTGAGTTTTGTTTTTTCATTTGTTTTGTTTTTCTGATTATTTTTCTTGTTGATACTGGAATTTGTGATTTTATTCTAAGTTAAATGGTTGACCGCAAAACTTTTTTTTAGATTAGTTGAAGAAACATGCAATAAGATTGGCGTAGTTTCAATATCTGTGTGTCTTTTCATGAGAGTGACTGTTACTTGTGGACATTTGATTTTATGTAACCTTTATGTGAGATAATTATTTGTAAATATTTACCATAATTTTATTGGTTCCTAAAATAAAAGTAATTTTTTAAGTTCAAAGAATCTGGTTTTACTTTTGTTTTAAACTTGGCTTTAGGAGCACTTGAAACAATCTCACGCTGCCTATCCCCAATTATGTAGGTTCATATTTTGATACTTTAGTTCATAGTGCTTGAAATCCTGACCTCTGAAGTCCAGACCCAGTGATCTTCAATACTGGTTCATTTCTGATATCGGTTGGTTTCAATGAGTCTCCTCAGACACAATTCAGGTCAGCAGGGTGCTAAGTGCTCAAGCCATAATCCAACAAAGCCCCTGCTTATCTTCAAGCACGTAAGTAATCTCATTTAGCCCTATTGATAGAATCCTGATTTTACTGAAGCTAAAGTCATAGCTCCAGAAGTGCTACAAGTGGAATAAGGTGAGGCACTTTATTTAGTGTATGCGGTTTCAGTATGTTGTTTCAGCCAATTTAATGCAATGTCATCACCAGTGTGAAGAGATTGACGGCCACTGGGTAGCATTGTAAATGGACACAAGTCAACAATATGGGACATGGTTTGAACTTGTTCATAAGGGCATTTGTTGTCATTGCAAAGACCTCATTGGTATAGATTTGAGGCACAGTGACCCTGTCCAGTCTGATAATGGTTGAGAAGTGCCCAATAACAGCGTGGCCAGTTAAATCCTGGTTGACTGACTGTAGGGTCAGAGACGATGTGGTGATTGATTGGTGCTTGTGCTGACCATTTTTCATGCCAGTGAATAAAAAATGAAAAGTCAAAGGGTTTTGAAAGGGTGGACCACATTGGGCATCTTGAGGGGAGCCGAGCTATTAGTGGTTGGAATATGTCCCAGCGTACTGGCAGTGTAGGATTATCCTGGTGTCTTACTAGCAAGTTTACTTCAGCATTTGTGCAGCAGAGGTGAGGGGGAGCAATGCTACTGAGTAACCAGGACAGTGGAGCGGGGCACAATGTGCCTGATACAAGATGCATTGTAGCATGCCATTGGGTGTCAACTAGTTTGCTGTGCAATGATGCTGAACAATCCCACACAAGGGCACAGTATTCTGCAGCTGAATAATACAGTGCGAGAGCAGATGAACCTAGTGTGGAGACATTGGCACCCCAAGTGGAGCCTGCATGTTTGGCAAGTAGATTATTTCTCCTTAAAGCAGTTTTCTGGTGATGTGATTTATAAGTTAAAGTCTGGTTAAGGGCGACTTCAAGATAAATTGGGTGGGTTTTGAATTTGAGAAGCTGACCATTTGAAGTGATAGATAGTGAGCTCACAATTAGCTCTGGCATTATGCAGATTGAAAACACTTGAGATAGTCTTTGAGATATTTGGTTTGAGGCACTATGGCAGTATTCTGACATCAATCTCATGTCTCCATCAAGTGTGAGTTTCATGCTTGAAAAGTCACAAGCTTGGGTGGTAAAGCCACTGTCATCAGTGTAAGCAAATTTTTGTGACTCAGTCGCAGGCAAGTCATTAATGTACAGTTTAAAAGGAAAGGCACTAGTATTGATCCCTGCGGAAAGTCACTGGTTTGATGTCTCCAAGAGCTACTTTGGTTGGCCAGGTGGACTCTAAAGCATCAACCATGTAGTAATAGTTCAACTAGATGAGTGGCCCAATGTGGCAGAATTCCTGATATTTTTGCCAGGAGACTAGTATCCCAGACAGTATCATATACTGCTGTTAAGTCAAGAAAAACAACATCAGTCTTCAGGTTTTTCTGAAAGCCATTTTCAGTGAAGGTGGTTAAGGTTAGAACTTGATTACAAGTGCTCTGGCCATGGCAGAATCATGCTGGTCTGGGCGCAGAGCAGAATCAATTACTAGAGAATTATGTTGCAGAACCAGTTTCCCAAATTTCTTGTAGCAGACATTCAGGAGGGAGATTGGTTGGTAACATGCTGCTGATTGTGGGTCTTTACCAGTCTTGGGTAGACCAATGATTTTTGCTCAGCACCAAGCTGATGGAATTCGTCCTTCATGCATAATGTAGTTGAAGAAGAGAAGCCAATTATGAGCTCACGGACCAAGACGTTTCAGAAACTCTGGGTGCACGTTGTCATAGCCAGTTGCAGTGCTAGATTTTAATTTGCACAGCAGAGTTGAGTTCCACTGGTGAAAAGGTTTGTGGAAGATCTAGGTTTTGATGGCTTGGGGGTGTGCACCTGCTGCTTCTGTGCTGTCAGTAAAAAATTGTCTTAGAGCCTTGCTATTTGTGCTATGGGGGTGTGCTTGCCCTTTCATAATGCCAGATGGTCACTCTGTACCTTCCTTCCATAAGGTGTGGCTGCACCGGATAGTAACACAGCAGGGTAGGAAAGTGACCCTCAGAGCCAGAAAGCTCTCCTGGATCTCCCCACTCCTCCCATCACCACTGCTGATGTCGCTCCAGGAGAAGAGCTAGACTCCAGCCATTTTGACCCCTACTGCTCACTCCCTTTGCAGGAGTTATTGTAGACATGTTGCACCTCCCCGACCTGCTATACGAGCCAAGGGCCAAGCTTGATTGTGATTTATTCTGAGGTTTACAATGTGGGTAACTTTCCATAAAGCCCCACTGGCAGCTGCTCTATACACCGTCATTATCTATTATTATATTAAAAATGTTATTAAACAAGGTCTATAGTTAATGAAGGATTAATTATTTATTTTCATTGAATTATGTATAAATGTATTTAAATTTGACTGCAGTATAGGAAATGGGAGTTCAGTTGTCACTGTGAACAAACTTGTAATTTGCCTTTTTTCACATTCAGTTGACAGTACCTGTGTTTGTCTTATCTGAGCAAATGCAAAGCATAGGCTAGTCACACCCCACCTGGTGCCTTTTATGCCCAAGCAGATTCCATCTCAGTTGATCCCAATCTTATACAAACATACACAGATCCTCCCACTGTAGCTTTAATTTGTGGATGCTAGGGCATGCTGTGCATTACTGATATTTCATTTTTTTTCTGTGAAGATCCAGTTCGTTTTTTAAAATGCATTTATTTGGATCAGATTCACATACCTTAGGTAAGTACAGTCAAAAAACCTGAGACTGAATTGACTGAATCTTTGCAGGTTAGTCTAAACTGTGTAGATTGAACCAATAAGCAAGTGAACAGACATTCACTTTTGATTCTGGAAATGGAGCCATATGCCTGCAGTGGCCCAGGCCAGAAGCTGGGTAGCACTAGAGCATGCCTCCCTTCTCTGCTGGTGCAGACAGGTTGAATCTGGAGGGCATCTGGGAAAAAGTTCAATAAACCAATTTAACTTAAATCAGTTAAGTCTGATACTACATCCATCCAGGTTTATTTTTAACTGGTTTCAGTCATTCTGAAAGTGGTTTATGTGTGCTGAACCTCAGCTGTGTTACAGATTTGAACCAGAGTCCAATCATTTACACCGGTTTATGTGTATTTCTCTACCTAGACCTTCTGTCTTTGCTTTCTGCAAATATTCTAGCAAATGATGCTGCAGCAAGTCTAAAAAAAGTCTAATTTCAGAATACTTGGCATTACTACTGATTTTAAGGATTAAGCTGTTCCACTAGGGGAATGGATTTGGATTTGGATTCAGCCTGAATCAGCGACAGTGATTCGATCAATTGATTCAGATCATTGTCCCTGATTTGATTTGGCCGAAGCTGAATCTGAAGATTAAATTCAGAGAATCAGTGATTTGTACATAGACACAGCTTTAAAAGTTTTTTCTGCACACCTCGAGGTACCAGCGCAGCTCGTGATTGCTGCGATGCTGGGGCACATGGAGCATCTCACAGTAGTGCAGGGGAGGGGGCCCTCCCTGTGCTCAGTGGTGAACCCAGAAGTGGACCGGCAGTACCTCTGGTCCACTTCTGGGTCTGTAGGAAGGTGCGCTGGTGGCCCCTCTGTACACCCCTGGCTTGGCAGTCGGCCACAGGGATACCCCAGGTGCCCTCCCCAGACCCAGGAGGCACCAGCCACCAAGCTGGGGGGCGTTGGGGGGGGGGCCCTGCATGCTCCCCGGCAGACCCGGAAGTGGACTGGAAGTGCTTTTGGTCCACTTCTGGGTTTGCTGCCAAGCATGCTGGGGAGCCCCCCGCACTTCTGTGGGATACTCCATGCACCCCAGCATCATAGCACTCTTGAGCCCCTGCTAACCTAGTGGTATGTAGAAAAAGCATTTAACACTGTCTCTATGTCCAAATCTCCAAATCTTTCCAAATCTCTCCAAATTGATTTGGAGGGTTCTGATTCAATTCGGAGAGATTAAAGGGTCTCCTGATTCAATCTGGATTTGGAGATTTGGCCACTGAATCAGGCCTAATCTCCGCCTAATTGAATCAGGGACCAAAGCTTCGCACAGCCCTATTAGTTACCTTCTGTGCTCTAAGACAGTTGCTGACTCAACAGAATTCACTTTTGGAAGTCACCTAAATTCATGTTTGTTTCATATTAATGCAACAAACTGATAGTATTCTGAGGCTAATATGGAAATAACACTCCAAAGTCAGGGACTTCCAAAAACATAAAGCTACACTATCAGTTTTAATTCCGCTTTGTTGTACATCCAGTATAATTTAGTGGATCCATTACCAACACAGTGTGATAATCTAACATTACTTCTTAATACCCTGAATTTGACTCTTATCTAAGGTAATTAAACATTCCCTGTGTAGTGTTAGACTGTGACACCACAAACAACACAGCTTATGGAACAGCTTTTTTGGCTTATGCCTTTTAGATGAAATCTTGGGCTGGAAATGTTCATGACACTCTCCTCATCACCTCACTGGATTGGTTTGTATGAAACTCACAAATGGTCAAACGAAGGTGGTCTCTAGTTACAGAAGGGTGGTCAGGGTTAGAGTTGTATCTAGATTCCTTCATTTGACAAAATAAAAATAGAAAAAGTGAAGATGAGATGGAAAACCAAGGAAACAACATCCATGCTAACTCTCAGCAATGCTTTGTGAAGACTCCTCCCTGGATATTCCTTTGAATTACTGCAAAATGGAATATCTCAGCCTGCTGCAGGGCATGCATGTATTCCTATATGGCCTCTCTGGGTGACAGCCTGTGTTGTGAATCTCTTCTATAATCCTCCTCCCTACATATTTGACCTGCATGTATTTTGCTTTTTGGATGTGTTTGCTCTGTCTTCACACCAGTCACCCTCAGACACATGTAACTAAGTGATGCCCTATGCGAGTCCCTTGTGCTATGCCTATTGTCTATGCAAACTCTTGTGTATGAGGGTGTCAGGCCATTTTAAGCTTGAGAGTCAAAATTAGTATCTTAAAATCTAGTCAGTGGCAGTCACTGTGAATCCCAGCTCATGTATCTAATGTTCTCATAGCAAGAAACTCTTCCATCAAATGTTCTACTGCTGCAGGACACAGCCCCTGGGTAGGCTGAAGTTCTAGTACACATTGCAATAGCCCATCAAAGTTGAAACCTCCCAAACTAGGGGTAGGTGGGGTGAAAAGAATCTGCCTGAAACTCTGGTCCTAGCTCATGACCTTTTTTCTTCCCTTGAGTGGTAAGTGGCTTTTTCCCCATGGATTCTTGTCCCGCTCCAAAATATCTCCGGAAACTCCTTGATCATCACGTTTCTCCAGAGAGAGAGCCCAAGGCCTTTTTAAGAGAGGCCTGTGGCCTCTACATTGCCACCTGGTGTTTCTGATGTCTTGCTGCTCCCCAATTGTGAAGCTTCTGCACCATGTTTGCCAGGGTTTTTCCAGGCCAAGTACCTACAGAACCATCTTGGGAGAGGTTATGGACCGTGAGTTTTGTTCGAACTATCTGTCAGCATGGTAATGTTGACCAGACTGCAGTACTGAGCCATTGACCAGCACTTGGATCAGGGTCCCCTTTGTGTCTGTCCATGGGTATGGGAGGCAAAGACCCTGTCCTCACCTCCATCTTGCCCCCTGCTGGTTGAATCATGTCCCCAAGGGAACAGGGAAGGCGCAGGAAGTACAACAGAAACTATTTCTAGGTTTTGTGGGAACCAGAGATCTTTGGCCACCTCTGATCCCTCCATAGCAGGGTACCTCCTGGTCCTGGGACAGCTCTGGGTCTTGGGCCTATACCTTCTGTGGCAAAGAACTTATTGGAGTTACAATGTGAAGCCACATTCCATGCACTGGAAACAGAAGGGCCTGATGAATATAATCATCCAAACCCTCTTATTTATGAATTAGTGGAAATGCCTGAAAAAAACCCAAAATTAGATTTATCTACCCCAGAGAGCACCAGAGACTCTGCTGGTTATTTTTTGTGTAGTGGTTGTACAAGCTACCTCTTAGCACTAGTTGCACTTGCAAAGCTCAGCTGGTCATTGGGATTCCCACTTCTAACTATCATTTTTATGCTTCAGCTGTATCTCTGTCAGACAGAGCTCTGAGTAGAGCAGCCCATCTGTTCTGCTGTGCTCAGTCAGTTTCCTTTCCCCATAAAACCTCCCACACTCTGTATGTGAAATACCTTTTCAAACGGTTGGCGGTCCTGCAGCAGATGAAAATACTTGACAAAGTTTCAGAATGATGTACAGAGAATATTTCTTTCCCTTTAGGTGATAGGCCCCATACTGCTTCATTCAACACAGATGCCCTTCAAACATGCAAATATGTCTTTAATGGAAGTCTGTGCAAATGGCTATTGTTTAATGTGTCCTGGGATTGTCATTCAAACTTTGCATGAATAGGAAATGAATGCTCCTGTTTAAGTATAAGAAAATATCTGTGCTCCAGCAGAGTGTGCAGACAAGGGCAAGGAACAGTCTAGCAGGGAAAGTTAGGAGTAGAGAGGCCTGGGTGTATAGGAGCTGCCAAAATAAAGGAAAGCACTAATCTATCGAGTCAAGGATCCTACAGTCAACTGATCTTAGCTGCTTTGGAGGGAAAATCCCTAAAGCAAGCAGGCAGTATTGGGAACGGGATATCCAGATCTCTCCCAGGTGGATCTCTCTTCCCCCACACCTTCTAGTGTTTGTTTTCATAAGTTAGAAGTGTTTCTATTAAGTGCATAATAATTCACTAGGATACAATAGTATGTTAAAAGAGTCTACTGTAATACAAAGTTGATATGAAACACTTAGACATTATCAACATGAAACAAAAAATTAAACGACAGATTTTCATAGGATCGTAGAATCAAAAGACCAGAAGGGACCTGCAAGATCATCAAGTCCGGTCCCCTGCCATGGGCAGGAAGTTATTGGGCTCAAATGAGCTCAACAAGGTGTTTATCCAGCCTCCTCTTGAACACCTCCAAGGATGGCAACTGCACCACCTCTGCTGG
The DNA here is from genome assembly GCF_001723915.1 of Gavialis gangeticus. Classification (NCBI taxonomy): domain Eukaryota; kingdom Metazoa; phylum Chordata; order Crocodylia; family Gavialidae; genus Gavialis; species Gavialis gangeticus. Next base: position 146,938 of record NW_017729024.1, on the reverse strand, counting down.
GAGTGTTTTCCAGATTCTAGTAACCCTTATGGAAAATAAGTTTTTTCTTATGTCAAGCCTAAATTTTCCCTCTATTAGCTTGTGCCCATTGGTCCTTGTCGTCCCTTGAGGTGCCTTCCTGAAGAGTTGCTCCCCTAGATCTTGGTGCTCCCCTAACGTACTTGTAGGTGGCCAACAGGTCACTTCTCAGTCTTCTCTTACTCAGACTGAACAGGCCCAGTTCCCGGAGTCTCTCCTCATAGGGCCTATCCTCCAGGCCCCAAATCATATGGGTGGCCCTTCTTTGTACCCTCTCAAGCTTATCCATATCCTTCCTGAAGTGTGGTGCTCAGAACTGGACACTGTACTCCAGCTGCGGCTTCACCAATGCCAAATAGAGAGAGAGAAGGACCTCCATGAAACTATCGGCAACACATCGCCTGATGCAGGCCAGACTTCTGTTTGACCTGCTGGCAACCTCATCTTACTGTTGGCTCATGTTCATCTTCCAGTCGATTGTGATCCTCAGGTCCCGTTCAGATGCAGTGCCAGCCAGTGGACTACCACTCATCGTGTAGTTATGGTGAAGGTTCTTCCTACCCAGATGAAGGACCCGGCACTTCTCTCTGTAGAACCTCATCTGATTCCATTCCATTACAACTTAGTATGATCCTCAAACTTAATCATCATCCAGTTGCTGGTTGTAGAGGGCCTCTCCAACTAATCTCCTGAGTTTGCCAAAGTCTGCCCTTCTGAAGTCTAGGACTTTTGTTCTACTAACTGATTTCTCAGCCTAATCAGATTGTGATTACTGTCGCCCAGAGTACATCCAATCCTCAGGTCGCGTATCATATCCTCCCTTTTCCCTTTGGTCAGCACTAAATCCAGGGTGGCTTTACCCCTAGTAGGCCCTTCCACAACCTGTGTCAGGAACAGATTGTCTATAGCTGCCAAGAAGTTAGCTGACCTGCTGGAGCTGGCTGAATGGTGTTTCCAACAGATGTCAGGGTAGTTGAAGTCACCCATGACAATCATGACTTTAGTGCTAGCTGCTTCAGTCAGTTCCCTGGAGACTGCCTGATTGTTTTCCTCCTCTTTGAAGGGAAGCCTGTAGTAGATGCCCACCATCAGGTCTCCCTCTCCTGATCTCCCTTGTATCTTGACCCAGAGGGTCTCAAGGGACCCTTCCCTGCTATCAAACATGACCTGAAGGGAGGAGTACTGCTCTTTCACATAGAGGGCCACACCTCCTCCCTTCTTCCAAACCCAATCCTTCCTATAAAGCCTATAGCCCCCAATATCCTTCTTCTCTTTGAAAAAGCCATTGAGATAGATCATTTCCATGAAATAGTTCATTTCTGATGAAACTGCATTTTATCATTGGAAAATTGCTCTGTTGAAACTCTTTGGCCAAGGTGTACTTACAGGCCAGTAACAGTCACTTTTTTAGAGTGCAGCCAGGCCATTCTGCCTTATCTCCCTTCCAAGGGGCAATACCAATAAGCCTCCTTGAGAGAAGATGCGGGTGGGGATTGGCTTGGTCACAGGACCATTATAATAGGCCTGGCCTGGTGAAATCAATGATGATTTCACTGTGAAGATGGCTTCTGAGTGTATGTATGGGCCTTAGGGCTGAATATCAGGTGAGAGGTGAGTCTGGGCTGTAGTCAGTGGTACATAGTGTTACAGGTGAGTAAGTATCACATGTAAGGAACTGCAGACCCTCACTCAGAGGCAGGTGACACATTTTGCTGACTGTGGAAGCTTCTGTGTAAGCTCCTTAAATGGCAAGCCACTTTCATCTACTTTGTGGTGTGGGCTAATGAGCACCTGAGCATGAGAACCCATTGGGCCACAGTGCTTAAGGATTAGGCAGCCTGCCTGTGTGTGAGGTTGAGTCATCAGAGCAAGGGCTGGTAGTGACTAACAGTGAGCTTAGGCTCATCTGGGAGAGATCCAGTCCCAGCCCCCAGCTGGAAGTAATTGGAGAGTAGGACTAGCCACCCCCTAGGGCTACAGGAGGACAGCCCACCTACATTGGTCTTTGTGGGTGCTTTTACATGTGCTGCAGGGGTGGGATGGGGGGGCTTTAATTAGAGCTGCTCTGAGAGCCACTCTAATTAAAGTGCCTGGAGCATCTGGTGTATTGCATCCCCGCGCTTCAAAATGGTGGTGGAATGCTGATACACGAGATGCAGAGGCTGGCTGGAGTGCAGTCATTATGCTCTAGCAGACTCTATTAATTCAGTCTGCTCCTGTGCGCTGTAATTACAGCATGTCGGAGTAGCCTCCCGAGTCATATACAGACACCCTACATGCCCTCAGCAGATAGAAGCAAGCTGTCTGGGCAACAGAGCACCTTGCTGTGCCCCTGGCCTGCTTGGAATGGCTCATCTAATTCCAGACTTTGGCATCTGATCTTGGCTTTGGACTTTGACCCTGCAACCCTGACTGCAGCTCCAGACCTTAGCTTTCGATTTTGGCTTTGTAACCCTGACTTCGGCTTTGGAACCTGGCTTTTGACTTTGGCTCTATGCTCCTGACTTTGAGCCCTAACTTGATTCCTGACCTGGCTCACCTGTGGACTTAGCTTTCCTCCTGACTTGGTCCCTTCTTACCCTTCCTTGCCACATAGGTGACCCAGCTTGAACTCTGATGCCCCAGTCCCTTACCACAGTTGTTGAGCGGGTCTGCTGGGGTCATGGACAGTTCATCTTCCTGCAGCATGGTCAACAGCGAGCCTACTTCTTGATCCCATGGACTTCAAGAACCAGAGATCAGCTCTTAGGTGCCAGAAACATGAGCACCCCCTAGATACTGTGGGTGGGGGATTTTTGCATATGTCACTGACTGCCTGCACAATGATGAGTTCATCTGCCCTTAGGAATTTCCTACTTCCTTCTGCAAACATATTTAGGGTGTAGCAAACATTCACAACATAGCAGGCAGGTGGTAGAGAGATGAGCATGGGCAATGGAAAAGCATGAGTTAGCGGCTGCCATCTGGAGTTGCATTCTCATGTGCCCATCTTTATTGTGTCATCACATGATTCTTCCCTCCCTTCTCCCCATCTCCAAGCCTGTGCTTCCCAACCGGCACTGAAGTCACCTGAAACGAATAATCTTCCCTTGCTCCATACTGATTGATGTGTATTACTGGTGTATATACTCTGCTGAACTGTGGTCTATCAGCACATACATGAAAAACTGGCCAAGCCATCATTATCAGACATCAAAATAATAAAGGGAAGGGATTGGAGGGTAGAAGTTAACATAATCCTGGCTGAAGACTACACAGATGTCAAATTTTTAAGAACTGCATGCAAGTGGGAATTAGCAATATTACATTTTTATGAAGGTGTCAAAAGAACAAGGGACATGGTCTCATCTGAGACAGTCTGCTAAAAATTATAAACTTCCCCTGACTCAAAGGTTGGCATTATTATTTTTTATTCAGTTTTAGAATCCAGGAAGTGTCACATGGAAGCTCTTCTGACAGGCCCAAAATCCTGGGGAAGAACTGAAAGGAAATCTCTTTACTGGATTATTAAACATTCATAGATTTATAGATTGTAAGGGGCTATAAGGGACCTTGCTGATCATTGGGTCCAGCCCCCCTGCCCTAGGCACGAAGACAACTGGGGTCAAGTGATCCCAGTGAGGTGACTGTCCGGTTTCCTCTTGAAAACCTCCAGGGTAGGTGATTGAACCACCTCTGGAGGGAGTTTATTCCACAGTCTGGACACCCTGACTGTGAAGGAGTTTTTCCTGGTATTAAGCTTGAAGTGGCCTTCCAGGAGTTTGTATCCATTGGTCCTGGTCTCTTCCCTAGGCGTGCCCTAGTGAACAGTTGTTCACCGAGCTCCTGATGCACTCCTCTGATATAGTGGTAAGCTGCTATCGAGACCCCTCTCAACCTTCTTTTATTTAGGCTAAAGAGGCCCAGGTCCCTCAGTCTTTTCTTGTATGGCTTGCCTTGCAAGTCCCTGATCATACGGGTGGCTCTTTTATGGACCGTCTCACATTTTCCATGTCTTTATTGAAGTGCAGCACCCAGAACTGGATGCAGTACTTCAACTGCGGTCTCACCAGTACTGAGTACAGCGGAAGTATCACTTCCTTAGTTTTACAAGAGATGCATCAGTTGATGCATGCCAGCGTGTTATTTGCCCTGCTGGCCACTGCATCACAGTGACAGCTTATGTTCATGTGATGGTCAATCATTACCCCTGGGTACCCATTACTGCAGTGTATTCTAAAACAGGTAATCTAGGCAACATTCCCAACCACAAAAGCACAGGCTTTTTCTGTGTATATAGGGAAAGATTCACTCACTGACTTAGCACTCACCTGCTCCTGAAGTAGTGCTTTTGCAATTGCATACTGCTACGGGGTGTCAGTGACCAGAGAAGGGGAGTCCTCCCACAGGCTTCTCCCCTGGACCTCTCCCCAAATAGCTCAACCAATAGGCTAGTATGCCAAGTGTAAATGTAAGGGTCAGGCATAAATGGTCTGGTCAAGCATTTTTCCTGTATTGAATTAGTCAGACTCCAGGTCTTCCACTTCTGGGGTTCTCTGCTCAGCAATGTGGCCTTGGGTCACCCTTCTGAGGTACTACCATCTCCCCAAGCACTATGTAGGAAGCCTGGGTTGTGTATTCTCCTCTGGCTTGTACGTACCCATGTCATTTCTTATATTTAGCTCTACTGCTAATGTTATTGCTCTAGGATGGTAACACCTGACACCAGACTCTTGCATTCTGGCTCCTAATCCTATTAACCCCATTGTACACAGTCCCTGATAACACTTTCAAATAATGGTACATTCCTGTAACAGTGCTTAATTAGAGTGGAACTGACAAATTGAGTCATCATGATTAATGTTATTATAATGAATACATCTGCAGTTTGCTATAACATACAAAAATGTCTGCCTTCCCAGCAAAGCCTTTGATACAGAGGGTATCTTTTATATTCATGGGGATGTAATACTTCCTTCTGAAGGAATTCCATTGTAATTTAGCATGAATTAATGTCCATTTATCATACAATGTTACTCAACGCAGCAATTTATCTAAATCCTATGTATGCAATGTAGACTCTCCTCTAAGAAGACCTGATAATGGAGAAATCCTGTTAAAGAAATACATTTACTGTAGATCATTAATGCTCAGCGTGTTAAGTGGCCTTTAAATTAAACTAAGTTAAATAAACTCTTCTTTAATTTACCAGTATAACTTTTTCATTAACAAACACATTAAGGTCTTAGTCATTTACATACAGCTGATGCAAGCATATGATACTAAAATGTTCAATTAGTGAAGCAAAATGTAATTCAAAGCATGTGTACAGTAGAAATAGGCTGAGGTGACACAGTGGGCTAGCATACTAGTCCTTTGCCTCTACAACATGGATTCAAAGTCACAACAGAGAATTAATGTGACCGTTGGTTCACTGTTATTTGGCATAATGATTACTCTCATTTCAGAAGGACTTAGTAGAGTATAGGAATTTGGTAGAATCCCTTTAAACAGTTTGTGAACCGTCTAGTGGTACTCACATGCTGCTAGGTTTTGCATGTCAGTTAGTGAAAACAATTATTCGGAACCTAACTATGCTTGGATGGTTTCCTCACATAAAGACACCACAATCCTAGGCAGATAGGAATGCAGGAATATGATATACTCTTAGGGACAAAGATGTCATACTACTGTAGGCAGCCCTTGCTGCCCCTGCCCTGGCTCTGAAGTATGCCTCTCTGGCTTCTGCTTTTACTTCTACTTTGGAAGCCTCTGTCAAATCAGCAGAATATCTCTGGTATTCCTGCCCAATCTGCCCCACCAAACATACATTCAGGTTTCTTGCAATCTCACCTCTGTTTAATGCTTGGTCTATCTCCAGTAATCTTTACTCGGCATCCAGGACATGAACATAAGAAAGATGTGCTTAAACTCCCTGTAACCAGAACAGTTATCACATTGCTCCCATAGCCCTTCTTTGGGATAGAACCTGTTTCCTATGTCACTATGTTATGCCTAGGGCAGGGGCGGGCAATTATTTCGGGCGGAGGGCTGCTTACCCAGTTTTGGCAAGCTGTCGAGGGCTGCATGGGTAGCCCCGCCCTTTGACAGGTGCCCTGCCCCCTTGTCACCATCTTGAGACCAATGTCCCAATGTTTTGTGACCAATGTTTCAGAGCCAACACTGGTGGGGCCAAAAGCAGGGCACCAGCTGGCAGGGGTCTATGGAGCCAGGCTGGGCTGCACCAGCAGGGAGAGGGAGGAGCTGGCCTGGCTCCATAGAGCCCCTGCCAGCTGGGACCCTGCACTGCTGCCACTCCGCTCTGGGCCTTGCTGGTGCTGGCCCTGGGACACCAGTGTGGACCCTGTGCTCCCACTGACTCCTGCACCTGCTCACTCCCAGTGCCTCAGCAGACACGTGGTACAGGTGGGGGGCAGCATGCAGCCCTGACGCCCTGCTTGCCAGCAGGGAAGGACCTGGTGCTGAGTGCGGGGAGAAGCGGCCCCTTCCCTGCCCCGGGGCTGGTGCTCCCTGCTGCAGCTGCTCGCAGCCCCTGCGGGGCTGTCTTGAGCAGGCACAGGCAGCCCCACGTGGGTTGTGAGCAACTGCAATGCGGGGCACTGGCCATGGGGCGGGGGAGGGCCGCTTTTCCCCCACACAGCACCAGCTTGTAACACACCCCTGCTGCCAGCCTGGGCCCCGTGCCGACTCCAGGCTCGCCCATCACCTGCGGCTCCACAGCAACTGTGGCCCCACAGCTTGCCGCGCCAGGTAGTGTTTGCCACTGCCACCTCTGGAAACCAAGGACAGATCAATATTAATTTTCTAAATTTTTTAGGGGCCCTGCGGGCCAGATAGAATGGCCTTGCGGGCCGAATCTGGCTCGCCTGCCATATTTTGCCCACCCCTGGCCTAGGACAATGTAGCCTTCATCCTAATTGACCTTTGGACTACAATACAACAGCAGTCTTACCCCCAAGCCTGAGCTCACATACCTAATTTTACTTGTCCCAGAAAAAGTAAGGGCCCATGGGTAGATCTAAGGGGGTGCAGCAGCACAGTCATATCCCTCTTCAGTTGTGCAGTACATGCTCAGTGAGTTCTCTGAGTCCACTAGCATGTCAGCACAACTGCTGCTGGAAGCCCCGCATATGAAGAGCTCTGAGCTTACCAGCTGATCAGCATGGGCTCTGGCCACAGCCCCTGCTTTCATGCAGCTCTGGAGCCCAGAGGGTGAGCACTGCTGCTGTTCACCCTCTCTGCCTCCCACCCTTTCTACCCCACTGAAATCAGTAGCAAGGAAACAGACATGGGTTTCAGAGATGTGTTAGAGGAGGGGCTCCAGCCACAGCCTGCATCAACCAGCTCAGAGAGCTCACTGGCATCCAGGATCCCATGATCCTGTATTCACCCTGTAAAGATACAGCTTCTTTTTTTCCTCTTGCGAGAAAGCAAATTCTTAAAGGAGACAAGCACTGTCTCAGCAGCGGGAGCAAGATAATCCTCCATGTTTCTTTTGGTGACCTCTCTTCTGATAAACATACCTTACCCTAAGATAGAGGTGGCCAACTTGCATGCATTCATGCCATCCTCTGTATGTGACAGAAAATTTGGGAAGCGGCAGGCAGCAGATAGGGCATGGAGCAGAAAGCAGAACAGCAGATTAAGCAGAGGAAGGGGATTGGAGTGGCACTCAAGAAGTGCCTGGATCTTAATTTGGAGCATGTCTTAATTCAGGGGCGGGCAATTCTTTCAGGCAGAGGGCCACTTACTGAGTTTTGGCAAGCCATCAAGGGCTGCATGACAGGCAGCCAAGGACAGATAAATATTAATTTTCTAAATTTTTTAGGGGCCCCGCGGGCTGGATAGAATGGGCAGGCATGCTGCATCTGGCCCACAGGTTGCATTTTGCTCACTCCTGTCTTAATTTGTGGCATGTCTGACAGATGTTGGCCCCCACTGCTCTAGAACACTTGAAGATGGACTTTGATACTGGAACATTGGTTGTTATCTCTGGTCTCCATTTGTTCCTAAGAAATAACTGTATTCTCTAGTTCCTGTGGATATGGATTAGAATTAAGAATCGGAACACCTTGGAGAACATGGGCTACACTATTGGGTAAACGGTGCTTTCTAATGAAGAACCGCTGTACATTTATATGGTAACTGTTAGAGCCGAGTTGGAGAATATAGGAAAATATTTGAAGTTCTAAAAAAGGTTCCTCCCCTGACCTGAGGCATTAAACAAATTCTAAAATTTTCAGTGAAATGACACACTGAAAAAAACCCTGTTTCAATTAACATTGGGATGTAAGAATGTAGACTGGAAGGGGCCTTCTGGGCTACTGAGTCCAGCCCCTTTCCTTTGACCTATTTCCATTTTGGCAGCCAGACTTGTTTGGTGGGAAAATAATAGCCTATTGAAAAAATCTAAAGTGGCACTGAAAATGATCTGCTTGTCCTTCATAGCAGTTTCCACTGGGATGTTTGGAAGTTTATTCCCATTCCAGGTGTCTTAGCCAATACCTGTACTGAGCATTTCTGCCTGTTAGGCTGTGTAAGTCAAGGGTGTGAAGAGATGTCATTCTTTCACAGGCACTAGCAAAACTGCTTTTTCCTAGCGTAGCTAGTTTAATTCAAAACTGATATATATAAAGCTAATATAAGTTCAATATCAAACCAGATTCAGACTAGGGGCTCTTTCCTAGTGTAGTGTATAGCAACTGCTTCAGAGGTAGACAGGCCTCTCAAAACATTGACTACTTTTCTTAACACTAGAAATATAATCTGCCTTAGCACTTTTCAAGCAAGCAAAATCAACTGCTTTTCAAAATTGAAGGTCATTTGTTTTCAGTTTCCCTGGGCAATTGTGAGAAGGGTAAGTAAGGATTAGTCTTTCCAGTAGAAGAACCAATAGACAAACCAATGATCCACTACCCAATTTCAATGTTCACCTGTTTGAATGGCCAGTGCAGCTGCAGAAACATGAGGAAGCTCAACAGATGATGTACAGTGTAGTACTGAAAATGAGGCAATCCCCAAATTTAAAGCTATATACCTACTGCATTTTAGATTAGAAACGTGGTCTGATCTGAAACAAACCTGGCAGTTAGGAACATGGGTAGATGGAATCCTTCATCTTTACATCTATGAGTTATTTTGGGGAATTCTGATGAACAAATTTGTCCAACCCACCCTCCCACACACACACACACACTTCTTTAATTGACTATTTTGCAAATGCCAATGCATGCATCACCACATTTGCTTTATAATAGACCAGTTCAATACTTTATTTCCATTACACAAAATTCTCCTATCCCTGGAAGCCTCTGTTCTTTCTTGTCTTGACATGCTCTGCATGTGTTAATGCTAGAGGTTGATAAATAAAACCAGAAGGCATGGGATTGTTTGGCTCAATGACTTACTTCTGGGACCTGGATTTTCAATTCATTGATGAAAAAAAATCATTCTGATTAGATCACTATAAAAGGTGCAAAGAGAAAATAAGTTTGGTGT
>NW_017729024.1:122445-132422 GCF_001723915.1 Gavialis gangeticus | reverse complement strand
TACTTCTGGGACCTGGATTTTCAATTCATTGATGAAAAAAAATCATTCTGATTAGATCACTATAAAAGGTGCAAAGAGAAAATAAGTTTGGTGTCCCTGCTTGGGCGGATTAGAGGCACAGAAGCTCTTGAATATTGATCAGACCTGAAGGAGAAGCTGAGATTTGAGGGAGAGAGGAAAGGAGGAGGGGGACAAAAACCATTAAATTTTGATCATTCAGAAAAATTCCATTTTTTTCCTTAAAGTTCCTCCATGGAGAACTAGCAAAAATGTGCAAGAACAGTCTTTGGAGAAACTCTAGCAGCAGATCTTACTTAAAAGGCTGTGTGGAGGAGAAAATGAACCAGTCTCTCTCTGTCTCTCTGCCTCCCTCCCTCCCCTCCCCCTATTTCACACTTAATATGTTAAATGACAAATCTTTACAACACCCTTGCTAGTCTCTGGTAATAGCAAGAATCCTGAAGGCATTTAATTTTTGTATACAAAGATGTAATTCCATCCCAACTCATCTCTCACTGCCAGGGCCATTATTCCATGTAGCCTCAAAGCAGCCTGTGTAACAGTGTGGGGACCCTTCCTTCTTATCGCCGAAAATGAAATAAAGGACCAAGATGGTAAGACCTTTGTGACAGGGTCTACACCTTTTGATGTCAAAGTTTGTTTTGAACAATAGGATCCTGATCTAGGGCTGTATTCTCAGCTACTAACATGAAAAACAGCAAAAAAAAAAAAAAGAATATTATGGAAACCAGGTTCCTAGTGAGAGTTTTCTACACTACAGGATGAATCACACATTACTTGTGGTTTCTTTCTCTATAGATGATTTTGGGCTTCACTCTTCAGTTAGAACTTTCATTACAAATTGCATTTCCATCTGTGGACGCTGGCATGTGGTGAAATGTGATTCCTTCTATTGAAAGATTTCTAAGAAACCATTTGCATGTAACATTGGGTACAGAACCTTATGAGCTCCCTGTATCCAGAAAGCATCGTTAAATCCTGACAAAATTTGGGTCTAGATGGCATGCTCCTTTAGGCAAGTTTGCATTTATTAGTCTAAACAAAATGTATTCTAGGATGAACCTCTCGAGATGTGCCATCTCATTTCCAAGGGGGTCATAGGAGACAGCAGGCAGAGTTACGCTGTTAAATTCATTCCATTATTCACGCATGTACACAATCAAAAAAACAGTGGAAATACAATTAGCTATGAAAACTCCATAATCCAGCAAAGTATCAAAGGAGGCAAGGAGGCGAAGTACTGGAATTCAAAACAAATATTACCATTTAACACACTAGATCCAATAGTGAGGAGCCTCTGACAAACGGAAATAATATTGAACCACAGTCCTAAACATATTGAAAGCCCAGTGGAAATTTAGCTTTTCGTTCCAAGCTAAATTTGATTAGGCATGGCAGGAATGGAGAAATACCTTCTCAGTAAGAGTCTGAGCCTCAGAGTCTCTGTCACAGAGGTGCAGAAATTCAGATCAGGTTTATTTTTCCGACAGTCCAAAGAATGAGACTGAATGAAATGCAGAAGTGTAGCTAGAGAGAGTCTCCATTTTTCATCAGGCAAGCATGTGATCTCTGTCCTAGCATGTACTGTATCTTCATCACCAGTCAACAAACAGGTCATCTGCTCATACTCTGTCACTACTGCTATTATTAAAGTGTATAAAGTAGACTTTGTCTAATCAGAATAGGCCACGTTAGACAGATCTGTTTAATTGAATTTCAAAATGATGCAGTGCCCAATTGGAGCTTTAGTAAAGTATCTGTGGGTTCAGAGAGGTCATGCCAAATCTATACCGATCAAAGACTTGAACCGCTTATTTGTGACAGCTGAGGATACCACTCACTTCATTCAGTTTCAGGCATAGTAACCAATAAAACTGGGGAAGTTCTGATAAATTAGAGAAAATTAGAAAAGAGCAATGAAAGTGATCCAAATGCTGAAACGTTGGTGGAGGGGAAGGTGAAAAAGAGCCATTTCCACATCTCCTCCTCTCTCCCTATATAGGCACATGCATCTTGGCACGGTGAGTCCTCTAATAGACTTGTTGGAGGAGGTGGGGAGGGAGAGGGACATTGCATCTCTGCAAATTTTCAACGTGTTTATAACTGAGAGGGGGAGGAAAGGATTTACTTAGGGTGGTGCGTGGAGACATAACTAGAAGTCATAGGATGAAATGCTTAGAATTTTTCAATCTTTCTTTCCATTAAGTGATGGATAGGGTACTACCACTACACAGAGAAAGGGCCCAATCCCCAAACACATAACCACCTTGGAGCAGAGTCAGTAATGTAGCTGATGGATTATTGAAAGAATCATATGATGATGGGGAAAGCTGGAAGTGCTCAAAGTCTTTGGAAATCAGGCAGCTTTACACAGACAGGGAGGTCCAGAAGCTGGGGCATGAGACTGAGATGGTAAGGGATATTCGTCACCTTCAGGTTTCTAGGCACTGTTCTAATGTAATTGATAATAATAACTTCTACCTTTGAAGCTTAACTCAGCAGCAAGGCTGGGTTTGTACCATCACATAACCATGTTGCTGTATTTTATTTTCTGCCATTGAGTTTTATTTATTTCTTTGGTGTGTTGGCTAACAAAAAGTCTGCAAGCGAGGAAGATGTTTCAGTGAAACAGCAGTGAGTCTACAATGTTGAATTGTGTAAGTAAAAGTTTACAAATAAAACATTTAAAACTCTCAGCACACTCAACATAACACATTGTTCCAACACTAGACCACAGTAACATGTTCCACTTTGGGCTAACTGCGGTGAAACTATGCTGCCACACACGAGTCAGGTTGGTAAGTGCTTACTCATGGGACTAAATCCAGTGCAGGACTATAGTGTGCATGCAGCTCAGAAATACTGATGAATGTGGGTTTATGAGGCAGGGAAGTATCATTACCCTCTTTTTACAGAATGGGAACAGAAACAGGTAGACCAAGGGCCAATTCCTTCTCCACCGCTTAAGTGGCTAAGGCAGTTCCTATTCTACCCTGTTCAAGTCCCTGAAAATTCATTAATGCATGTATTTTTGTAACACATCACCATTTTACCCTAAAAATAAAATAACTAAAAAGCAGCAAGGAAGAGGAGGACCCACCCACCTTTTGTTTTAACAGGTTTTCAGGGACTCAGGGAGGGCAGAATGGAATTACATTTAGGTACCTAAGTCCACTTCTGCACCTAATGTGTGGAATAGAATATAGCCACGAGTGACTTATCCCAAGGCACAGTAAATAGTGCTCGAGTCGAGAACCAATTTCAAATTTCCTGCCTTAATTCCCAAACCGTCCTGCTTCCACATGAACACATCGTAGACCAGTTCTGCTGGATTTCTTGTGCTGTAGTTATTTAGCTGTGAGCACATGCTGGTGTGAAGATGATTTTCAGCATATTATCACCTTCTCCATATAATCAATAAAAATTTAAATGAGAAGAGGTTGGTTGATTCTTCAAATCCTATTACATTTGAGCACCAGTATTTATAACCCTCTGCAAAATTAAGTGTTTTAGGACACGACCACAGTATAATAGCATTTGCAAAATGCTTTCTATCTTTTTGTTGATGTGATTAATCATCCCTATGGTGTGTTCTTAAATACTCCAGCTGCAGGTCTGCAAAATTATGCAATGCATTTTGTAAATATTGGACATGTTATAACAGCTCTACATTCGATTCTGGCTGAATCACAGCCAAATCTACCCACTTGGTATTGTATATATTATAGGTTTAAACATTGGGCATCATTTTTCTCCTATATTTATCTATTTCACAAATATAAAAGAAGGCTCTTCTGCGCCACATGCACTAAACCAGAACTAATGTGACCAATATGAAAATCTGACTTTTATATCCAAATAGTGTCATTTGAAAAGTAGCAATGTATATGCAATGGAGAGTTTCATATTGTATAGAAAAAATATGTAAATATAACAATCAACTCCAATATAACAACTAAAATAACTTTTAATTGTTTTCCTTTCACTTATATTTTCTGCTTGGCTGACTCTGCTTACAGCTTTCGGAAAGGCCAGCTCATCAGTTTTTGTTGTTAATCAAGAACAGTAATTGTGTAAGTTATAAAGATACAGAATGATTCTTTGCTGAATCGGATAACAAGTTCCAGAAAATGCAAAGTAGTATTTTTTGTTGTTGTTATTGTTGTTGTTAATAATTTGTAAGGCCATCTTTTGAATAAACAAGGTCCCTGAGAGGTGCTGGGAGTTGAAACGTGACAAGGAGCTTCATTCTTTAAGCATCTACTAGCCCTTCAGGAAAGGGGGCTGTAACTGAAGAAACTATGTGCTGGGTGCCCTGCTGTGTTATTCCAGTTTTACACCAATGTAACAGCAATGAAATCAAAGTGGCTACACTAGAGTAGCAATGGTGTAACAATGATGACTCAGGCTTTGTCTATGTAAATACAGGAATGTTCAGCTTTCATACTTCCTTGGGGGTTACTGTGTGGAGGATGACACTGTGGTCCTAGGTAATAGTGGAGGGCATGGGAAAACCTGTCATACCCAACCTTTACCAAGAAGCAGTTTCTCTTTCCTGAGTGGGTATATCCACTCAGGGGCAGAATTGCAACATGTATATATAGCCAAGCCAGCTTTCATTTAGGTAGTTTGGGACCCAAAAGTTGTGAAATGGCAGCCCAGGCTTTACTATGAGCTATGTACCACCCCTCCTGGTGCTCTGTTTTCACTAAAAGTGACTGAATCTCAAGCAACCATTGTTTCCCTGCTCTTGGCACTCAGGCTAGCAGATCATCCCCATGTGCTACAGTCACATGTCTTGATTATTGAGTAGATAGAAGCATAATCACTTTCAAGCAGGGTTGCCAACTGCCCATAGATTTACAGACTGTCAGTAAAAAATCAGGCTAAATACTCCTGTCTATAGAGTCCAGAAATAAATCTGAGCTCTCTATAAAAACAATCAAGCTGGCTGCTCTGTAAAACTCTTGCTTGGAAAGAAGTTAGAGAATCAGAGCCTAATTGAAGGACTGGCAGAGCACAGCAGCACCACCCGGTGTCTAAGTGAGATCACAGCACCCTGCAGAGGGGGGAATAGGGCCAGTAGTAGTATGGCTGGAGGATGGGCTGGGAGGCGATAGTGTGGTAGAGGGTGCAGTCCAGGGCATCCCAGAGTATGGGGGTAAGTAGCGAACCCCTGGGGTAGGAGTAGCATGGTGTAAAAACATTCTGCCAACAGTCAAACAGGGTTGCCATTCTAATATTTTTTGCCACAAACTTTTTACTGACAACTGGGATCTGGCTGGAGGACCGGGTCTGGTAGGGGAGTTACATTTACATTACGTAAAACATACAGCATTAAATCTGTGGCAGTAAAAACATTTGGTTGTCATTAAAAATATGTTTCTTGGGTTGTCAGCCCTGCTTCCAAGGATGGGGGCTGCATTTCTCAAACACAGCCCTGCCAGTGAGTATTCCATCATACAGAGGGCAAGACATGAAACAATGGCTTTAAATTGTAGCAAAGTAAAGTAAGCTTAGATCTCAGGGGAAAAGGTCTTTAGTTTTGCAACAGTGAGGGAGTGGACTAAAATCTCAGGTGTGACTGGTGCCTTCTGGCGGGGGCACAATTTGTGCATCAGAAGCTCCATATCCACTCCTATACTTCTGTGCCGTGGCTTAGTGCCCGCCCCCAACATGCCACCAGCCCACGTGGCAAAAAAGCCACGTGCCCTCTCTACCAGTTGCCTGTGGACTAGATTGTCCAGGGATCTGTGATTCTCATTCATTGGAGGTTTTCAACAGGAGGCTGGATAAGCATTGGACAAGGGTAGTTTAGGAGTAGTGTATCCTACTGTCGTGCAGGGGGTTGGACCTGATGAACCTCAAGATCCTTCTGACCCAATGGTTCTGTGATTTTCAGGTGACTGTACAGTTTTGGGGTTTGTCTGAAAATTCAGGTAATATTAATCAGGATAATAATCACTTACGTTACATGGTAAAGTTACATGGTGTTTTCAAAACATATAGCAAGATAAGCTCCCTGCCCTAAAGGGCTTATGGTATTGAACCATACGGTATTGGATAAAGCGAAACTTAGCAGCAAGCAGGAAGGAGAATGAGCTTTGGAGGAGGTACAAAGAGAAAAGTGCTCTGTACTGAGGGATTTCACTGAAGAAAAAAGGGAGGGTTCAGCAAACAGAAAGTGTGAGACTGGTCCCAGCATGAACACAGAAGGTGTTCATATGAACATATGTTCATATGAACACCAGCAGGGTGGACTGAAGTTACAGGTAACAGTTGGTATTTCTCCCCTTAGTGCTGAAACTATCTAACCCTTGCTAACCTCATGTGCTGCTAATCTTTTCACCCAGATTATGAAAAACAGTATTTTTGCCTTGTGGGCACCAATAGAGGGAACATTGCAGGCTGGAAGGAGTGGTTCCATGGTCATGCTGACAACTCTAAAGATACCAACGAGCACTGCCACAGACCTACTGTCTTCATTTTTTTGTTCACAGTTCTTTTTACAACAGGTGCAGCCTACAACGCTAACAAAACCAGACAGTGAAGAATGTAACAGTGTGGCAAGAGGGTAGGTAATGTTAGTACCAAAACAGAAGGCCACTGTCAGATGATAGTTAATCTGCAAAGACGCCAGTTTCCATATCTACAAAACCAAACCCCCTTTCTAGTAGAAGTTGGACAGTGTGTGAACAAAACTAGGCCCACCTCTGAGCATCCATACCTTAGCCTAAACAACAGGAAAGTTTGCCAAATGCTGAGAATCAGGAAGATTTGCCAGCTCTGATACGAAATACAATTCCAATCTCATTATGAGTAGCAATTGTAACTCTAGTACACGAAGAGTCTTTTGTGGGGAGAGGGAGCTTATGTAGCTAGTTAAGTACAGCCATATCCTAGAATCATTTTGTAGCTCAGTACAGAATCTCCTGAGTTATTAAATGGATTTAAGTGGATGAACTCTGGTGCAGCCTGCTCAGCAATGCATGAAGAAGAGAGTTGGAGGTGTAAAAAATGTCAAATAGCTTTCTCATATGCATTAAACTATTAATAAAGATAAAATGATCTTTATGTTTTTGGTTTATAATGTCTCTTTTATGAAAGCAAGAAGCAGCTTTGATTCACGATTCGTTGGTTTTGCTACTTTGTGTCATTAGTCAGAACAGGTCAAGAATAGCACCTAGACAAGCCACTATGCCTAAAGGAAAGGTTGCCAAGAAAGCTAAAACTTTTTGGCTTTTGGGGCTATATCTGGGCCTTTGCAGGAGCCTCGTCACTATGTAGTGGGTGATCCGAATCATACAATGTGGGGGAGAAGGATGAGGAGGAGGAAATGCCATTTGATGAAAAAGTCACGGAGCCAAAGTCAAGGTAAACCATGGAGAAAACTCGCATTAGTGGCTGAGAAGTTCAGCATGTTTCCAGGAACAGGTTACACCTTGGCCCAGATGGCATTCATGCTCTTTAAAGGCAGCATTGAATTAGCTCATTAAGTACAGAGGAGACTATTACAAAGTTGCCTTTTATCCATCACAAATATGTGACTAATTAACGTTTTCTGCATTGTACTGCCAAAAAGTGGCAGGGTTCTCAAGTCTCAGTGGCTAAAGTTAGATTCCTAAATCCATAGCCAGGGACCTGATTTTTAAAACTGTGAAATCCCCAACAGCAACTGTGA
The DNA here is from genome assembly GCF_001723915.1 of Gavialis gangeticus. NCBI lineage: Eukaryota > Metazoa > Chordata > Crocodylia > Gavialidae > Gavialis > Gavialis gangeticus. The sequence continues at coordinate 124,720 of NW_017729024.1, read as the reverse complement.
AGTAAATTAAAAAATGGGTACAGTTATTAGGCAACTTCAATGAAAGCCTAACTTTAGGCAAGCTGGAATATCTGCCTACAACCAGGGTGTTCTGGAACACGTAGTCCGATGAGATCATGGGAGTTGTAGGCTTCTCAATAATGTATGCTAGAAGGGTTATAAAAGCTACTTTTCCTCCAGTTACAGAGTCAGAATTTCAGAGGCATGTGAGGGAGGATGATAGGTTGTTTTGGTGCTTCTCCAGCTAGATGACCCAAAGAAAGGCCTTGGAAGATGCCAGGGGGAGGCTTGAAGGAAGAGTAAAAGGGCTGGGGAAAGAGGAGGAAGTAGTTGTGTTTAGGCCTAGAAATCCAGAAATGAAAGAAAACTCAGAAAGAGCAGCTTGCTGCTTGTGGATTTGCTCACCCTGAAGGCAGAGTATGTGTACACAGTAATAAATTGCTTCAGATGGACAAGGCAATCCAGCAGGCTGTGGACAGAGCCAGGAAGGGATTACTTCTGAGATTGTGGATATAGAAGGGACCCATGCCCCAACAGTTGAAGTCTGGGCTTTCTATTGAATGCTGATTGGTTGCACTGATGTTCCCTTTGGACAGGGAAGACTGGGAAGGATTGTGAACATGCTGGAGGGTTTGAGTGCAATTCAGAAGGATCTCGACAGATTGGAAAGTTGGGCTAGAGCTAACAGGATGAAGTTCAATGCAGACAAATGTAAAGTGGTACATCTTGGGAGGAATAATCAAAAACACCAATACAGTGTGGGTGACACCTGGCTGGATGGCAGTTCTATGGAAGAGGACTTGGGAGTCTTAGTAGATCATGGACCCAATATGAGTCTGCAGTGTGATGCAGCTGCACAAAAGGCAAATGTGGTTTTGTGATGCATCAATAGAAGCATTAGGTACAAAACACGGGAGGTGACGATGCCTTTCTACTCTGCACTGATTAGGCCTCAGAGAAGTACTATGTGCAGTTCTGGGCTCCACATTTTAAAAAAGGACATGGAGAAGTTACAGAGGGTCCACAGGCAGGCAACAAAGATGATTAAGTCATACAAGGAGAGGCTGAAGGAGCTAGGCATGTGAACTTTGTGGAAAAGGCACTTAAGAGGGGACATGATGGTAGTCTTCACATGCTTGATGGACTGCCATAAAGAAGAGGGAAAGCACCTGTTCTCTTGCTGCAGAGAGGAGGTCATGGACCAATGGCTTGAAGTTGTAGTAAAGTAAGTTTAGATTGTGTATCCAGAAAAACTTCTTCACTGTTAGAATAGTGAGGCAGTGGAACAGACTGCCTAAGGAAATTGTGGACTCTCTATCACTTCAGGTGTTCAAGAAGAGGTTGGATGGCCATTGGTTGGGATTGATCTAGGTGAAGCTGTGACTATTTTCTATCATGGATATTTCCCATGCTTCTGGGCTTTGCTGGTCCACCCCTCCATCTTTCCTTCTATATTTGTCAGGGTATTTTTAAGCCTTCCCAGAGGCACTGTGTTGGCTACAGCCAAGGTTTGGGACTTTGACTGGGGTGTGCCAATGCTCCTGCTGGAAGTAAAGCCAGAGCAACTTGGCTAGAGGGTCATTGTTCCCTTCCTCTGTAGTGGGGTATGGACCTCTACCCAGGACCTCTTGCATATATATTGACAACATTTTATGGAAGCAGAACATTAGCTACTGCAGTTCTTATGCTTTACTTGTGTCAAGTCAGGGTGTTAATTCTATGCTGTGTCAGGGTTGATGGTAGTCTTATGTAGAGTTTAGATTATGGTTATATGGGATTGTGTGGAAAGGGATAATCCTGCCTCAGGCAGGGGGTTGGACGAAATGACTTCTGAGGTCCCTTCCAGCCCTATCTATGACTCGAAAATTTTTAGTATTTTCTTCCAGGTCCATTCCCAAACAATAAGGGGAAACCTATGCAGGGCTGCATTCTAGTGACGGGAGGAAAGCTGCTATGGTGAGACCATATTCGCAGACTGAAGTGTTGTGGTATGTTGCCTTCCTCGCTACTCATCTCTCTGTTGAAGCATTGTCCACACAGGGAATTAAATATGCAGTAACCTAGATTGGGATTTTACAGAGCATCACCTGCTCTGCACTTGTACCCCATATACGTGCTCTTAGTGACTTTGTGCACGATAGCTTGCTCCACATCCAAAGCAATTGCTTATTTATTTTCATTGTTGCACATTAATCCACCAAAGGACATATCCTTGTCATAACTTTTCTACCAGGTCTAAACTTTCAAACAGCAGGGAAGAGATAAAGGTCATCCT
>NW_017729024.1:89222-117445 GCF_001723915.1 Gavialis gangeticus | reverse complement strand
TTAAGTTTCATGATTTTGGTGTTTTTCTAAAAGCTTCAGCTGCTAAAATCAGATTATAAAGGTCATCCTAGTTAGCTAGCATACAAGAATGGTTTCTCCTCTCTCACTTAAAGAGATGAGATGTAATGTTGTACAGCAGCCTTCTGTCACTGGAACAAGTATTAAGGCACAGCCCCAGCACTTGATTTACTACCACTGTGCCATTTCATGCATTTTGTCTTTAAAGACTTACCCAATTCTTCAGCAGTAGATATCAGGAAAAATAAATACTTATGTGGCTTCCCCCTTCATCCCTCCCTGCCCTTCATAGCAATAATCCATCCCAGCCTGCAAGCATTCCTGGAATAAAATATTGCTCACCCAAAAATGGATCAGGGCTAATTTCTATGTGGGGGAATACAGTGTGATGGCATCCCAGCCTCCCAGCTTCTTCTTTCTGTACTGACCAGTATTAACATCCACTGTGGTTCAAACACTTCAGCCCTGGGCAGGAATGACAGGGCACACAGGGCAGCAGCAGCTGCTTTATGGCCAGCCAGCAGATGCAGCAGTTGCTGTTTTTGTGCTCTCCCCCACCCTCATCCCCACCCCAACATGGGCCCTGCTGCCCTGATTGCCCACTAAGTTATACTACTGGTCCTGGGAAACTGTTGGAACAATTGCTATAAGTATCCTTTTTATGATGACTAAGGTTTTGTGTACATTACTAGCCTTCTGCCAACAGAAGTCCTGACAGCTGACAGCCACACCACTGGGAAGCTGCCCAGTGCATCCCACTTGCCTGTCTCTGTCACAGAAGCTCTGCCAGCAGGACACATGGTGCACCTGAAAGACACCTGCTGTGAGTGTGGGGAACTCAAAGATTTACTGGCAGATCCTGAGTTCCTTTGCTCTGCAGGTTGTGCAACTCACTGATGTATGGTGGCTTTCCATTTTCACTAGAATAACAAGGAAGATTTTTCTTTTTCCCATTCTGAACCTCTTCCCCCCATGAATTTGTTCCTTATAAAAGACACGGGAGTAGCAGCAGCTTGGGAGGTTCTTACTTGGCACAATAAGTGATCACAATACCCAAGCACTGTAAAACAAGTGCCTACCCCATGACATCAGACAGAGTGATCAGCTCCATTTTATTAATGGAGAGCTGAGCTCAAAGAGGCTAAGTGATGTGGTCAAGCTCAAACAGGAAGGAATTGGACATAGGAAGGAATTGGAACCAGCTCTCCCAAGGGCTGGGCCAGTGCCCTAACCCCTACACTAACCCTCTTTGCCTGTCTTTAATCATAAAAGGGGCATATGCAGTCCTGGTTTTTCTACATTTCTCTCCTCTGCTCCCCTACATATGAAAGAGATGAATGAGAAAATCATTTTATTATTATTTATTTTTCAGTGGCACTATGAGACAACATAGAGGTTAGAACTTCCTTGTGCAAGGAGCTGTACTAAATCTAGAGCTGGGCCTTTGGTTGAAACAGAGAATCTTAAGAGGTAAAGAGCAAAACAAGAACAAGAAATGACAAAACCAGAGGGGAAAAATGAGGAACATGCCATCCATACTCACACATCTCATGGCAAACATGAAGCCTGAGGAACAGAACTCATCAGAGGCGCCTTTAAAATAGACTTAAAATGAAAGTACTATTAATTCAGTAAAGGGATACAGGGAATACCTGGGCAGGTCTGATATACCACTGGGTAAATAGCTTTGGTGCACATGACAGGCTAGTCCACTGCGTAACATAAATGGGTAATTTTCAGGCTATGAGAGCTATTTAACAGGCAGCTGAAATCTGCAATTAGCACACAGAAACCAACTTCAGTTAATGATACATCTTAATTATCTATGTAATGTTATTTATGTTCCACTTGTAAAGTCCAGTCTTGTAATTACTGTTCAAACGTTAAGACTGAAGATTCCTCTTTTTAGCCTTGAAGCCAAAAGGAAAGAGAAATGCTTTGCAAACTATGATGAAAGCTGCCTGCTCTATATGAGGCTGCAGTAAGTGCATTTTCTGAGTGGCAGTGGATTTCATGATGATTTCTGGGCTTGAAATGACACACTAAGCAAGTATTGCTTTTAATATGCAGTTGGGTCTAGGTGGAATTGATATATAACTCATAGGGCACATTTACAAGAGATGCTACGTCACCGTAGCAACAAGCTACGGTGACCTAGCTCATCACTAGGGCAACATAGCATTGGCAGGCACAAACCGTGGTGCCGCTGCTACTGCCCAGTAGCAATAAGTTACTGCACAGTAGCTCATTGCTATGACACAGTAGAGTTGGAAACGACTCATGCAGCACTGGGACTATGCAGTACCAGTGGTTATAACACAGTCATTTAGTACTTGCTAAACCAACTACTAAATGACTGCACAGCAACCCCGCAATCAGGTGCATGTGTAGACGTGCCCATAGAGAAGGAATACTGTGAAGGAAAACTAGTTATAATTTGCATTGGACATGATCTACCTGTTGAAGGTGACTGCAAGAAGACAACCTGCTTCTAAGGCAAACAAACTTAAAATCAATTTCATTTACCCATAAACCTTTCTAAACCACTACTTTTTATAAACTGTTCCAGGACAACGAAAATCCCACCTTACTGTACAAGTTATTTTTTTTCCCAATAATCCCCATCTAATAAGAACGACCCTTTTGGGTCATTGTTTCTCTACAAATGGGAAGTCTGGCCATAGTATCTTTGACTGCTAGAGCTCAAGTGTGAGGTATGTAATATTATTTTAATGCCAGGGCCACTTTATTTTGAAATAGGCCCAAAGCTCTTAGATAAGACCTATGGATGTTATTGCTAGTAAAGTACTTACAGTGCAAAATGTATTTGTCTTGAGGAAGGTTTTTGGAAGGAAGGTTGACCACACGCAGGTAAACTTCCTGACTCTCAGCACAATATGGACTTTTAAGAGAGAGGAGAGATGGGTTTTCCCAAAGGAGCCAGGTGCTGGTTAGCACTTGTGTCACTGGCAGGTCTCTACCAGGCTGGGACTTCACCTGATGGGTCTGCCTGTAGCCCAGGGGTCAGCCTATCTGGTGGTAACCTCTCTGTCAGTAAGTCATATGTGGGTGGATGGAAAGGAGCATTGAAGCTGAATGAGAAATAGTGGGTCTATGAATCTGGAACTAATGCTGATGGTCAGAGGGGTGAAACAAATTTTCTTAGCACTGTTGGTGGGACAGGAAGGGTCAGTACCATGGAGGTAAGTGACGTAATGAAATGTCAGTAAAGGGAAATAGTGTTTAGCATCAGGACCACTTCCTGTTTTCATAGGGTGTGTGTAGATGAAACGGGGCCCCTAAATTGAAGCAGCGGGTTTTTAAAAACACTGCTTCAATTTAGGGCCCTTTAAACCCCCGTGTCATGCTCACACCCACTTACCTGCCAGTGGTGGGGAGGGGAGGGCAAACTGCCAGCAGGCTGAGCAGACCCTGGGCTGCAGGGCTCCCCCAAGGCAGCACCCTACTTAAGCTCACCTGGGGGGCACCACAGATGCGGAGGGAAGCATTGGGCCTTTGCACAGATCCGGCAGGCAGGCTCCAGGAAAAAAAAAGATGGCTGCCTTTTGTCTTCTTGGGTGGAGCCTGGCTTTGAGGCTGCTGCCCGGCTGCCTGCAGGGCTTGCTGCAGAGCCCCTGAGCTGCACAGAGCCTGGTGCTTTGGTCTGTGGCTGTAGGGCAGCAAACTAAAACTCCTCTAAGGACTCCCAAGTCATTTAAGGCGCATTACACCACTGAATTTGCTGCAGCAGCTGGAGTTATTGCCAACACATGCAAACACCAACCTCATTAAAGTGGTGCAAAGTATTTAACTTGCTTTAAAGTGTTGTGCACACGTGCCCCTTGTTTTGTCCACATGCGGCCACAAAGCTTAGTTCATACTACTGTCTTTTCCAGAATGATGCTTCATTAAATTGTAGCAAATGTTTTCTTTTAAGGAACCTGAATTACAAGATAAACAGCATATAATGGTGCTCCTAGTTAATTAATAGATAATTAATACTTAATTAATCACTCATGATTAATGTAAATAAGAACAATAATACCTACTCCTTTCATGGCCAGATTGGATCAGTGACATCATTCTAAAAAATAATTCTAAATCTTGATGTCACTGGGTGTGTCTACATGTGCATTTGATCTGGGAGCACTTGTGAATAAACTACTTGCAAGTAAATGCTCCTGGGCTGGTGTCTACATGTGCAGGGTCTCAGGAGCAGATTTCTGCTCCCACCCCAACTGGCCCTGCACTGGCCCTTTGCAGCAGCCAAGGGGAGCCCTAGGCTCCCCCGGGGGCTAGCCCACGGGCTGGCAGGGAGCACCAGGCCAGGAGATAGCTGTATCCTGGCAGGGGCTGGAACACTGGTCCCTGCCCCAGCAGCAGGGAGCTCCTGGCCCCAGTTCCCTGACTGTGGGCAGGGGACATGCTGCTAGCATGTCACTTTTAAAACACTTCATACAGATGGTATACTGTTTGTCAGCAGTGAGAGGTAATGTAAGTGGTAGCAGTGGCAGTCATTTGTCATCTGGAGACCATAGTAGGGTAGGGTGTAGGGAAGGAAATGTGTTTTTCAGCAGTATCACCAGTTACCACAAAGCCCCTGAATTGTGCTATTGATGATCCAGACCAAAGACACCTGTAGTTTCTTTACAGCCTGTTTTGGGGGAATAGTGCTATGCTGGATTTTTTTTTTTTTTTTTTACTAATCATTTTTGGTAGAAGCTACAAGAGAATCTGGTTAGATTTTTTTTTTTTTTGGTCACCTGACAGATGTGGCTGCTCCCACAAAGATCCCTTTCTATTTGGAAAAGAGGTCCGCAGCAGCCAGTGAAATATATTGTCCGAAGTTGTCCTGTGGCTGAGAGAGCACAGATTCTGCAGAAAGCAGGTGAGATGTGGAGTACCTGAAACAATGCTTTTGAGTGGTGATCCCACAATAACTCGTTTACATCAGGTCCTGGCCTGGCTGAGACATGAGCAGCAGCTGTGTGTGGACACCATTTCTTTTGCAAGAAGTCAGTTGCAGTTCTCCAGCTGGTTGTTTGCAGACTCTGTGGCATGGGTGATTTCCTCAGCAAATATCAAACATCCCAGAGGGAGAACTAGCAATGATCTTGCTCCCATGTATTTAGGAAAGGAGGCTGCACTTCAGAAAATTAAAGAACTGGTCACTGAAAGACTCTCTTTACTCTCCTCTAGTAACAAGATTTTGCTGTACTCTGGCAAATCATTTGAATGTGTACCTGGCCTGAATTCATTTTGAGCATTTGTGTTACAAGTAAAACCAGTTTAAAATACATAATCATAATGATTTGTTAACATTTTAAACATGGGTCTCCTTTCATCAGGGTAGGTTAAAGCTGTTCGTGGAGTTGACCACAAGAACTTGAGACATCTGAGCCTGTTAGGGTCTCCTGCATCCAGAAAAATTAGCTCTCTAGTGAGAGATACAGGGAGCTCTCATTAAGCTTTAACTCCATCAGCCAGCAAAGGCCTGTGGGGAGGCTTTGGGGGCATCCTTGCTAATACACAGTGATGATGTTTTGAGTGCTCCCAGAGAAGCAGTTATTTTCCCTGATAACCCTGTCATTTCCTTGTGTCCCATATGCCTTCTCTGATATATTTTACTCTAATCCTCTCCTAAATGAAATGTCTGTATATATTCATCTGCTGGCCCTTGATCACTTGCTATATACTGGAGATCATACAGTTGCCTTTTATTTTATCCATGTGAGCAGAAGGTTGGGGAGGAACATGGTGGTAAGGCATGTTGGCAATGTGAAGTTAAGACTTATTCCAGATGTGTGCTGAAGGCCACCATCTAGTTGACTTAATGGGAAATGTGTACCAGGTCTTTCAGGCTTGGGAGTCAATGACAGTTGCATGTGAACCTAGTCACATCCCTGCCTGGTGGGACTTTGGCTACAGAAAATAGGGTGCCTTAACCACATTGGCCCAATGGGCCACTAGGCTTGGGTCAGACATTTGACCTCTTCTGACTAGGTGGAAATTCCAGACACCAATATCCTAGGGCCCAAGGTGAGTCTCTAAGACCGAGGGGAAACAGGAATGATAGGCCCTGGGCTTTGAGGGTGCCCCCAAATGGGGGTACTACACAAAAAAATGAACAGTCCAGGCCCTGAAGAGTTGTCAGTTCAAACATGAGGAACAGTAATGGAACAGTGAGCAGAAAGAGCCAGGCAGTTTTGGCAAACAATGTTTTGGTGGTATGCTTTTGGTTTTGGAGGGTCAGGTGTTGTGTGGTGTGACAGGACAGAGCCAAGGGTGGCTATCACAACCCCTGGTGGCCAAAATATTTCTACCCCACTCCAAGTCCTCAGGGTACCTTCCATTCTTCTGTCTAATCTGCCACACCTTGATGGGTATTATCGTATTTAGGGAGGCTGCCCCAGGGTCCTAGAGTGAGCTTTAGGCTACCTCAAGTTTCTGCTTAACCACAACACTAGTACTCCTTGTACCTGGCTGGCACTGATCTTGCTTTGGGCCCTAAATTGTGGCCTTCCTGACCCTATCTGTGTCTTAGGGGCAGTAATCATCACCCCCAGACACTCCCATAACCATACCCATGCCTCACGGACGTAACTTCAATTCCCTACACTGGCCTCCCTGGCACCATCTTTCTTACGCTCTGGGCCTCTGGCCCCATGAAGAGTTCAACTACTTGAGTCCCTCACTGCTATCTCCAGCCTCTGGTAGGGCTGCTATCTCCATCCAACCTCCCATACAGCCCACAGGATCCCAGACTTTTGCAGGGCTCTCTTTGGGCCACAGTCTTTAAACTACTACAGGGTGCCTCCCAGGCACCCCATCCATGACCTCTACCCATCTTGTAGCCACACCCAATCTTCTGGTAAAAAGGAACCAAGACACTGACTAACTGGTACAGCTAGCCCCAAGATAGTCACTCTCAGTGGTAACTCCCATCCTTTGCTTATCTTCAAGCACCTGGCCTTTGATCAGATGCCTGCCCCAGTCAGCAGACGTCACCTGGTTCATTCTCTTCTTAATGTAACAGGAGTTCCTGGCTCCCTCTTACAGGTGGAAACTGGTTAATGACAGAGGCAAGGGAATGGAGTAAAGAAGGTTGGAGGGTAGATGGTGTGAGGTTTAAGCAAAGGGATTGTCAGGGAAGGAACAGGCGAGAGTTGGATTCTCTGTGCCTAAGAAACCTGTTCTGCTTGGGTAAGCTGAGTAAATCATGAACTCTACTTAGTAGGCACTTGGCTGGAGAACTCTGTTATGGGGAATGTCACAGATCCACAGGCAGATACATACTAGAGCAGTGGTGCTCCACCTTTTGGCCCAGCAGGCTGGATGGCATGGTGCCAGGTATAGATACAAACTTTTATTTTCACTGGGGGGTGGGGAGAAATGGGCTAAGATGATGGATGTGTGGAAAGTTTTATGCATTTCAGGTGATAGCCCTCTTCTGGAGCAGGCCCCTATGTATTTGGCACCTATAGTGCTAGGGGCTGGATCTGGCCCACAGGCTGGGGGTTGAGCACCTCTGAGCTAGAGGATTCCCTGGCTCCCCTGAAGGTTGGTGGGGGGAGGCTGTGTGAAATGTTTTGGAGACAGAGACCATTAAGAGGTGGCTACAGAGGGTCTCTTTGTGCGAGGAAGGGGAGTGCAGGTTACTGGTGGAGGAAGCTGGTTGTGACTGGAGGGAGCCAGACTCCAGGAGATTTTCACACTCGCACTCGTGCCATGCTGCTGGACATGCCTGAGTGCACCTGCACAGTCGCACATGCCGCGTAGCTTAGAGGGAATGCTGCTTACATACTTGTAGATGGCTACCAAGTCCCCCTTCAGTCTTTTCTTCCCCAAACTGAATTGTCCCAGATCCCTTAGTCTTTCCTCATAAGGTTTGTCATCCAGGCCCTTAATCATTCTTGTGGCCCTTCTCTGGACCCTTTCAAGATTCTCCACATCTTTTTTTGAAGTGCAGCACTCAGAACTGGACACAGTAGTCCAGTTGGGGTCTCGCCAGTGCTGAGTAGACATGAAGTATCACTTCCTTAGCCCTGTTTGTGACGCATCAGCTAATGCATCCCAGTATGCTATTAGCTCTGTTGACTACAGCATCTCATTGGTGGCTCCTGTTTGTCCTGTGATCAACCATAACCCCGAGTCCCTTTCAGCTGTCATACTGGCCAGGACATCTCCTCCTAACCTATATTCATGTCACTGATTAGTTTTCCTCAGATGAAGCAGTCCGCATTTATCCTTATTGAGCTGCATCTGGTTCTGGTTTGCCCATCTATCCAGCTAGTTCAGGTCCACTTGGATCTGCATCCTATCCCCAGCATGACTGTTTCCCCCCATAACTTAGTATTGTCTGCAAACTTGGCCAGTGTGTTTTCCACATCCACATCTAAATCATTGATAAAAATGTTGAGCAGCACGAGGCCAACAACTGCACCCTGCAGGACACCACTGGCGACCTCCTGCCAAGATGATACAGACCTGTCCACTAACACTCTTTGGGTTTCATCCCTTAGCCAGTAGGGCTGTATGAAATGGCACCATTCCCTTTCGCCTTGAGTTTTGATGGTTTGAGAGAACAGTGTTTCATCTCGAATTTAATTTTGAGTCAAAACAGCTGTTCCATTCCACTCTGTTGAAACAGAAAGGCTGTTTCAATGCTGTTTCAAGTTTTGCTGGGGATGGGAAGTCAGACCATCTGGGATGACTTCCCATCCCCAGTGCTAGATCGCACTGGTATGAGAGGCAGCCCAGCTGGGCTGCATCCCCATCCCCTACGCTAGATCCTGGGATGCTTCCCCGTCCCCTGTGCTAGATCACGCTGGGGGTAGAAGGCAGCCCAGCTGGGCTGCTTCCTGTCTCCCATGCTAGATCCTCAGCTGCTTCTCTGTCCCCTGCGCTAGATCGTGCTGGGGCGGTGAGGCAGCTCAGCTGAGCTACTTTCCCATCCCCCATATTAGATCCTGGGCTGCCTCACTGGTCCCGGCATGATCTAGTGCAGGGGATGGGTAAGCAGCCCACCTGGGCTGCCTCTCACCCCTGGCATGATCTAGCATGTGTCACAGCCCCGGAGCTGGCGAGCCAAGCTCACGGTCGTGGTCACGGTGGGGCGGCCAGGTGGTGGCAATTGGAGCAGAAAGCGGGAGTTTTTGGCAATGGAGTACTGAGCGGCACGGAAGTGTGTGGTTTCTTAAACAAGTGGGATTTATTCGACTTATGCTTTTGAGGCGTAGGCAACGATCTTCAGTTACAGTGGATGGTAACAATAAACAAACAGAGGGGTCTGTCGGCTCACAGGGTTCACCAGCAAGCCCTTGCTTTCTAACCCCGGAGGGCTAGGGGCGGCTGCCTGCTGGCTAGTCTCAGAGCTGGTTGACAGCTTATGAAAGGATAAACAGATGATAGGACAAACTGTAACTCGATGAACTGAAACGATATTGGAGTCGTGACGCCAGTCCCAAAGGATGATCAGATGGTCGAGATGATAGCTGAGGTTGAAAGCCAGGTAAGTCATAGTGAAGCCAACGTCAGTGTGGTAAGGATGATCCAGACTGGAGGTCAATAATCAGTGCCAAGGTAAATCGTATGCCAGAGAATCAGTATATTTAAACCGCAATCGAGACTGAGATCAACAATGAACTGCCAAGCGAGGAGGAGACCGATAGGCCTAAGAGCCTAGCAGCGCTGTGACGAACAGCCACTGCCTGTAGCTAACCCGGGTCTCTCCCTCTTCTCCCCCCCTCTCGGAGGGCTTCGCTAACCTTTTATAACAATTTGGTGGCCGATTAGAATGCGTCCCTCAAAGCACTTTCTAGCCAAATGACACCATGCTCTTAGCTGGCTGAGCATGCGTGAGTCTGAGCTCTCCATTGTTACCAAGCACGCGCAGGGCTGAAAAGTAGGTCAGCCTGACTGACAGCTCTTGGGGTCGCCCAGGGGACACACGCTGGGTGAGCCCAATGGAAAATTCCATGAGCCTGTCTTGTGCGTGTCCAGACTTAACTCTTTCTGCTTTGGCAGCATAGACTAGAATTTTTCTCTCACAGCATGGAGGACCAGAAAGCAGCCCAGCTGGGCTGCCTCTCTCCCCCTACTGGATCTTGCACTGGGGATGGGAAGTCAGCCCAGCTGGACTGACTTCTCATCCCCAAGCTATGGTCGAAACGTTCTGACTTTCAAAACGTTTCAACCAGCCTCATTTTGTTTCGAGGCTATTTCGAGGGCCTTTGCTTTGTTTCAATTTTGCTGCTTTGACCTTGAAATTGGTTGAGAAACTGTCAGTGAAATTTCACATGGCCCTGTTAGCCAGTTCCCAGCCCACCTGACTGTGGACTCTGCCAGCCCACAATCCACCAGTTTTTTTAGAAGAGCGTCATGGGAGACCATATCAAAGGCTTTTTTAAAATCCAAGTATATGTCATCAGCCACATCTCCCACAGTAATAGAATTACACAAATCCAGGGTTTATGTCTGTGAGCACCCTGACACCCTAGGGTTTTGACGCGGGGAGTGTGACTGGAATTGCAGTGCTTGGGGATGCTGTTCTGTGGAATAGGATTAGGATGATAACGTTTGCAGGGGTAGAATATGGGAAGGCCTAGCTGTAGCAATGAAGCTGGTCCCTCCTGGAACATTTGCCAAATCCCAGGTTGCAGTGTAGAGGTTGCTGGAACAGATTCACCAGCACATTGTCCTTAAAATTTACCACTCAAGAAGACTGAGAATTTTCTAGTCAAACAGGTTTCCACTGCAAATACCTATTTGCCAAAATTGAAATATTTTGCAGAAATATATTCATTTCTATGAACTCCCAACAAAACAGAAGCAGGATTCTGATAGACTCCTGCCTGATTTCCTGCCAGCAGCATTTGCTCCCAGCTCAGCTGTGACTCTCAGGAGTTCTAGACTCTCAGCTTCCCTGTCAGCTTAGGGGAGACAGAAGGCAAGAAGACCTGAATACCACAGTTGAGCAGGAGCCTTTGGCTCATAGACCTAATGTTATTTTTTAAACAGGATTCCCCTTGATTTCCCCTTCCTTGGGAAAATTTCTAAATTTATTTGCATTCCAAAATAGAAAAAAAAATCAAGACTGGAGTTTTCCACCAAACACAAATTCTGACTTTTGACCACCTCTAGTTTTTACTGGATGAAATTTGCTTCCCTGTTTCATCTATGAAGGGCAGAGAACATGTCTTGGTTGATCTGGTCAGTAAGTTGTCCTGGTGACATCTGAGTACCACAGGCAGGTTCTTTACCGAAACCAAACTTAGCTTTTTTTCTCTTCCATTCTGCCTGGGTTGTAACAAATGTTCATTTATTTTGGATAATAGAAGATAGACTGGATAGTAAGAAATTGCCTTTTCATAATCTACTGAATGATTTCAGTGCATCACGAACAGGTATAAGGAGGTGATACTTAGCCTCTATGCGACACTGGTGAGACTGCAGCTGGAGTACTGTGTTCAGTTTTGGGTGTCACACTTCAAGAGGGATGTGGATAACCTTGAGAGGGTCCAGAGAAGGGCCACTTGTATGATTAGGGACCTGCAGGATAGGTCCGATGGGGAGAGGTTGAGGGACCTAGATCTCTTCAGCCTCTGTAAGAGAAGGCTGAGAGGGGATTTTGTGGCTGTCTACAAATTTGTCGGGGGGAGGGGGGAGGAAAGGGGGGCAGCAAGGAATAGGAGATGCTCTGTTTACCAGGGCGCCCCTTGGAGTAACTAGAAACAATGGCCACAAACTGACAGAGAGCAGATTTAGACTAGACATTAGGAAGAACTTCTTTATGGTAAGGGTTACCAGAATCTCGAATAGGCTTCCAAGGGAGGCCCTTGGGGGTCTCTAAGAAGAGACTGGACAAACACCTGGCTGGGGTCATCTGACCCTAGCACTCTTTCCTGCCCAGGGCATGGGGTCTGACTCAATGATCTGTTGAGGTCCCTTCGAACCTGAAAATCTATGAAATCTATGAATGTCTTAAAACAAGTGGAGCAATTTCAATTTCAACATTTCACAGCAAAAACCATGCATGGAAAGGCCATTTTGTTGGAATTTTTTACTGGGATAATGACAACTTCTCTAGTGAGAGTATCATTTTGTGGCCTAGGGCCCAAGGTGTGCAGCCTCTTACCCACTCAGTGCTGAGGGATTGCTTTGAGAAACATTTTGGATCATTCAAATGAAATGCAAAATTTTGATTCAGGCATGTCTATATATTTTGCTCTTACTCATTTTAATGTTTACAGATAGAGATTGTTGCTTTGAATATTTTGTTCTATTACATTTCTCAATTTCAATTCTTCATCCTGATTAGGGATCAAAATATGTTCAAAAATCAAAGTCTCCCAAAGTATAGAAATAGAATTTCATTCAGTTGTACGCCTTGGTCAGTGGTCTAGAAGAGAATATAAAACCCATCACTAATAAAGTTTGTAGGTGTCATAGCCTGTTGGAATGGCAAATGATGAGAACAGTTTAGTTGTTAAGTGTTCTAGATCACTCTCTGGAATCACTTGAACAATGTGCCTTTACTGCAGATAAATGCAAGAGGGCACATCTACCAGCTGAGAACAAGGGTAAAGCATATAGGATGGGAAGTGTGTGTTTTTGAAAAACAGTAAATCAGAAAAAGACTTTGGAAATCATGGGATAAGCCAACAGAACATAAACTTTCCATTCTGTGGCTAAAGGATCAAAATATAATCTTTGGATATATAAGCAGGGGAATAGCAAAAGACAATAGGGAAGGGGTGTCACCTCTGCATACGGCATTAGTGAGAATACTAATGCATATGGCATTAGGGAAAACTAGAATACGCTGTTCTCTGCCATTTTAAAAGAGTGCTAACAAGCTGGAAAGAATTCAAACAGGATACATGACAGATTTAAGGTTCAGAAAGATGACCCACAAAATTCAATCTATTTCATTTAACCAAGAGGAGGTTGAGAGATGAACTGAACATGCTTGTGCTAAGATTTGATAGAAGAGGGCTCTTTAATTTAGCAAAGGCAAAGGGGAGTCTGATAGATGGAAGGTTCAAATTCAGCTTGAGAGAAAGTGCCAGTTTTTAACAGTGGAGTAGTCAATAGCCCACTGTTATGTAGAGGTGTATAGCTCTCTTTTTGAAAAGAAATACTGTCTCTCAACCAGAGGCTTTGGACAGGAGGCAGGAATCACCAGGTGACATTTTTTTGTCATACTACCAGTGAGACTAGTTGATTTTAATGGTCTCTTCTGGCCAACCCATTAATCTTCAAAGCCAAGACATGCACAAGTCAAGTGCTGGATCGACACATCTAGGCACTTGGTGGAAGCTGAGTTGGCAGCTCAGACTCATACTACGAAGCAATGTTTTACAACTCCCTTCATTTCATGCTTAGGAGTTTCTTGCAGTTTAAAATGAGGGGGATCTCACTGGGAGGAGGGGGAGGGGACCCAGCCCTGGATAAACACGTGACATTTGTAATCTACTCCCCATCTATTACCATGGACAGCCTTCATTTGGGGGAAGCAGATCTTTTTTGATAAGACTTCTGTGGTACACTTGGCCTAAGGAATATGATGACGGGGGGAAAATGCTGGACTGAATTTCTGAAGCACATTTTCATTTCCTTTCTCCAGGAAAAGTGGCAAGGATGAGGTTTACAAAAACTCTATGCAAATCAATTACTTGGAATTGGGAGGTTTGGCTATCCTATCAGGAGAGCACACATGCGATTATACAGCATATCCACGTATGTGAAGAGGCTATGTAGCACATCCACGTTAAAGTCAAAGTGGTACCTGCCGCTCTTTGACAATGTATGCTATTTTAAATATACTTATTCTGAAAGATACAAAAAAATCTAAAAGAAGACCGTTCTCAGGGCACACAGACCTCTGGTCTCCTGGATGCTTCTATAATTGCTTTAAACATTTACGTAGGGTCAATACATCCCTGCCAACTATTTTCTAAAAGGGGGCTGTACACAGGTGACAAACCACTTACCATAGAAATAATGTGAATATTAAGTTAATCAAAGTGCTCACATTGGAAGGGATTAAAAGAGAGGAGGAAGGAAAAAAAACCCCAGCTCATAACAAGCAATCCATGTCACTTTTTTTCCCTCCTGCATACTCGTGCTCTGTCCCATTTGTCTAGCAGTAATCTACATTTCAAATGATTACATGGGAAGCTGAAGTGGTAGTGACAAGGATAAACGAAGCTTGTTAAACTAATAGCTGCACTAATGCCCAAATATGTGAACTTCCAGAGTCAGGCAGCATCCGAGGCTGACGGAGCTGTCAGCCCCACTCCCCCTGGGCTCGTCCGCCAGCGGCTGCCACATGATGAATGGCCCTGTCGAGTAAATTCATCCGGGGCCCAATTAAACAGGCAGAAATGAACTAGAGCCGTCAACCAGGGAGAGAGAGAGAGAGAAAGAGAGAGAAAAAGAGAGAGAGAGAAGATAAAAAAAGAGGAGGAGGGGAGAAATATTCCACATAAAGTCAAGGAAGCTCCAAGGCAGTGAAGTCATTCTGTCAGAAAATGGCCATTTAATGCTTTGCCGAGCCCACGACAGATATGTCATCTGAGGAAGCTTTAGTGGAGTCCCAGGGCATTTCATTTATTAATTATAAGCTTCAAGTGGGGGTTTGGAGCTAGCCGCTCGCTCTCTTTTTTTCTCCCTTTTCCTCTCCTAAGTACTGTCAGCTTCCAGCCTCCCTCCTGTCAGACCATTCAGGGCAGCTGTGGAGGAGCAGGAAAGTTTGGCCTATCATGAAAGAAATGCCATGGAAAAAAAACCACGCTAAAAGTTTTTCATTTCTGTGTGTGTGTGTGTTGTGTGTGTGTGTGTGTGTGTGTGTATGCCCTTATTTTTCTCACAGTGAAATTTTTGCCTGATGGGGTTAGAATTTGATTAAGACGGACCCTTATCACCTGGTCTCTTTCTCTTCTCTACAGATGCTGCTGCTCTCAGTGTCATTGAATTCACTTGTGATTCCTTCAGGTGATGTTGAAAGGGCCCAACTAAGACAGGAGCCCCATGGGACCTGAAGTGGGAAAAAAAACCCTTGGAAGAGAAGCCCCTGACCAAAGAGAGAGAAGACAGACAAAAGGGGAGAGAAAGGCCGTGGTGTCATCTCCACTTTACGTATGGGGGGACCAAGACAGAGAAATGAAATGACTTTCCCAGCTTACACAGGGAGGTTGTGGCAGGGCCAGAGCCAGAATCCCAATTGCTGACCATAAACGTCTTGCTCTCTCATACATGTTCTTTTCCCTTTCTGATGGTGCTCCCACTGAAGTCAATGGCAAAACTCCCATGCACAACACTGGGAAAAAGGTCATAAAAGAGAAAATACATGTAGCACATGAAGGATCTGAAATAATTCCCACTGGACTCAGTAGGATTCTTACTGACCCGCTAGAGTCACTGAAGTTGTTCTTTCCTGGTCATCTAAGTTGTCATTTTGTAGTCGTCCATAGGGAAGATTTGGCCTTCACACACCCAGAGGAATTCTATTCCTGGGCATGTAGCATGAGTGGATGTCTATGCTTAACTACACAGTTACATAGACCAAGCATCTTCAATAGTGTCCATAGCAAGTATAAACACCCCTTTATGGATGCTTAGTCATCTTGGATACCTGAAAATGGATGTCATGGCCAAAACCCATGACTATCAGACTTAGACTGAGGAACAGAAGACGAGGTGGGACTGTCCCCATTTTGCTCCATAGCTTAGTGCAGGGGTGGGCAAAATGTGGCCCAGGGGCCAGATGCAGCCAGTCAGGCCATTCTATCTGGCCCACAGGGCCCCTAAAAAATTTAGAAAATTAATAGTTATCTGTCCCTGGCTGCCTGTCATGTGGCCCTCGATGGCTTGCCACAACTCGGTAAGCGGCCCTCCACCCGAAATAATTGCCTGCTGCTGTCTTAGTGGTTATGGTACTCACTTGAGAAGCTGGAGGTCCTGGGGCCCCTTTACCCAGAAGTAGCTTGAATTTCAGTGTCTCTGACTTCTCAGCACAGCACAGCACAGCAACCACCACAACTCAGGTGAGACATTATTCACTATGTTCTCTGGCTGTCTTTTGGAAACAGATCTGCCAGTATAGTTATTGGGGAAAAATGGATGGAGGGCAGAGCAAAAGGAAACTTCTGCCTCACTGGGAGGCAGGACTCTCCACTCAAGCTAGCAACCACTTCCTTGAGTTACCTACCCTCTGGCTTGCTTCTTTCTTCCTGGCTCCATGCATCTCCCATATACCTCTTTCTCAGGGCTGCCCAGTGGGTCACCTTCAAAAGGAGTGTTAGAAAAGGATCTGCATAATGGCTGAACTGTGTGGCTCTGTTGTCAGAGTGTAGTGCTGGGGTCATAATGACCCACGTTCAAACTTTTTTGGAGTAAAGAGGGGAACCAAAGTCCAGGCCTTTTGCTTCCCAAGTGAGTACCCTAGTCACTCAGCTGTTGGGGGAGAAAGGAACTTGCCCTCAGCCTGGATACATATGTAGTTGGCTATGAGTCAGCCAGGAACACTTTAAGTGCCAAAATGTCCACTTAGATGAATAGCAAAAATGACGTTACCGTAGTATTCAGTAGACTTATTAAAAGGAAGCATTACCCATTTACTCAGCCAAAAGCATCTAAAACTTGAAGGTTAAAAGGATGCATTTACTGCCTTGAAAAAATATCAGTGCATCATTCTTTTAACAACTTTAATTAAAAATCAGTACTTTTGAATTTGATGCTATGATTACCACTGGATTTGAGAAATCAACAGCATCAAGAGCTGCCTGGTGGGCCTATGAACAAGTTTCCTGCTGTTATTACAAATACTTGACAAATGTAAAAAAGAACTTCTCTATGCCAATATAATGGTTTAATTTCCATTATATTTTAAAGAATTCATGCCTGATAAAGTTGTTTGGGAACAGAGTTATCAGCTATTCCATTGTGTGGTGTCACTATTGCAGTATTGCCAATAGATCAAAATCCAGGTGATGTCTAACAGAAATCATGAAATTGGTTTAAAAGTTTGAGGTTTTAAAAATAATGCAAAATGTTGAGTTCTTTTCCTCTGCTGCTTTCTAAGCTTTTGAGGAACTTTTGGGTCATGTTTACAAGCTTTTCTCTGTTAGTTTGAGAACTTAAACTAAAGCTGAAATCCTTCTGTAATCACTTGATTCTGGGGGCTTGGGATTTACAGATGATACAAATACCAGGAGACATGCATTAAAAACAAGAGACTTAGAAACATTATTCCTGAACAAGATGACCACCACAGCATTTGGCTCAAAATTACTAGTCAGAATTAAAAATTAAATACTCTCATTGTTTTTTTTTCATTGATGACAATGAACAAGCTCTTCCCCTTGTTAATAAGGATGGAGATCATGACTCTGACAACACATCTGAGTGGAGGAGCAAACACTCCCTGTCCCTATATGTATTTCCCAGACTTGGACTTGAGTCTGCAGGAGAATAGCAGGTTTAATTCTCATATAAACCCTACTCTAGAGAAAGTGGTCTGGGCAAAAATGCAGCCTTGACATTGTTGCTCCAGCTCAATGGCCAGTACAGTTCAGCTGCTATGGCAGGGTACTGTAATCTTCTAAGGGAACTCTGGCTTGGGGCTACTTCGAGATCAGTGTCAGCTTGCATGTGCCACTCCACTTGCTTGGGGCTGGGCTTACCAACACTACCCAGCTGTTAGAAATAGTGCTCTGGGCAATAACAGTACAAAATTATTTCACTGAGTATGCTGTACTTCCCCTGCATACCAGATGCTTAACGCACAGCTCTGCTTACATTTGTTGCATTGTCTATGCAAGAGGCAGTCCCCTTCTGAAAGAAACATGGGAAGCACACTTATCTGACTTTATAGAGTGTGTACCAACTCTTTGGAGCCCCTTCCCCTCTGGGGAAGGCCGCAACTCTTTGTTTGGCTCTGGTTTTCCTTGTCCTCACAGCAGAGCCCTTCTGTTCTATAGGCACAGCCATCCTGTATGTCTGGACCTGGAACCCAAGCCGCCTCTTCCTGGATCAGCCACCAGATGGGAAAACATTGCACAGTCAGTAGAGACCGAACTGTCAGCACCAGTGGGACTGGAATCCCCTAACTTCATCTCTCAGTTTACATTCCCTGGTTGGCCACCCATCCCTAAGCTGACTATGACCCTGGAGCTGGTTGTGAAATGAAAGGCAGATGACCTGTCATGTTGTCAGGTCCACTCTGTCAGACATAGCAGATCAATAGGCAACAGTGTAACTGGTATGCAACGCACTCTCTCCCCCACTTCCCTTCTCTTCAGCAAGTCCTTCTATTTCCAGAAGGTAAAATAAGCCTCTGGCTCTACACTTTCTATAGGTGCCCAAAAGCATGGTGGATAATCCCAGGTGACTGTTACCTACAACTCTCTTTCTTGCAGTGTTTTGGACATTACAGCATTGCTAGTCCCACTGACCTTTCCAATTCTCTCCCCACTTATAGTCCCAAATGGAATATTCTTCATTCACACATGTAAACTACCTTCCTGAATACACTGATAGCTGTGGAGGTGAGAGCAGATGCACGGGAGGGTGGCGACAATATTTTTGATCAATTGAGCTACAAAAATATTCATGGTAGCATCTCCTGCTGACTGGTGCAGTCAGAGTGACAGCCACTGGTGTGTGTAGTCCCCATGTTTACACTCTCATGCTTCATGAGGATTTCCTGTATTTAGACTGGGAGATGTTGTCTGGATCAGGGCAAGTCCTTTCCTGTCTTGTTTGCATGGTTATGATTGCTTCCTTTGGACTGGAAACACTGGCAAGCTGAAGGCAAATGCAAGGAGAGTGAATGAGCCAGGAATATTCACTGCTTCAGGTTGGAAGGACTCAACTTCTGTTCCTGGTGCTCAGAGAAGAGACATAAAGGGGAGTAATGAAACTGTCACATGCACAAGGATGAGCAGAGTCTCAGTATCTGTGCCCTTGGTGTGGTCCAAAAGAGATGGACAGTGGTTTAACCCTATCCATCACATACAAGCCACATAGGAAAGAAAGACCCCGACTGGATCAGCCCTGAGGGTGCTGTATCCAGTGTCCTTTCTCTGACAGTGGAACGTTTAAGAAATCCTACAGAGGACAACTATGAAATCTTTCTTATCAGGCAAGTTTCTTTCTGGTCCCCTCTGTCAGTGAGATGTTGACTTATGTCCTAAGGCATGAAGATTCACAGCCATGTCCCTCCTGCCGGTGTTAAAATCCTATCTAACATAGCAGTGACTATTTTTATTATGCCTATAAACATCCAGAATAGAGCCTGGACACGACTGACGTCATCAGCAAACTCCCTCTGACTTCCTTGTGAGAAGAATTCACGCATAATCCTTTGAATCCTGCTTACATTTTGGCTTCTGCGTGATCTATGGTGACATGTTCCATAGGTTAATTATGCATTACATAAAAAGACTAATTTCACTGGATCTGCTCTCTTTATATCTCCAGGCATGCCTCCCTTCCCTCCATTCTGAGGGAAAATATTGGCTCTTGTTATTTTGCCTCCTTCTGTCATATCTTTTCTCAGGCCCTAATTTTGCAAAAAGAATCATGATGGTACTGACACCTATTTCTATCCTGGTGGATAATTTACCTCCTTTCTAAGCTGAACAGTCCTGGCCTTTTCATATGGAAAGCTTTTTGTTCCTCTTATTTTCATGGCCTGGCCTTTCTTTGAGTGCTTGTTGTTTCCCATGTCCTGTACATTAGAAGGTGATGAGAACTGAACTGACTTCATTAAGTATAGATTTCTAGAAAGGCCTAATAATGCCTCCTGTATTCTTCTTCCTCTCCCACTTTTTGCATCCTAACATTTTATTTATGCTTTTGAACACCACTGAACTGAGGTTTTTGTTGTATTGATGTCCAATATTTTCCCAAGTCATTACAGTTAAAGTGCAGCAGCATCTAGAAGTAGTTCAAATTCTTCCTTGCTAGAAGAATATACACATACTATGATATATTTGTTTCCTATGTTTTTCTTCTGCCATCCTGCTGTCAATTCCTGTAGCTTTGCTATGTAGCTCTGAGACACTTCACAATCATCTTGAGTTTTGACTCCTCTAAATAATTCTCAGTTGTGCATTTTACCACCTCGCTACCAACCTTAGATAACTGATTTAAACATTATATTAAATGTCCGTCCCCATACAGAGCTTTGGGGCCCACTCAACCTGACACTCAAATGTATAGTTTATTCTTACTCCTCATCATCTGCTAGGAGTTTCCAACCCATGGAAACACTTTTCCTTTCAACCCGTTACTAGTTATTTTCCTAAGTAGCCTCTTGTGAAGGACCTTGTCAAATGTGTTTTGACAGCCCAAATAAATGATGTCAGCTTGCTCTCTGTTTCCCATTTTTATGCTGACAAATTTGAAGAATTCTCCAGGAGGCATGGTTTTCCTTCACAAATAGTGCATGACTTTCTCTTCCTTGCATCAGCCCTATCTAAGCATGTGGCGATTTGATTTTTGAATATCATTTCACTGAATTTTCTTGGAACTGGTTTCATTCCCCATGATCTCCCATAGTCTATCACTGTCTTTTCTGTATTGACTTTCTTAAAGATTGATAGATACACCATTCAATACACTCCAGTCTACCTAGGTAGTAACTGAATTTAATGGAAAATTGTATAATTTTGTTAGGTGCTTGGCTACTTCATTCCCAAATTCAGATGTATGATCTATTGCTGGGAACTTATGAGGTCAAAACAATTAGAGAGGAGAAGGACGGGTAGGTGCATCTACACATGTGCTTGACTGAGGAGCAAACAAATTAACTCCACAGTAAAGCATTATCATCTACATATGCACCAGTATTAGGGCGCAGGAAATTAATTAACTCTGCTGTAAGATAGTACTATCCCCAACAGTACTATCT
The DNA here is from genome assembly GCF_001723915.1 of Gavialis gangeticus. Classification (NCBI taxonomy): domain Eukaryota; kingdom Metazoa; phylum Chordata; order Crocodylia; family Gavialidae; genus Gavialis; species Gavialis gangeticus. The sequence goes on along the minus strand of NW_017729024.1, from coordinate 96,507 downwards.
TATGGGGGGTTACTTACATGTGCTGAAACACACATCTAGATGGTGACAGGGGCTGCCTGTAGCATGAGGGTGCTAAAGTATGGGGACTGCCTGCCACCTAGCCCTGCACTGTAGCACCCTTGTGCCCCAGCCAGCCCCTCCACTGCCTGATGCCACCATCCAGAGTCTGGCAGACCCTCTGGACCACCTGCCAGCCTGGGGCTGCTCCCCTCTGGCTCAAAGTGCTATGGTTTTGGGTGCGTGTGTAGATGCTGTGCCTGGGAGCAGTTGACTCTGGCACAAATTGTGCCAGAGTTTATTGCTCCACCTTAATTGCATGTGTAGATGCACCCAGTGTGTACTAGCTTATCACAGGAGACATGAAAGTGATGATGTAACCATAAAAAAACAAATGCCATCAGGCATGTATCAGGCAAGGTGTTTCCAGGCATTATACAGAAGTATTCATACCATTATACAAGGTTTTGGCATGACTTCATGTGGAATCCCATATACAGTTTCAGTCAGCTACATTTAAGAAAGAAAGATCAAACTGGAACAGGTAGAGAGAAGGGCTACTAGAGTGATCAGGGGAATAGAGAGTTCATACAAAAGAAAACTAAAGAAAAGGATTTGTTTAGTTGGACAACAGAAATTAAGTGGGGATTGGACTTGTGCATAAATACACGGAGGAAGGAGCAACAAGGAAGGAGAAGACCTATTTAAGCTAAATTAAAATGCTGAGAGGGACAAATGGGTATAAACTGGTCAAGGACAAACTTGGGCTGGAGATCAGAAGACAGTTTATAACCATCAGAGTAGGGAGGCTTCTGAATAGTTTTCTCCTAAGGAGTGGTTGGGGGAAGGGAAACTTAACTGGTTTCAAGATGGACTTGACCACTTTATGACAGGGATTGCGTGATATGGCTTCCTGCAGTTTCAGGGGACTAGACTTGATGACCTAGGAGGTGTCTTCAAATCCTGTGTTCCTATCTGATGGAGGACAAGGGGAATTACCCTTCTAGTTTAATAGAGCACATCATCTTGAATCTCTGTAAGAAAAGAAGTTCACCCTAAGAATACCAGATCCACAGGTTGGGGATCTGGAGTGCCCAGATACATTCATTGTAAAGGGAAAAGTCGACACTTTGTCAAGTTCTCACATATTTATTTAGGACCCTTTGAACATAATTCATGATGGTGCTGAGCTCCTTCTGAAGTCACTGGGGTTTTGCTTTTATATAGGAGTCATCTGAAATATTTGGGGCAGACTCTGTTTATGATGTAAACAGACAGAACTTCATAATGGGCACTGGAGCTATGCCAGCCAACATAAGATGAAGGTGTGGCCCCAGATCTATGGGATTGCATCCAAAGATTTTTCCTGTATCTCATCCAATGGGGAGTTCTTGTTTGAGAACTTGAGTTTGAGTTCTTGTACAAAGGTAAATAGCATTTTGACAATATGCTGTACACATCAACACACTAATTAAATATGGTTGGGGAAAATAGGAGCACTAGGATTTACTTTCACCTATTCATATTCTGGCTGCCTGTAAAAAAATTGAAAGGATGACCCCAACCTAAACAAAGCAGCAGTTTTAAACCATAGGAACAGTCTTAGTGACTGCCCTGGGACCAGCTGTATGAGTATGGCCTATATGACAAGTAATGCGTTCCAGGAACATTATGCCACATCCCAAATCATCACATAACATCACAGTTACCTGTGAGCTGCCTTTCATCACCCAGTGCACCTGGTCTAGCGGCTAAGGGAGCTGAGTAGGATGCTGAGAACATAGCAAGATGCTGAGGCCCTGATTCTTAAAGATAATTTAGTGTACTTTGAGGATCTGGGCCTTAGCCTTCATGCCTCAGTTCCCCATCTGTAAAATAAGATTAAAATTATCCAAATGTCTTTTTAGAGTGTAAATGCTCTGGGGCGGGGACTTTTATAGTACCTTTGCAATGGCAAATCTCTCCTCATTGCCGTTTCTGAGAACTACTAGAGTACAAAGAAATAACAATTTGATCAAAGTATCCATTATGAAGGGCATTAACTTATTTCAGGTTGATTAGTTGCAGCAATAGATAATCACTATGTACATTTACCAATACATTCAGTAAAATAATAAATGCATTGTAATTGTTTAGCACATCAGAATTGCTTGGTTGCCATTAAGGAACACACATTGTTCCACCTTCCTACTGTACATCAGGGTTTTTCAGTCCTTCCTGCATTACCTACTGTGCTGTGGATAGCTGGAGGGATAATTAAAAGTGCAGCTCTGTTTGTGTTAACAAATGTCATTTTTTTCACAGGGCAAAGATTTTTCTTATCAAAAATCTATTCACTAAAATGCTAATGATAGTCAGTGATTAGAAACTGCTGCTCAAGTTTTGAAAGTTCCCAGTGGGCTTCACAGACATGGCTTGTAACTTGTCAGTTCAAGAAATGCTCTCAACAAATCAAACTTTACTGTATGCATTTTTAAAAAATATTTCATTTCCTTAACGCTTCACTGTGTTAGAGCCAAGAGGGACTTTTGAGTTAAGTGACAAAGACCACATTATTAGTTGCAAAGTCAGTTTTAATAGAAGTCTCTCATGGCAAGAGGTTCTCAGATAGGCATAGAAAAATTGCTAGCAAATGTATGTAATGCTTATCTTAATTAAAATGAATAATTATTTTACTAAAATGAATTATGAACTTTTTATTTATGGGGATGGGAGAAGTTCTAACTGAGCCTGGCTTCCAGTTCATTGTGGCTGCCAATTAGAGGTAGGTATTTAAAAAAGTCAGTCTGAGATCTTCAAAGGAACTTAGAGTGCAATATCCTTGGAATTCAAGGAAAGGTGGACAGACTTTTCCCTTAAACTCTTTGGAAAATTTCAGCCACTATCAGAAACACAACCATACCTGTCCTTGCACCTGCAAATCACTGTGAAAGCCCTTTGAGTTATACACAGAAAGCTGAAGTGCATTTTTATTGTGGCATCACCTAAGCACATTCTGAGCCAAGTCAGACAGACTTTGCTTTCATTAGTGGGGCTTCATAGATACTTCTGTAGATAAAAATGTAATGGCATCATCACAGAGTGCATGACCCAGACCTTCGAAAACTGTATCCCTGTGAAAAGTCTGTTTTGTTTTGATTGGAATACCCATTTGGATAAAGCCTGTTCACCTGAGAAAGGGTTTGCAGGTTCTAGTCTCAAGAGAACTGCTGCTCTTCTTCCCTTACAAATGCATTACTTGCTACAGTACAACAATGATTAAACAGCACAAATATTCTTTAATCATTGAGACCTGAACCTGTGTGGTCTTGTCACTACAGCTGGGACTAGAAGCCAGGATTTCTGGTTTCTGTCCCAAGCTCTTGGCACATAGTCAGTAAGAGTCAGGGGCACATCACTGATTTAGAATTCTGTCCTATTGATTCTCAATGACTCACCTAAATACTTTTTAAATGTTACTGTGTGGATTTAGATAAATCATTTAACCGCTGTGCATTTCCATTTAACTATCTGGAAAAAACCTACCTCCCAGGGCTTGCTTGAGTGTTGCCTGTGAGGCACTGAGATTTAGGGAAGAAAAGTGCCATGTAAGTGCAAATTAATATTTTGAATGCAACTTCTTCTAAGGTCCAATCTACACATGCAGGTAAAAGCACAATGGGATCTCATGAGTGATCCACACAATTGTGCCTCCTGCCCTGCCACACGTGCATGGCAGGAGGCATGATTGTGGGATTGAGCATTTAGATCCCATTGCACCTTATTGCCTGAACCTGACCCTGAGCTCCCCTGCACTGGCAAGAAGCAAGCCCCTGTGGCTGGGAGCCCCATCAATTGAGGTACTCCTAGCTGTGGGAGTGCCTCATGCTCCCCTAAGTCTGGGACATTGCGGCTGCTGCAATCCTTCAGCCTAGGGGTTTCATGGACCTCCACATCTGGGAGATCATGACAGATGCAATCCCTCAGCACCCGTGGTTTCATGTACCCTTGGGGTAGCTGTGCCCCCTGGCTTCCAGGACCCAGCTTCATCCTGGGACCCAGCATCTGCAGTTGTGGGACTCGGGGTCCCCATGCCTCTGGGATCCAGAGTTGGTAGCTGCTGGGGCTGCAAGTTCCCTCAGTTACAGGACTCCCAGACCCGGCTGGGCATGGTGCATCCCTGCTGCTGGGAGCCCTTTCAGCTGACAGGGTCCTAGCTGCAGGGGAGACCCTGCTACATGTGCAAATTAAAGCTGAATAGAAACCAGACATAAAGTTAGTGCACATTTTCTAGGTCTAATGTGATAGCTGGTTGCATCCTTTTATGGCATGATAACTACTTTGCATTTGTAGCTAATCTTGAGGTAATTGCACAAATAACCAGTTAATTGTGTAATACCTGTAATACACAGAGGGGGTCTAGGGCACAGAGTTTTGCAAATCGCTACTCCTTTGACTAGGTGCAGACTCCAACAACATGACTCTTATGGATATGGATGCAAAATGAATCACCTTATTAAGATGTTCTTTTTTATTAGTAACAATTCTTCTTTTAAAAATAAACTATCACAGAAGCTCCAAACAGAAGTTTTAATGTGATTATTAGATAGAAGAAAACCAGAGAAATTCACAGAGAAGGAAAAATTCTTCAGACAATAAGGGGGAGGTTTCTGAAATATGCTACAAATCCCCTTTTCTGCATTGGGGTGCAGGTTTTGCAGATTAGGAGATACAGGTTTGTTTCTGACTGAGTTCAAAACCTGGAAATAAAATAAATGAATAGTTCTGGTGCCTTTTCAGATACTTAGACCTGTTCCTATTCCTTCAGTGAATTAAACAAAGGGAAGATTTAAAATCATTCGGAAAAAAGGGCAAGCAGTCACACTGCTGATTAAGGAGGAACAAAACCTACATATTTTGTAAGAAAGAGATTATATTGCTCATTAAATGTTTCAGATTTTGTTAAAGTACAGACCATTGTAAAAATAAGACAATTAGTAGAAACATATGAATAGAAGATTCTCTTCCCAATTGTAAAACACTAATGAGAAGCAGCAGAGAAGCAGTGTAATGAGCTAATGTGTGTGTGTGCGTGTATGTATGCACCTCAATAGCACCCTTTGTTCATAGATCTCAAAGCACTCAGTGAATTTGCACTCTTCTCTATGTCTTATTGTAAGCTGTGCTTCAAATATGATAAGCCCAGCTCTGCAGCATCCCTGCAAGACCTTGAGCCTGTTTCACAGCTTCTATTCAAATGAAGTATCCTGAAATACTTTTTGTCTTCTTTGAAATCCCAGGCTCTGTGGTCCCTTCCCCCTTCAAGCATTCCTGTCTTGTCCATTTACACTGCAGGCTCTTCAGGGCAGGGACTGTCACCAGTTCTGCATCCTCTCACCTGAAAGCACAAAACCCTTGACCTGACCTTCTTTCATGCTCTTCAACAGCCTCTAAGTAGTGTTATTCCTTTCTCTCCTTCTCAGGCATCTCTGAACCTTTTCCCCTGCTGCCCATCACCACCACAAACCACTGTGTACCTCACACACACACATCCAAATCACAGACATGTTTTCCCCTGGTGCAGTACTTTGAAATGTACCCTAAATAACTCATCTGATGTCTGAGTTAGAAGACAATCCATCATTTTTATGTGTTAAGTGTCTCTGGTGGGGTGAGGGGCACATCCCTAGCATGGTAGACTTTAGTCTAATCATTGATAGCCCTGCAAAGAGACAAGCAGGGGGTGATTAAAGGCTTTCAGAGTTTTCCTTCCATTGTCAATGTATCAGTTGTCTTATTAAAGGGAGTGCTTCTTCTAAAAAAGTGTGATCCAATGTGAGAAAAGAACAAGATGGGTATATACAAATAAGCTGAATGAGAAGCACTTGGCTCTGTCTCTCTACATAGCACTCTCAACATAAAAAAGCCCAAACTATCCAGCATGATAGGTGGTAGGGAGGGGGTTCTTTTGTGGGGAATTTCAATTTAAAAGAAGTTGAACTTACAAAATCTTGAAAATTACAGGAAGAAGAATGTCAGTCATTGCTCAGGTCTGGAGTGGTGGTTGAGGGTTCTCGGCAGTTCAGACCGCTGGGGCTTGGAGAACTTTAAAAAATGGGCAGTACAGAGACCTAAAACAGTCTCTCTTTAAAATAACAATATCCAGTTAATTGTTTTGCAGTTAGGCTTATCTTATGTAAATAGTTTATGTAGTAAAAGCAAGGGAATACAATGGTCCAAATACCATTCCAATTTTTAGGCATTTGGGTAGACTCAGACATACAAGTGTGATTCTCTTTCACCCAGTTCAAGTTATGAAAATCCATTAATACATCTCCTTTTGTAATCTACTGTCATATGACCCTGAAGACTAAGTTCCAGGAAAGCAACAAGGAAGTGAAGGACCCACCTACCTTCTCATGAACTATTTTTCAAGGACTTGCATAGTGTCAAATAGAATCACGTTTAGGCATCTAAGTCCACTTCTGCACCAAATATGTGGAATAGAATCTGGCCTATGTTTTTGTGGGTGGTAGGATGAATAAAGTGGGCTTAAAATCAGGGATGTATTTTGTACTGGCATGTCTGAGCATGAGCAGCAGTAGTGGGAACGGGGTTCAGTTTTGGTTCAGTGAAGAGGAACTTAAAAACCACACAGAGGCCATGTCTACATGAGATGCTGACTGCAGAGTTATTACACAAGTATACACAAGTACTGTACTAAATGACTGCACAGTAACTGGAGTTATGTTTGGCGCAGTAGTGTCGCCGAATGGCTTTTAGGTGACACTGACTGTGCAGTAGCTCATTACTACTGCGCAGCCAGCATCTCATGTAGATGCAGCCACAATGTGAAGCTACCCCTCAGACGTGCATAACAAGGAGCAATGCCAGATTTGTGGTACTAAGCCCTGGCAAGGTGCCATTTGAAACGAACCAATTTGAAGCAGCAGTCATGGGCAGGCAGGGATATACTGTAGAACAATCTATATTTGGCCAGCATTTCGATACCTGTCAACATGAGTCTGAGTGCATCTCTTGAATTGTATTTTGCCTGCACGTTTTCTAGCCCAGATCCTCTGCAGCTGAAATTGGCAAATTTAAGTAAATGCCAATAATTCCATTTTGTCCCTAAATCTCTTTTGTCATTGTCATTGAACTTGACTCACTAATGATTTCTTAGTGTTTCAGCCTGAATGGGTGTCCATAGATTTTCCTTCTTTTTGGGTTAAACCTAGAGTTATCATTGGGCATGTTTCTGTCAGCTCTTAGCTATTCGTTTCGCTTGCATATGGCTGAGCTGCATATA
>NW_017729024.1:80513-84222 GCF_001723915.1 Gavialis gangeticus | reverse complement strand
GATCCTCTGCAGCTGAAATTGGCAAATTTAAGTAAATGCCAATAATTCCATTTTGTCCCTAAATCTCTTTTGTCATTGTCATTGAACTTGACTCACTAATGATTTCTTAGTGTTTCAGCCTGAATGGGTGTCCATAGATTTTCCTTCTTTTTGGGTTAAACCTAGAGTTATCATTGGGCATGTTTCTGTCAGCTCTTAGCTATTCGTTTCGCTTGCATATGGCTGAGCTGCTGTATAAATTTGAGGCTGCAGAAGGGATTCAATACTAATAGTGAGAGGGCTTTATATCAAGGCCATATCTTTATATGCACTATACTGCACCAACATGCCTCTTCATCAAGTTCTAATTATGTCTGGTTGACAAATTTCTAGCCCTTTCAACTGGAGATAGAGTATCTTTGACTGAGCCCATTAGGAGTCGTAATTTTTGATGGTTGGGTTTGCCAAGCATCTACTTATACTGATTTCTTTTCCCATACTAAAACCAACTTTATATACCTGTGAGTCCAGGTTCATTTACTTTACATACAAGTCCCTTAAGAGGAAGGGAAGTGAATTATATTCTACATCTTAGTTTTGTGCAGTTACTAAATTACACTTTTAGCACATGAAATTAACAGTTAAATGGAATAAGACTTGGGGGAGCTAAGCTAATGAATTGACAAAATGTGATGGCAGAAGAAACTGTGGAGTAGCATTTTTTCACCTTTTTTTACAAATTTTATTAAACTGAAATGTCCAACCAAAGATCAAGAGAGTTGACAGCACTGCATGACCTCCCTCCAGTCTGTACTTTTCCCTTAGGCATAGCCCCTACAACCTGGAAAGCTTTGATCATTTGGCTCAGTGGATGAAATTTAACATTATCTACAAATCTCTCTCTCCTGCGAGGTCATCTGGATAAGAACCTGTGCAGAATCTGACTCTTGAGATCAAAGGCAATTTGTATTGTTTTCTGACACCTCTGCCTGAGCCACTTGAATTCCTCTCTTCCTAACATTGACATAACAGTTTTATGGTCAAATCATTGTCATAGCTTCTTAGTATTTGGGACTAGATTATGCAATCTTTATATATTAATGGGGTTTTGTTTGCTCAAGTAGTGCCATTGACTATAATTACACTATTCATGCAAGTTTTTGCCAACATGAATAAGGATTACACAACTAGCCTATTACACTGTAAATGAAACCTATTTTTGCTCATCTGAGGCCTGCAAGATGGAAATGAAACCAATATTTGTGACGGGCTCCGTTCATTTTGTTATAGTTTAGATTTAGTGCTGTTACATAGCCAGCAATTCATGACAGAATATTTGTCATATAAGGAAACTATTCTCTGAGTTGGGAGGCTGCGTACATTTTCTCTCAGACACCCAGATGTGTTAATTTTTATTCTTCACACTGATTGCACATCTCAAGCCGTAAATCTGTTCTCAAAAAAAGGAACACCTGAATTAGAATGAAGAAGATGACACATTTTGTTGTGTTCTGGGATTTATTTAGGGCAGGGGTGTTAAAGATATGGCCAATGGGCTGGATCCAGCCCACAGAGCCATATCATCTGGCTCTTGGGGCTGACTCTGGTACTGGAGTTGACCCACATGCCAAATGCAGTGGGTGCTGGGCCAGCCCATGTGTAGGGCCCAGGACATACACAACCCAGTCCAGGAGGGGAGTGAAGTGCTTTTTAAGACAAACACCTTCAGAAATGAAGGTATATTGCCACATTCTCTCTCCTGCAAGAGATATATTACAATCCCCATCACACAGGTAGTGGGCCTGAGGCAGGGAAATTAGGTAAAATCCTTTCCCTCTCCCCACTTGCCTGCCTCACCCCCTGAAAAAAGATGGTTGTCAGCTTGGGATTAAAATTTAAGATTTGCTGGGTGCCTGATTTTTGGTCCAATCAAGACTTTCTCGAGAGAAGAGTCCTGAGAGTCAGTCTGGTATCCTCTGGTCCTGTGCTTGGAGCAGTGGAAACTAACTATGGGGTACTGGATCTTGAAAAAGCAGCATGTTGACATGCCACAGGGCAGTAGGAAGGGCAACTGTTAAAGCAGTAGCTTCTGCTGAAAGTGTGAGGAATACTGATTCAATTGCTACCATGTCTCAATCCACAGTTCCTTGTGCATATTTGCCAGGTCTGTTATGACAAAGTGAATCCTTAAGCAAATCTTCTGTTGTTTCTTTCTCCTTCCAAGAGACTCTTCAAAATAACAAAATCAAAACATAAAAAAAAAAATTATTTTAAAGATTCCTAAACCATGGAGCTGCTGATGGTTACCCAAATACATTCCCATGCCTCCTCACAAAGGGAAAAATTTTCAGCAGGAAGCAAGCCCTATAATATCCTGCTAGGGCTCTATGTATGGAACTGTTGCATGTGGGAAAGGTATTGTGAACCAGCAGGCCTGTGGAATTATGCCAGCTGTCTCTATGTAGTGGTCTCTTGCTCCAGGACTACTCTTACATGCGTATTTCTTGAAATAAGGGTCTGGGTACAATTTGGGGATGGCTCCTTAACCAATTCTGGTTCTTGTCCCCATCACAGTTATCAGTACTCCTAACACAAAAAAAGATTTTGTGGTGATCAGCAGGAATCCGGGTTTTCTGTTTCCCACAGAAAAACAGAAAAAACCCCATAGATTCCCCACCCCGCTTTTAGCCAAGAAAAACATGGATTTTTCATTTTAACCAAGAAACACATAGATGTTGCACTTTTGCAAAGAGCAATCTGCAGGCTGGCTGGGAAGAGGGGGAGGCCCCAGGCAGCCTGGAGAGCAGCTCCTGCAGGTAAGTCTGGGATGGAGTTGGGATTGAGGTCCCCATAGGGAGGGAGGGAGGGAGCTGGGTAGGGCTGGAGCTGCTGCCCAGCTGGGCAGTGCATGGGGCTTGGGGGCCGGAATAAGTGGCCACAGGGCCCTGGTGGAGAGCCGGACAGGGCCCTGGGCAGCTCATCGAGAGCGGTGGGGCTGGCTCCCTGCCATTGTGTGCACTCCCAGGGGGGCAATGGGGACCCGTGTCCCCCAGAACTGTATGCAGGGCAAGGGTGGGTGCAGGGTGCATGCTGTAGGCTTGGACTCCCCACCCTGCTACCCTCCCCCTGGGGCCTCTGCAGCTCACTGGGAGGGACCTGGCATGTCAGGGCAGAGTGAGGCCAGGTGGAGAAATTCCTTGTTGCTGTGAGTTCCATGTCAGCATGGCAAGGCCTCCCCCTGCCTGCCCCACAGCAGCAGGGGCAGTGGCACATGATTGTGCCCCTTGCTGTTGCAATGCAGGCAGGGGGCATGTCATCAGGGCAGCATGGAGCTTGCAGCAGCAAGGACCTTCCGCACTTGGTCCACTCTACCTTGCCATGCTGGGTTCCACCCTCTGGGCCGAGGAGGCCCAGGGGGAGGTCAGCAGGGTGAGGAGCCCAGAGCTTACAGTGGGCAGCCCCCACCCACCCCTGCCCTGTGCACAGATCTGGGGGGCATGGACCCTCCCTGCCTCCCCCGGGAGGTGCATGAAGCGATGGGGAGCCAGCCCCCTTCCACCCAAGCCCACAGTGGGCAGCCTGGGCTCCGCTCCAACAGCACTGCCTGCAGGGGAGGTGGACCTGGGCTCTGCACTCTGCTATGCTGCAGTAGCCACTGCCTCGGGCCTACACTGTTCAATATCTTCATCACTGATTTGGACAAGGGGGTGAAAAGCACCTTGTTCAAGTT
>NW_017729024.1:77578-79561 GCF_001723915.1 Gavialis gangeticus | reverse complement strand
GTGCCCCTCACTCCCTGCCACAGTCCTCCTGGCCCTGCTGTTGCCCCTCATTCTCCTCCCACAGCCCTCCACCCCACAAGCCTGCTGGATGGGGCCCCCAGCTGTCAGTGCTACAGAGCCAGGGGTCCAGGTCTACAGCCCCCTGGCCCCTGCAGCAGCAGACTGGTTTTATTTTCTATGATAAAAAAACCCAATATCAAATACCAAATATACAGCTTTTTAGAATTTATTTTATTATATTAATTGAGGTACTGGTAGGCTTCCAAATTGCTTCAGAATTGTAAATATATCAATAAAACACTGTATTCAATTGACACCTATATATATATATATATATGGTGGCATTTCATTTTAATCACATATTTTGGATTTTTAATCAGAGAATTTCTGATTTTTTATAAGGGAAAACCAGGATCCCTGGCAATCAGTTAGGTGGCCACAGCTGGTTGAAACTAGGAATTTCTCATTTTGAAACATCCACATTTCAAACAAGGTGACTGTCTAGTCTCCTTTTGAAGATTTTCAGGGTAGGTGATTGCACCACCTCTGGAGGGAGCTTATTCCACAGTCTAGACACACTAACTGTGAAGAAGTTTTTCGTAATGTTGAGCCTGAAATGGTCTTCCAGGAGTTTGTGGCCATTACTCCTGGGTTTCCCCAAGGGAGCCCTGGTGAACAGTTGTTTATCGAGCCCTTGATGTACTTTCCTAATGTAGCAGTAAGCTGCTACCAATTCCTCTCTCAGCCTTCTTTTTTTCAGGCTGAGGAGTCCCAGTTCTCTCAGCCTTTCCTTGTATGGCTTGCCATGCAAGTCTCTGATCATATGGGTGGCTCTTCACTGGACTCTCTCAAGCTTTTCCATGTTGCTGTTAAAGTGTGGCGCCCAGAACTGGACACAGTACTCCAACTGCAGTTCAACCAATGCCAAGAAGAGCGGGAGAATTGCTTCCTTGGTTTTGCCGCAGATGCATCGATTGATGCATACAAGAGTATTGTTTGCCCTGCAGGCTACTGTGTCACATTGCCGGTTCATATTGATACTGTGGTCTATTATTACTTCCAGGTCCCTTTCATTCATAGTGCTGGTCATTTTGGCACCGCCAAGCCTGTAGGTGTGTAGGGGGTTGTTTGTCCCAAAGTGGAGCAGTTTACATTTCTTGGTGTTGAACTTCATCTGGTTCTGACTTGCCCAACTTGCTAGTGTGTCTAGATCCACCTGTAGCCTATCTTCAAGCATAACCATGTTTCCCCATAGCTTGGTGTCATCCGTAAACTTGGCCAGTGAGCTCTTTACCCCCACATGCAAATCATTGCTAAAGATGTTGAAAAGTACTGGATCAAGCACTGAATCCTGTGGGATGCCGCTGGCCACTTCTCACAAGGACAACACAGATCCATTCATTAGGACTCCCTGGGCATGTCCAGATGAGCCCTCATGTGCCTTTTGCAGTGTTTCAAACCCCTCTGAGACACTACAAGAGGCACATGCAGGACCAAGATAATGTTCCCTGCACTGCAAGTTTGTAGCACGGGGGCAAAATTACACCCCTGGGTCAAAAATATCTGTACAGAAAAAAAGTCTGGGACTATACCCTGAGGCAACTGGAGCATGGATCTTCCATAGAGATGCTCTGACTGCTAGAGCATCTCTATGGTTAGCCCTCACCCTGCTGCTGAAGCATGCTGCCTGCCTGGGAGGGAGCAGGGAGCTGGCAGCAGGGAGCCAGCAGCAGGGAGCTGGACCCAGGCTCCACTGATGGTAAGTAAAGGGTTGGGAGCCTGAAGGAGCGGGGAGCGGGGACCATGGGGGGGGAATCCGGCCGGCCCCGCCTGCTCCCCCAACTCCTTGATCCCTTCCCCACCCGGCCTCACTCCCCGCCTGTCCCCTGAGCCCCCCAATCTGTTCTTTGCCCAACCCCACCCCCCACCTGCCCCCTGATCCCCCCAATCCCTTCCTCATCTGGCCCCATCCCCCCCAGCCCT
>NW_017729024.1:76650-76924 GCF_001723915.1 Gavialis gangeticus | reverse complement strand
TGCTCAGAGCTGGCACCTTGGACTCAGCTGGCTGTGGCTGACCTCTTGGTCAATTGGGGCCAGGAGGACATGCTTTGACAGTTCAAAGCAGGCCACCACACCCGGAACATCTTCTGGGTGACAACTGCCCAGATGGCTGGGCAGGGGGCACATATGGCGGTAGTGCCACACAAAGGCTAACTCTGCAGCCACAGCCTGCTGGCAGCTGGCTCAGAGGGGCAGAATCCTCATTCAGGTCTGGCAGGTGTGCAGCAGGTCATAGCCAGGCAGCAGC
>NW_017729024.1:66289-71650 GCF_001723915.1 Gavialis gangeticus | reverse complement strand
GGCAGGGCATGTGGGCCCTGTGGCAGGGTAGTCTCTGTGGGGGGGCTGTAACCCCTGTAGGGGGCCATAGCCCCTGTGGGGAGCCATATCCCATTTTGGGGGGCTGTTTCCCCTGTTGGGGGGCCATAGCCCCTGTGGGGGGTAGCAAAATACATATTCATGCATTCATGAATTCATGAAACATGTATTTAGAGTTCACTTTATTATTATGATAGAGACACTGGTAGTCTTCCAGATTGCTTTAACACTGTAGACATATTAATAAAACATTACCCAACTGATTGCTGTCCTTCTGTCTCACTTTCTCTCTCTTTATAGTGGTCTTTAGTTTTAACTGTGGAGGAACATGGATTTTGGGGTATTTTACAGAGTGACTTTGGGATTTTTTTTATCAGGGATTTTTCAGTTTTCCAATAGGGAACACCAGAATTCCTGCTAGGGAGGCAGGACCCTGCATGCTCAGAGCTGGCACCTTGGACTCAGCTGGCTGTGGCTGACCTCTTGGTCAATTGGGGCCAGGAGGACATGCTTTGACAGTTCAAAGCAGGCCACCACACCCGGAACATCTTCTGGGTGACAACTGCCCAGATGGCTGGGCAGGGGGCACATATGGCGGTAGTGCCACACAAAGGCTAACTCTGCAGCCACAGCCTGCTGGCAGCTGGCTCAGAGGGGCAGAATCCTCATTCAGGTCTGGCAGGTGTGCAGCAGGTCATAGCCAGGCAGCAGCCCTCACTGCCAGACTGCTGCAGTAGGTAAAGGGTGCTGGGAACTATCAGGGCTGCTTCAGCAGTCCAGCTGGCACAAGAGGTAGTGTCTCCAGGTACCAATTAGCTGGGCCCCAGAAGCTCCTGAGAGTGAGTAGCCCTGAAGCTACTTCCAGGGCAGCTTTTTATACTGCTGGGGATAGCACAGGTGCTGGCCCTGGGCTCTAGTTCCCCCTGGCTGCAGATCTGGGAGAAACCAGGCAGGGTTATTTTGCCCCATGTGGCACAATTTGCTCCACAACAAAGTGCATATCTGAGCACATGTGCTGAGGCAAAAAGCCCTGGCTCAAATTTGCACCGCTTCTATTTGAGCTACTGCAAGTCCACGTGCTTGCATGTGTGGACATGCCCTTTGGATCCTACCCTGCAGCCAGCTTCATACCCCTAACTCTTTCACAGTTAAGCCCACAATCCTTCAATTTTCTTGTGAGAATATTGTGGGATACCAGAGCAAAAGCTTTTTGGAAATCAAGGTATACAATGTCAACCTTTTTTCCTTATGTAGGTGATGAGTTACCTGATTGCAAAAGGAGATGAGGTTGGTAAGACAAGACCTGCCTGCAATAAAGTGATGCTGGCTGTCATTCAGAATCCTACCTTCTGCAAGCCTATCACACATAGACACCTTAATGAATTTTTCCAGGATTTTCCCTGGGATAGAAGTTAGGCTAATTGGCCTATAGTTACGCAGGTCCTCCCTCTTCTCCTTCTCGAAGATGGGCACAACTTTGGCCCTCTTCCAGTCCTCAGGAACCAATCTGGAGCACCATGAGTTTTGGAAGAGTTTTGCCAGGGGCTCTGAGATATCTTTGGCCAGCTTGTTCAGCATTCTTGAATGGAGTTCATCCGGTCCTGCTGACTTATATATGTCTAATTCCTTTAACTGATCACATACCAGTTCTACGGCAATAGTAGGAAGGCAGTCATTCCTGCCCTGCTCATTTTGTACCCTATCTGGCATGATTTTTCCCTTGGCCTGGTGAAATACTGAAGCAAAATTGTCATTCAGGAGTTCAGTTTTCTCCAGGGTGTCAGTAACCAGCTGTCCTGAGTTGTTGAGCAATGGCCCCAAAGTGGAATCGAAAAACTGGAGAATGCCTGTGAAATGATGATTCAAAAAAAGGAAGAAAAAAAGATTGTTACACATGTTTCTTTTGGAACTATGAAATCTGGAATTTACTAAATTTTCTTAAATGTTTGCCTCAGGACAACTTTGCTCAAATTGATATATTTTTCAAAATGCTTCAAGAGTGATGAAACTGGGATTGTTTATTGAAAAAAAAGTTTTGACTTTTTTTATCATTTCTAGTTTTTATCATTCTAGTTAGGTAATAAGGAGGTTGAAAGGGATGGCTCTAATAGATGACATAACTACAAGTTATCTCCATGAATGGAGGACCTAGCCTCCTCTGCTCTGAATTGTGCTGAAATCAACAGAAATGTTCTCATTATTTCAATAGAGGTGGATTGAGGCTCACACTCTCAAAGAATCAAACATCAGTTAACAGCTTTGAAGTACTTCTGGATTAAGGGCACCAACAATTGAGATTCAGAGAAACAACACAAATGATAAGTGATGTAATAAATCTTTATTCAGATAAAACCAGGAACCTCTGCAACAGGGCAAATCAGGTAACTTAAGAGTGAAGCAGTATTGTATGCTGTGGACAGAAGCCTCAAGCATCATCCAAAGAACAACAGAACAAATAACAATATGTATGCTGGAGGATAATATGCATGTCGTATTATGGACAGCATCTGCTATTAGATGGGGTTCCCATACACATACTCTAGTAGGTTCCCATACACATACTCTAGTATACATCTGTGACTCATAGACCAATTCTGGCTTCTCATCAAGACCCCAGTTCAGCAACATACTTAAGCAAGTGCCTAGAGATTACATTAAAGGTGCAGACAGAAGTGACAATTTTCATCCAACCTGGTCTCTGAAAGTGCTCTACAGCCATGACCAAACGTAAGTGCACAGCTGCAAAACACTTTAAATGTTATGCATTAGAAATTGAACCTATTTAGAAATGAGACACTGGCACCCAGAAAGACAGACATCAGCTGTGGTCCCTGTCACGCCTTTCTACTAAACAACAGCCTTGTGCTTTTGCATAGTGTGACTCACACCCCTCCATGTCATGATCCCACCCTGCTGGGGGGGAGTAAAATTCGTGAGTGATTTGCACCTTCAGAGTTACTGCTCCTTCTGCTAAGGTCCAATTATGCTGGTCAGCAAGAGGCTATGGAAGTAAAGCTGGGTCCACTCACCACTACCCCTTGACCACCATCTCCAAGCAGGAATTAAACACCCTAGTAGCTCTATTGGATCGTATGCATCCAGGCCCAAGATTCAGTTAACCTATGTAGAAATGTAAGCCTGTGTACATGGAGGGAGTTATCAAATAGAATCTGGCCCTAATGTTTTTCACTGAACATCATTATTACAAACATCACCAATGCTCACATAGCACAATAAGGGGCACAGTATAATGACCTTATACAGGTAGGCAGCTTGCTGCCCATTAAAGATGTAATTTATATAGTGCTTCAGAACAGCTGTGTTCTCTCTTCCCACATAAGCTCAGAAGGGCAGGTAGAAAAAGGTTTCCTAACATATTCCCTTGAGATGTTCTCTGTGTGAAGACGTGTAGCACTTCATTCCCAAGGGCCTGGGAGCTGCACAGAAAGGCATAGATGTACATTTCTGAAAAATAAGAGTGATGTTGCCCAGGGGCTCTGTCCCATGACAAACCCTCTTAATGCTGGTCATGTAATCTAGAAGCAAGTACCAGTATAGCACTGCAAGGTCATTCAAATTCCCTCACTCTTGTTTCTTTCCTCACCCCAGGGATGTAAGGTAGTTGCTTTGGAAGGAACAGTCCCTTGTCTGGCCTATCAAGAAATTTACTCTTCATTATGATTGCTATTCCCAATCTGACTAAACAGTGTCAATGTGTCAATCCCTCAAGCACAGCATTAACCTGTTTGAGATGTTATGCTAGCCCCAAAATTTCAAGTCACGTGCCTCCGTTTCATAACGAAATGTTAATGCGCATGTGTGCCCACCTCTCAGCTTATAGAAAGGCCTTTCTTTGGGCTTTTGATATATCCTTCCCACATGCGCCTCAGCTCCCTTACTTGTGCTATGATGATATAACAACTTAGATGCTGTGATTTGAACGAAATAAAAACTGACAGTGTCGAGGCATTTTATGTGCTTGGCTACGAAGGACTCATGCAATTATCTTTTGTCAGAATTCATTTTGTCAGTGCTGCATAGTGCTAATATCTTTAGAAACTCTGAAAAAGATGAGAATATGATGAGTGAAGCACCAAGAGCAACAGTCCCTGATCACAGTGGAATTCTTTGGGAGTGAGAAAGGACTGCAGGGGAAGAGTTCATCTCAAGGGCAGCTTGTAATGCCACAGGGGTTTAATTTGGTTTAGTTCTCCCTAAATTGAACCAGTGGGTTTTTAAAAACACTGCTTCAATTTAGAGACCACCTGTGCGCCCGTCTCCCTCAGCACGCCCCTGCCTCTGAGACATTAGGCTTATAAAACATCCATTAGGCACTCACCTGAGCCAGCTTAATCTTTGTGTTTTGAGTCTTTTCTAGAACCCCATGGGCATGTCTACACAAGAGATTTACTGTGGAGCTGCCTAATTAGATCTGCAGTAAGGTTTCCATGTCTACACATGCAGCCTTAGGTCACAGTAAACTAATAAACACTGCCATAGGTTAGTACTTGTAAATACAAGTGTGATCCTGTGGCGGCATTATTTACTGTGCAGTAATGCATGTGTAGACACTGATAGGACTGGCTGGGGCATGAGGGTGCTTCAGTGTGGGGGCTACCTGCTGACTAGCCCTGCAATGAAACACCTTCGTTCCCCAGCCAGCCCCTCCACAGCATGTTGAACCGGGTCAGAACAGTCCCAGGCTAGCAGGCTGACCACACAGATCTCCTGCCAGCTCCCCTGCTTTGACCTGCTTCAACATGCTGTGATCCTGGCCACTCACGTAAACACGACACCCAGGAGCAGTAAACTCTGGTACAATATGCATTGGAGCTTATTGCTTTGCATTAATTGCATGTCTAGATGCACCCCCCGATGTTGAAGTGGGCTTTGGACCTTTCATAAAGGTGGTTAACCTGATGTTAAAGTGGGCCTTTCATAGAGGTGGTTAACTTTTGCTAAGTGCTTTGATATCTGAAAAGCAGTGAATAAATAGAGAGCACTATTGCTGGCCACACTTTATGGGCTGCATAACTACCATGAAGGCTTAATGAGGCTGCAGTACTCCCAGGGCAGGGTTTAGAGAGAAACCTGACTCTATATCTAGGTTGTACTTGATTTTTGCCAAGTTCACAGGCTCTTCTGGCATTAGCGATTGTAGGTTAGGTTTCATTATCTGCCAGTAGAAAGGAAGTTCCACATGGCTGGAAACATTAACAAACAGAAAAAAAAGCTGATATAAAAGAGAGACTTTTTTTGGAAGATTACAGAATAAAATTGCACTAAAGTCTACTGTAAAACTTATTTTTCTCCTTAAAGATTATAAAGGAAATGGCCTACAGT
>NW_017729024.1:45813-61289 GCF_001723915.1 Gavialis gangeticus | reverse complement strand
GCTCAGGAATTTGACTGCCGGGGACCTGGTGTGTTAAGCACTGCCTGTGCAACTCAGCACTGCAGGCTTTCATCTTGTAGCTGATACTCTTGTATCTAGCATGTAGCAGAGGGTGGATCCAGGATTTTTAAAAAGGGGTGAGGCTTTCACCCAGGGGGGGTTGCTTCCAGAACAGCAGTGGTGGGGACTATTTTTAAGTCCCCAGATCAGGTAGAAATCTCCTTTACTCTCATTCTTGGTATCCCCTTCCTTTGCCTTCATGCTCAACAGCACCTCCCATCCCATTCTCACCCCTGCCCTCTCTACTTATGCCTCAGAGTACAGGAATGGGAGTCCCACATATCACCATGACCTTAGCCACTTCTGTCCCACTCCAGCTGGGGCTGTGAGTGTGCAGAGAGCAAGGCTCAGCTGGGGACAGCAGCAGTGGAAGATGGACTTCCTGTCCCTGCACCTGCTTATGCGTTGGTGGGGAACAGCTTGGGGATTGGCAGGGTACAGGAACTTACCTGTCACTACTGCTGCTGCTACTGTCTCCGCCTAAGCACAGATTTTCACACAGCCTGACTGGAGCAGGGCAGGATGTAAATAGACTTAGGGGTCTAAATGCAAGCCTATTCTACCCTGCTTGAGTCCCTAAAAACAGTTTATGAAAGAAGTGGGTGGGTCCTCCTCCTTGATGCTACTTTGACACTTGCTCTTAAATGTGAGAACACAAGTAGAGATTCATTGATGTTTTTTCTCTGACTAAACTAGGGTAGAATAGAATTGCCCATAGGCCCCTAATCCCATGGAGAGTTCCAGTAGGTTGAGTGGAAACTAGTTGTAGGTGTACAGTTAAACCATATGCTTTCAGCCTGAACCTGCTACCCATGTTCAGGCAAAATATCCACTGCTTTAAGGATCGAAGTTCTGGGTTTCTGATAGGGATCTTTGATATGGCATAAGTCATACCAAGCCTCTTTATGGCATGGTCCAGTACGCACTGAAGTCAATAAAAGGTATTCCTTCAGCTTCTTTGGGTACTAGACCATGTTCTGAATTGCTTAAACACAATTAAACACAAAAGTGCAATATCATTTATAATGTTAAAGAGCAGGATGATGGTGGGGAGAGTACACACAGAACTTTGAGGCAGAATGAAAAAATAAGAGAAAAGCATATAAAGGCAAAAGAAAATAAGCCTATTGTAATTAAAAGTGAATAGGTCAGCTCACAGGTGGGTCCAGGATTTTTTAAAGGGGGTATGGCACACTGCCCCTTGAACCCTAGGGAGATGGGGATGAGGCATGGCTGGAGCGTCTGGGCCAGCGTGGAACACCAAGGTACCAGACAAAGAGCAAGCTCGTGAAGGGTAGCTTATCTCCTGCTACTGCTGCTGTCCCTGACTGACTTGGAGGTAGGGTACCCAGAGTAGGAAGCAGCTGTGTGGGAGCTGGGCTCAGCTAGGGACAGCAGTGGCACATAGGTTCCTCCTTCCAGCCCCTGCTTCCTGCTGCCTTGGCAGGTGTCCCCCATTGGTTAGGAATAGGAGCTAGAAGGAAGAACCTGTGTGCCACTGTTGCCACTGTCCCCAGCTGAGCCAAGTTCCTGCACAACTGCTTCCTACAGCATCAGGACAGCTGGGGATGGTGGTTACAACATTTGGATTCCTCCCTCCAGAGTCTGCTCCTGGCCAGTGAGGGAAACCTGTTGTTGCGGAGTAGGCAGGGAGCAGGTGCTTGAAAAAAGAACCTGGGTGCTGCAGCCACTGTCCCCTTCTGAGCCCTGCTCCCCACAGAGCCAGAGCCCACAGCTGGAGTGGGGCGGAAGCAGCTCTGGGGCTCCCCATGCCCAGGTCACCCACGGACAGTGGCAGTAGTGGCAGAAGGGTGGTGCTTCTGTAACCCTGCACCCCCGCCAGGATCCATCCTGGGTTAGTTCAGGAAAGGAAGACCTTCACAAAATGCTTTCATTTGACTTTGAAGCAATACACATATCTCAAGCTCAGAGATTTATTCAGAAATAGAGGATTAAAAATATATTTGCTTGTATTAGTTCTTGCAAGAATCATTGCATTTGCACGGCTTATAAAGTTAATGGAGTTCATCAAGATATCATACAGACATTAAACTACCGCTTTTTAAAATAACTTTTTTTAGAAGCCAAAGGTAGGTATTATAAAGGGAAGGAAGGATAAAAATTCATCTTACTTAGCATGACCTCCTCAGGTTAGGTTTGAATTACATTTCCAGATGGCCTATGAAAATCTTTCATGTCTCTCGCTCCATTAGTTGGTACACTTAGCAAAGGTAGGGTAATAACCAGACATACTCTTCTCGTCATGAGCAAGGCATTGCCACACATTCACTTTTATAGTTTTACAGCATCTTCCTTTTTGAGGCTATCTGTGGTACCTATGGATACTTCACTATCAGGTTTTCTGAGCGGACACTTGAGGTAGTCGGAAAAAATCAGGTCTGTTTTCTGTTCACTTACCAGACATAAGAATGTCTAGATTCTAAAATGCTAGGTATCAGTTGTAGGGGGACTAAAAGATGATGATAATGCAAGCACTATGGTCAGTGGACAAATGTTCATTGTGCATGCTCTGAAGGGCTAAGTGGTCACACAATGATGGCTATCTTCATTTCCAGCTGTTTTTAAGTTGCCTTAAAAGCAGTTAAAATACCTGAAACACTCAGGCCCACAAAAGCTTATGCATCTCTGATTTAATTAGTTCATAAGGTACCTCTCTACCCTGTCTTCTGCCTAACTTTAAACTAACACAATTGCCTACCTCTTTCATTAAATACTTTTGTGATGTTATTACTTTGCTTTATCAGCAATGATGGTGTCACTGATGCCACATGAAATATGGAGGATCACATAAAGGCATTAGAATCCCAGATTTCATTTTAAGAAAATATCTAGCTTTAACAGCAAAAAGTTGTTCAAAACCAGAAAACAAATAAGAACCACTAACTTATTCTCTTTTTTTTTATCCATCATGAAGTTTAAGCCAGTTTCATGATTTTTGTGATCCTGACTACTGATTTAGAATATGTCAAGCTGGTAACTTCTGGTGTGTCAACAGCAGGTCCAACTGACCTTTCATGGGATTTGTGCTTCCTGGAAACCCCTCAAACTTTTCTCAGATCTTCTACACTGGTGTCAGTGGGACATAGGCACATACTGGAAAGTTCTGTTGATCAAGAATTGCGTCCCTAGAGCAATACAATAAGGCAGGGGTGCTCAATCCCCAGTCCACAGACCCGTGTGGGCCTCCCTACAGGTCTGGAAATTTGGTGGTGGGGGAGCGGTGACAATTGACACTGCAACTTGTACTCTGCCACCAACTTTCCAAGCCCCACACAGCAGGATCAGTCCCTGCTGGGATCAGGCCCCATTCCCTCATAGTGGAATTGAGCTGGGGCCCAATGCAGCTGCATGGGATTGGGTCCCACGTGGCTAGATCATGTCCTGGCCAGGCAGTTCTCATATGGCTGCATCGGGCCCCAGCCCCACATGGCTGGATGAGGCCCTGGCTGGGCCAGAACAGTATGCCGGATCAGTCCCACAGATCAGATCTGGCCAATAGATGGATCTGGCACCACATAGATGCTTTTTGTGGGTGTTAGGATTGCCTTTGGAAGTGACATAAGCTACATCACACCTAAAACACACAAAGAGCGTCCAGATGGGAGAAAATGTAGATTAACCAATATGTACTAAATCCTCATTTTAGCTTACTGCACTCTAGTGTCCCAATGTAAACAAGCCCTTGTGCTCTATGTGTGTACCCTATACTAACTCAATCATTTACCAGGTTTTGTTGAAACTTCCAGAGCATTCCTACCTTTAAATAATATGCTGTGTACACACTGAATTTAGCAGTCTTTGAGGAAGAGACAAGGTTAACATACACTTGTCAAATACCCTACAAGGGAAGCAGCATTTATGATAATGCTTATGCTTCCTTTATCCCAACTCAAAATAAAACATTAACCAAATTAATTTCAGTGGGGCTACTCTTGGAGCAACAGGATTCTTCTTACAAATAAAACTGGCAGAATCTGGCCCTAAACTAGCAAGAAATTAAAGCGAGGGTTAGAAGATAAGTAAAACCAAATATTTCAGGGAGAGCAATTTAAACTCATATTGGCAATAATAATGTGCACTGGTCCACATCTGATCTTCAGCTATTTCTAAATTACACAGAGATAATCAAAAGGAAAGAGGAGCTGCTACGTATTCAAATTTAGAACAAGCCTTTATCATTAGTGATCTGATATCTGGGGCTGATCAATATTGCGTGTCTCTGGTTGCTCCGAGAGTTCTTCAGAAAGGACATTAATAAAGACACAGAAAATGTATCTCATCATCTATTTCACAGGTACAGGAGGGCGGATTGTGCCTTAAATTGGCAAGATTTCTTTTTCTGTCAGTGCTTCCAGGTCCAGGTGCCCTATTGGCAGTAAAGTATTTTCCCCTGAAACTCCAGGAACAGATCCTCACTATCCAAGCCTCACTCTGACCCATTGACTCAAATTGAACTCAACCATTTATTTCAGTAGCAAGAGCAGGCCAGTGGTGAATTAATCTAAAACCACATCCCTGGTCTCCCTGGCTCCCATCATGCACCACTGAGGCTGGTGGGAGCTTTGGCATGGTCTCCAACAGAATCAGGCTTTCAGTTGCTAGCATTGGCTACTATTCAGGGCAGTTGCTTAAGGATCCTGCCTGCTTTTTCCTGATGCCTTTGTAGAAGTTTAAAGAGGTCTCACATTTTGCTCCTTGGTAAATACTTCAAGAACAGATCGGCATGTATCGATGCTATTGATTATCTCCAGCCGATTCCTTCCAGCCCAGGACTCTACCAGAAAGGAAACAGAACGTGTGATCAGAACTCCATCTAGCCTTACCTGAGGGCTGTAACACTATCACAGGGACACAAAGGCATGTGATGAGGAAAGCAAAGAGCCCCAGCTCCAAGGCTCCCAATTCAGCCACAGCTCCCAGCTATTTTCCAAGTCCTACAGACAGATCCTAGGAACTAGGGAGTGGCTGCTAAGTCAGGAGCCTTTAACCTAGGACTCACAGTTTTCTGACTTGGAAATAGGGAAGCAGAAGGGCTGAGGAATTCTAAGGTTTCCTTTTTTCTGGTTCAATAGCAAAAATACCAGGATCCCATGTTTTCCCAGCTACATGAGCTCAGAGAAAGAAAGAAACACAAGGGCAGCACTAGCCTTAGATTCACATGCTGGTGTGGACACAGCAGCATTGACCTGTGGGATTTGTTAATGTCACCAGACAGAGTCCTGTGGCTTTTACTCCAGCCATTTTTTCCCCTCTGGGGGCTGTCTCAAAATGTTGTTTCAACTTTCCATTCTGATCTGCAATGGGAATTTCAAAATAGCAGAATTTCTGGCAGGAATTCCACTTTGCAACTAGCTTTAGTGTCAAGTGTTTCCCTACATTTCTGTAAAGCCATCTGTGATTCAATAATGATTCATTTTTATGTCATACGATAAAGGTAAGATTCAGTTCCACCTATCGGGAATCTAAATGGATTTGGAAACTTAAGCATGACTGTACTCCACACTGTACAAGACCTGGAAAACACATGAATGCATCTACTTTTGTAGCAGTCAGATGACTTTGAAGACTTACAAGCGGTGAGGAACAAGAGGACTCACCTACCATTTGTATTAACTGTTTTTTAGGGACCTGAGCAAGGTGGAATAGGATTGTACTTAGGTGCCTTTGTCCACTTAGGCACCTAGGTTAAGTACAGACAGTCAAAAAGCTGGAGGCTGAATTGATTCAGTCTTTGCAGGTTAGTCCAAACTGCAGAGATTAAACTGACTAACAAGTGAACAGACATTTGCCTTTTGGAGCTACATGCCTGCAGTGACTCAGGCCAGAAGCTGGGGGCGGGTACTACAGCACAGCTCTCTGGCATGTAGCCAGCATAGGCTGTGTTTTCCCTTCTTCTTCCTACTGCCCCTGAGGTCTCTGGGATTTGCAGTCCAGAATCACAACAACAGGATACTTAAGGATTCCTCAGCACTTCCTTTTCCTGCTTCCAGGGGCCTCTGGGATTTGTAGTCCAGTCACAACCAGCAGTAAGTTTAGCAGAGCAGGACAGCTCTGTAATTGGGGGTAGGAGGGTTTAATGCCCCCTCCCTGGCCCCAGACCCTAGCTGGGGTTTGCTTGGGAGGGGGCAGTCCCTGCCTTCCCCCTCCCCCCAGCCCTTCTCTTCTGGAGCAGATAGCACAGCATAGGGCTGAAAAGCATGCTGGGGGACTGTGATTTAACCTGAACCAAGAAGGGGTCTGGGACAGAAGTTTTATAAACTGGTTTGATCCAAATCAGTTAATTCTGATACTACATTCAACCAGGCTTATCTTAGTTTCAGCCATTTGGAACCTGATTTATGTGCACTGAGCTTCTATTCTGTTACAGGTTTAAACCAGTTTCTGGTGACTTAGGGCGTGTGTAAAGTGGGTTAAATGCTTTTGCACAGCTTTAATGGTGTTGGTTTTTGCATGCATCGACAGCATATTGTGCATTAATTCCAGCTGCTGTAGCACATTTGGCGGTGTAATGTGCCTTAAATGACTTTAGGATGCAGCAAACTAAAACGCCTCCAAGGAGTTTTAGTTTGCTGCCCTACAACCATGGAGCGAAGCACCGGGCTCTGTGTGGCTCAGGTGCTGTGCAGACAGTCCGTGCAGGCAGCCTGGCAGCAGCCTGCAAAGGTAGGCTCCACCAAAGGAAAAAAAAAGCAGCAAGCCTGATTTTTCTCCCATGCTGGAGCTTGCCTGCCTGCATGAGCTGCATGGGGACCTGGTCCTTCCCTCTGCAGCTGTGGTGTGCCCCGGGACCACCTGAGCCAGGTGCCTGTAGGCAGGTGCTGTCTAGGGGGGTGGGTTGCTGCTGCTGCAGAGGGAAGTACTAGCCTCCTTCCCCCCACCCCCACCCCCTCAGAGACTGGTCCGCCTGCTGGCAGCTCGTCTTCTCCTCCCTGCCTCCAGAGAGTCAGGTAAGACATGGGTGTATATGACACAAGCTTTACTTTGCCCTAAATTGAAGCGGTGTTTTTAAAAACCCACTACACATGCCCTTAGACCAGTTTATGTGTGAATTCTGACCCTAGCCATAATAGATAGAATAGATTCCTGGGTGTCTTTGTTTCAGGGGTGTATTTGGTAGTGGTGTTGGTCTGAGACAAAAAGACATACAAAAAATTAGAACTCTTGGTTCCAGAATGATACTTGGGTGTCTTTGCAAATTAATGTAGGCAGTGTTGCACTTGTATTTATTTATATCCTGAGAATATAAATCAAGTTCAAAGCAAAGAAACAGAACTCAAGCCTGGGTAGTAAAAGTCACAGCATATAGAAGAAGCAAAGGGCTTTGTACCATGAAGCTGCATCTGGCATTGGCTTTTAGAAGCTATAGCAAATGGAATGTTAAATATTAATAATTTATCTATATCTATGTTATTACAGTAGTTTCCATCATAACAAAAACTGATAGAAAATTTAAAAAAATGTAGAAAGCATTTCAAACCTATAGGTCCACCACTGTGAACTGGACTGGGTCCAAGGTGTGGTGCCATCTAGGCCACAGTATGTTAAAATCTATGAAAAATTATGAAACAGAATATCAATGCCCTAAAATATTTAAGGTAGGAAAGGAAACACACACTATACAATTCCAAAGCAAAAAATAAAAATGTCTTTTCTTTCTTTTATGTTTTTATATTAATATTAAAAACCAGAGGAACTGGGTAGTGTTACAATGGATAATATTTATTAATATTCCAGTAAAGATGGGGAAAAAAACAACTCAACAGATTAATCAGTTGTAAGGTCAGAAAGAGCCATGATGACAGGGGCGGGCATCTATTTTGGGTGGAGGGCTGTTTACTGAATTTTGGCAAGCTATTGAGGGCTGCATGGGTAGCCCCGCCCCTTGACAGGTGCCCTGCTCCCTGGTTGCCATCTTGTGACTGGAAGTCCCGCCTCCTAACCCCTGACCTTTGCCAACAGAAGTCCCTTCCCTTGCCCCCAGAAGTACTCCTTTCAGTAAGGGTTTTTGCTATCTCAGAACCAGAAAAATATCAAATTATATTCTAAAAATTGAACATCTACAACATTCATTAATTTGAGGTGAGGGAGCATGTGTGTGTGGATATGTGGGGTGTGGGTGGGTATGGCAATTGTGGGGGGCTGTGTGTGGTGGGGAGAATGGCTGGGGTACGTGAGGGGGTGTGGGTGTCTGTGTGTATGGCAGTGTGAGGGGGGTCTGGGTACATGTGTATGGTGGGGAGTGTGTGTGTGGGACTTGCCCTACACACACACACACACACACACACACACACACACACCCTCCCTATACCTCCCCCTGGGTACCAGTGTGGCCCCATGCTCCTTGGTTGGGCAATGCAGCCAGGGGCCACATGGTGCTGGAGCAGTGCAGGGGCAGGAAAGCAGGATAGGGTAGGGCTGGGCTGCTGCATTCCTGCTGAGGCTCACCCTGGATCCTATTACCCATCTCCTGTTGTCTTTGACACGCATCCAGAAGCAGATAAATATTCATATTCTAAATTTTTTATGGGCCCTGCAGGCCAGATAGAATGGCCTGGTGGGCTGGATCCAGCTCACGTGCTGTATTTTGCCTGCTCCTGCATTATGATCATCTAGTCTGACCTCCTACGTAACAGAAGCCAGAGAACTTCACCCTTCTCCAAGCACATTGCAAGCTTTGCTGGAATATTAATACAACTGCTGATCAGTACATATATTGTTCATGCTTTGTTGAAGCATTAACAAATGTAGCCATGATGAATATATGAACTTCTTACACAAGTTTAAGTTAGAATATGCATATACAAATTATGTAGACCCCTCACAAGGCTAATGGGAAAGGTTGATTGATAAGACTAGTCTTAGAGGGTTGTTCTACTATTTACCTAGGGCTCCCTGGTGGTCTCCATGGTTAGAGATCTGGAGGTCCAGGGCTTACCTGAAAAGGAGGCACTTTTAGCCATACAGTGTGTTTTTAATATGTGTTGCCACCGTTACAAGAAATGAGTTAATGTGATGGAACTCACAAGCAGAACAGAGGGGACACCAATCAAAGATGGAATATGATTAAGATGACCTGGTAAAGATGTTTTATTATTTGTTAAGAATGTGATATAGAAGGTGTATGATGTAAATGAAAGTTGTTTCACGTATAAGGGAGGGTCTAGGAACCTTTGTTACCTTGTATTAAGCATAAGAGACTCATCAGCAAGTTGTGCCTGTACCTTACAGTACCTTGCAACCTGTTGGCCTTGAATATTAGTGAGCAGGTGCTTGGTACTTAACAAGTCTTGCTGCCTAAATGAGCTATGGTCATTCTTTTTACAACAGGAAAGTCTTTATGGGAACATGCGCTGCCTGTAGCAGCAGCATGGACAGCACTCTGACACACTGCACACATGCAAAAAATACACTGACTACATAAACAGAAGGATGATACCCTTGACTTCAGGTTCAGTTACTTAAACATTTGGGATGCTTTGGACCTCTATCATATAAACTTCTGGCATCAGATGGTGGCTAGCATCTGTACAGCCAGTAAAAAACAAAAAGGCTGCATCATGAAGGGAAGTGGAATAGAGTTTGAAGGCGAAGCTTTCAAACCCACAGCTGGAAGCCTTGCCACTACACGAAGGCAATAAACTAGTGTAAATGTGTGCTGGATCTGACATAGCCATGTTCACAAACTATGTCCAAAACAACCCCCTCTGCTCTGCTTGTGAGTTCCATCACATTAACTCACTTCTTGTAACCATGGCAACACATGTTAAAAACACATTGTATGGTTAAAAGTGCCTCCTTCTGAGGTAAGCCCTGGACCTCCAGACCTCTAACCATGGAAAGCACCCAGGAGCCCTGGTTAAGTACCAGAACAATCATTGGCTTGTTTATTAAACCTATTTAATTTTATTTATAATGCTCTTCTGGAATAAGTGTAGCACTGAATAAATATTTTAAAGGCTGGTAGATGTCTAGTGTTTTGCATATTTTACCTGGTAAATTTACATAATGTTAATTCACTACTCATTTTTGTTTTTGCAGAACAATTTGAATAAAATTGCATCTTTAGCCAAAATAAAGAACAAACCACCTCCCTGTGGAATGGCCAGGGCTTGTTGATTTTTGCAGTGGTACAAGGGACACTGGGCTCAGATGTATACCACATCTACATTGACAGTGTAAAATGAGAGCAGTTTTAACTTTCTTAAGTCAACTTCACAAGCTGGATCATGATCCCCCTTATTCACATAGGCAACTTGTTCACAGGGATAACCCTACTGACAGCCATAGGAGTATGGTATCAGAGTTGGGCCCTTTGCATTTCCATATGGATAGCACAATACACATGGTCTTACTTATAGTCAGAACCCTATCGAAACAGCCTGCCAAGGCCAAGAGCAGCCTTTCCAACTGACTTCAGTGGGTCATGAATCAGGCCCTTTGTCACCTGATCTCCAGAGGCAGCACAGTCACTTGACAAGAGGCCTGTTCTAAAATAAAATTGCAGTGTTCCTGGCAACACAAATGCAAGAGGGGGAGGGAGGAGAAAGAAACCATGAAATCCATCAAACCCGTATTTGTCTCATTAAAAGTGTTTTTAATTTATAATGTCCTGGAATGTAGTTGTCATCCAGCTGTGCAGCCATGACAATGTTGCCTCTTACATTTTTTTTTACTCCTCTCTCCCACCTCACTGGGACTGCCATCAATTTCTTCTCATCAGCAGCAGTTACAGTAAATGGATTCATTTGTGGGCAATGGGAGCTGAGAGACAAAGGTGACAATATAATTAAGGTTTTTAATTCTATGCCTGAACAGTTAAGTCCAGAACTCATGATAATTAGCTGGCTGTAATGAAAGATCTTTAGTCGTTATTTTCCCTTTGTTTCCTATAATTGTTCATTTTGGCCAGCTACATTTGTCCT
This sequence comes from Gavialis gangeticus, assembly GCF_001723915.1. Classification (NCBI taxonomy): domain Eukaryota; kingdom Metazoa; phylum Chordata; order Crocodylia; family Gavialidae; genus Gavialis; species Gavialis gangeticus. Next base: position 50,286 of record NW_017729024.1, on the reverse strand, counting down.
TTAATCTGAATCCTCTTTGATGATGCTCTGCCACTCCATTTATTCCCTTGAACTGTAAAAATGTGTTCACAGTGCAGGAATATAAAAAAGGTGTGTTCATACACAGTACAATATAATACATTGGTATATTACACCATATGCATATTAGTATATCTTGCATTAGAGTGATGGATAGATCACTAGAGAAGCAGAGAAATGAAGGGGTGGACAGATGAATTTATATTCAGATGGAGATATGTACTTTACATCACTGTAGTTGAAGCTAATGCAAACATGGTTGTTTTCAACCTGGTGGGCCAATATACATGTTTAAAATCATATTGCAGGGTAAAATTTCTATTATCGTAAAATTACTTTTGATTATAGACATCAAAAATATTTCCCCAGCCATCTAATTCCTGCCATACATTATTAATTTCCTTTAGAAAACAAAATAAAAAGGTGATTTTTTTCTCTACAGTGCTTTCATCGTTTTTGCATAGCATAATATCTATAATGTGAAACACATGGCAAAATAATCTTACAGCCACCTAAAAAAAAAAGAAGGAATGTCATGCCTACAATGTCATCATCAGGCTATATTTCAAGACAGAGAGGTCACAACCAAGAAAATTTTTCAAGCATAATTCTTAAATCAACCAAATAAATACAATATATATTTTTAAAAAGATGCACCATGAAAAGGATCTAAGGTCACATTTCCAAGTACTCATTGAGGTATCCCTGAGTTGCAATCCTAAAATCTCAAAACATCCATTCTCTCTTGTAAGTTCAAATCCTGAAGTCCTGCCCTGCACAGGAGAGTTGCATGGGATTCATACAGGAACAGGTCTCTAATTGTGCCCAAGACAGAGGCTGGCACCATGTGTTTTTTTCATAGGAATCAAGGGGCATTGTGCAACTATTCTGCCCTCAAAGAAGACCTGCTGCAAACCTGTCCTTGGTGGTGGCAGCCCTTCGATATGAGAATGACAGTCTTTCAGTAAATAAGGAAGTCACTGTGAGTCTGTAGGTGACCAAGGATGATAATCTGAGATCTGCATGCTTGACTGCAGATGTGACAAATAGTTCCAAAAGGAAAGAGTAGATCCTGGTGATGTTGGGTCATAGCTCTTTCCTTTTGTCCCTCTTGTCTATCCATCTCCATAATGAGGGAAGTTTGGTCAAAATGAGTGACGTCTTGTCATTCATTATGAAGCCATTGGGGAAAATTCAGTGCTTCAGTCTCCCAGGCATTAATGTTAATGTTGCATTTCTTCAGATTTGCCCCTGTCTTCTTTTGCTCACCTGCAGAATGGTGACCGCTGGTGAGTTGGGGGTATAGGATCTGTTTCAGGAGCCAGTTGTCAGGCATCGTTATGACATGTTCAGTTCAACAGAGATGGCACCATATAAATATGGCTTCAATGCTAGTAGTGTTTGCTTGAGCCAGAGTGCTAGCATTCGTTCTTCTGTCATTCTGATTAATAAGGAGGATTTTCTGAAGACATCACTGATGGTAATGTTTCAAACTTTTCAGGTTGTTTCCAATATGTCATCCAAATTTCATACCTATACAGGAGGGTAGGAAAGACATCCACCTGGTAGATGAAAATTTGGTTTGTGTTTTGATGTCATGATCATCTAACAGACAATTTTTGAGATGCCCAAAGGCATCTTTGGCAGACTTTAACCAGTATTGAATATCATTGTCTATGTTTACTTTTTTAGGAAAGGTGGCTACTCAGGTAGAGGAAATTCTCATCATTCTCCAAGCATTGCCCTTTACTTGTAGTACGTGGAGGAGCAGCTGATTGTTTTGGGGTGAATTGGTAAAGTATCTTGGTTTTCATGAAGTTGAGCATGAACCCAAACATTTAATATGCTTCACAGAAGTAATCAAGAGTGATTTGAAGCTCTTTGATTGAGTGGGGGGGCACACATTACACAATCATCAGTGCACTGAAAAACAGTAATGGAGGTGTTGGTTATCTTGGATTTGGAACGTAACCTGTTGATGTTAAAGAGATTCCCATCTATGTGATACTAGATTCTGACTCCAGATGGAAGTCTATCTGCAGTGAGATGCTGAATAGCTGCAATATAGATGGAAAAGAGAGTTGGTGCAATAGTGCAGCTATGCTTGACTCTAGTTCTAATAATGAAGGGTCCATTCCTGAACCATTGCTTAGGACAGTTGATGTCATGTCATCATGAAGGAATCTGATATGGTAACAAATTTTGGTGGGCACCTAAATCTCATAAGGATCTTCCATAAGGCCTCTCTGTTGACTGAATAAAAGGGCTTAGTCAAGTCAATGAAGGTAAAGATCTCAATGTTCCTTGCAGCGCTTCACTTGCATCTGTCTAGCAACAAAGATCATATCAGTGGTACCTCTGAATGGTCTGAAACCACACTGAGGCTTGGATAGAATCTCCTCAATGAGGAAAGTGAGTCTATTGAGGAGAATGTAAGGCTCTTCCCAGCTATGGACAGGAGTACAATACCACAAGAATTGCTGCAATCCAATTTATCTCCTTTCCTGAATGTGGTAACAATTCTGGCATCTCTCAAGACACTGGGAATTAGCGTTGTGTGAAACAGGCCATATTCGATTCAGATTCGGATTCAGCCCAAATTGGGGGACAATGATTTGATTTGTTGATTTGGATCACTGTCCTGATTCGATTCGGCTGAATCTGAAGATTTGATGCTGATTCGGAGAACCAACGATTTGGCCATAGACGCAGCTTTAAATGTTTTTTCTATATACCTCTAGGTACCAGGTGTGGCTTGTGAATTCTGAGATGGTGGGGCAGATGGAGTGTCCCACAGGAGTGTGGGCCCCCCCTCCCGCATGTTCAGCGGCAGACCCCTCCACCTGCACTGCCCTGGCTTGGCAATCGGCTGCAGGGGGACCCCGGGTGCTCCCCCAGACCCAGGAAGCACCAGTTGCTGAGCTGGGGGGGACAGGGCCCGCCCCCCCCATGCACTCTGTGGTGGACCCGGAAGTGAACCAGAAGTGTTTCTGGTCCAATTCTAGGTCCACCGCCGAGCTCACTGGGGACCCCCCTGTGCTCCCGTGGGACACTGCATCTGCCCCACCATCTTAGCATTCATGAGCCGCCTGGTACCTTGAGGTATGTAGAAAAAACATTTAAAGTTGTGTCTGTCTGAATCATCGCATATCTCCAAATAGATTTGGAGAGATTAAAATGTCTCCTGATTTGATTTGGACTTGGAGATTTGGCCACTGAATTGGGCCAAATCTCCACTGAATCAAATCAGCAACCGAAGCTTTGCATAGTCCTACTGGGAATTTGTTCATTTTTCCAGAGTTTCATAATAATAATGTGTAGACAGTGAGAGAGTTTTTCCTACCTTGTTGCAAACTTATAATGCCTTAGACATTCTAGTTTTCCCTCCTTGTAGTGGTCCTGCAGAGACTGTCTCCCTACCTACGATGCATGTAGCTGCCAGAGAAGAACAGTAAGGTACCTTTCATTATCTTGGCTCCCTGTACTAATACACAGGAAAAGTCACAATCTTATCCTAGGAGATCAGACAGATGTTGTCTATATCTCTTTAAATGAAAACTTAATCATTATAGGCTATTCCTACAACTCTGGGCCTATATGACTTCATTAACCCTGCCAGTTTTAATCTCCTTTTTATCCTGATGTCATCCCAATAACTTGATCCAAGGTGGATCCACAAAGGTCCTCCTTATATGGCCACTTGTCAAGAGGATATGGCCATATATTGTTTGAACTTCATACTGATACAGCCAAAGCTAGCATACCATTTTTAATCACCTCTTCATTCTCAGCAGCCATTCATTCCTAGAGCGCAGGAATTATCCTACACAAGGCGTATGACAAGAATCATAGCTCTATTCCTGTTTTGTGGTGATATTCTACCATATGAAACAAAACCCAATATTGAGAGCATCATGTTCCTACCACTAAAGGTTGTATGTTATTGTTCTCTCTGGCCTTCAGCATGGCCACAGGGCACCAAACAGCAAGCAAGTAAATCAGCTTCATGTGCATTGCTCTTTTTTATTTTGCTTTAATCAGATGGGTTGAGAACATTTTAGTTAATGACACCCAGAGCCAATTACATGCTGATTGCTGGCCCATCTAAACTGGTTACATTGAGTTTGAATGGGGAGGTTATGCTTAGAGGCAACCAGCATGGATTCATTAGACGCAGGTCCTGTCAGACCAACCTGGTGGCCTTCTATGACCAGATCATAAAATCCTTAGATACAGGGGTAGCAGTGGATGTGGTCTTTCTGGACTTTAGGAAGGCCTTCAACACTGTCTCCCACCCCATTCTCATTAAAAAACTAGGGGACTGTGGGGTTGACACCTACACAGTCAAATGGGTCGCTAACTGGCTGGAGGGCCGCACCCTGAGAGTGGTGGTGGATAGGTCATTTTTGACCTGCAGGGATGTGGGCAGTGGGGTGCCCCAGGGCTCGGTCCTCA
>NW_017729024.1:22261-45135 GCF_001723915.1 Gavialis gangeticus | reverse complement strand
AGATTCAGACTAGACATCAGGAGGTGCTACTTCACTGTCAGGGCGGCTAGGATCTGGAACCAACTTCCAAGCAAAGTGGTGCTGGCTCCTACCCTGGGGGTCTTTAAGAGGAGGCTAGATGAACACCTTGCTGGGCTCGTTTGTCCCCAGTACTTTTTCCTGCAATGGCAGGGGGTCGGACTTGATGATCTGCTCAGGTCCCTTCCAACCCTACTAACTATTAAACTATGAAACTATGAATTCCAAAGTTAGATTAGACAGAGATGGATATTAAATAAGTTATCTATTTTATGGGGAATTTAAAGCTGGAGAAATGGACACCTTTGGCAATATTCTATTCCAGCTATGATGTGTATAAGTGGACAAAGGCACCTAAGTGTGATCCTATTTCACCCTGCTTGAGTCCCTGAAAGACAGCTAATGCAAAAAGTGGCTGGATCCTCCACCTTCTCACTGCTTTTTTGTGACTTGATCTTAAGGGTAAGATGGTGGCATGGTACAAAAGTAGGTGCATTAACAGATTTTTAAGACTTCTGCAGGATGGAATCAAATTGCACTGAGGCAACTAAGTCTACCTAGATGCCTGGTAAGTAGAATTCTAATCTGTTCCTTTGTTTTTATCCTTGTGCAAGGCTGGTGGTATTTGTAGTTTTAATACTAACACATGTCTTAAAAACGTCATTGATGTGTATAGCTATTTCAAAATGCCAGTTACAAACTAGGAGCAGTAGCAGAATTATTTTGTCAATTTAGGACCTATCATTCTTTTCAGGAAGAGAACCTGTGCAAAGGGAGAATAAGCTTGAAGAAAAATCCAGCTGAGACATGACATTCCTTCATTAAGCTCTAAGATCTGCAGTGAGTGATGGCCCCATGTCCAGCATGTCCATATTCTTGGGGCTGCCTCCAAACTCATTCTGGGATATCCACTTCCTGGTAGCCTAGGCTTCCCTGTATTGCTATTGGCTTCCCCACCAACACATCTGTGTTCAGTGGCTCATAAAAAAATGAAGCATGAGTGTATGCTGACCATAGAGGTATTTGTTTAACCCTGATTCCCAAGCACAAGTTCTACAGTGTTCAGAAAGGTGTGTTGGGTTGATTGGTGGCTTTGTAATTATGTCTGAGATTCAAGCCCCTCTAGAGCCAAGAGTTCTAAACATGCAGGGCTCATCTACATGTGCAATTAATTCAAAGCAATAAACTCCAGTGTAGCCCCCAGGAATACAGCACATTGAGCTGGGTAGGAGCAGCCTTGGCTGCTAAGGGGCCCCAGACATCAGCCTTCCAGCTTGGGGCTACTCTGACTTGGCTCAGTGTGTTACAGAGGGGCTGGCTGGGGCACGAGGGTGCTTCAGTGTGGGGCTAAGCAGCAGGCAGCTTATCATGCAAGGGGTAATCAAGCACGCTGAATCATCCTCATGCCCTAGCCATCCCCTCCACTGTCTATATGTGCATTTCTGTGGAGCAAAAAACTCTGCAGCAGGACAGTACTTGTATTTACAAGTACTATCCTGCTGCAGAATTAATTAGTATACTCTTGCCTAATAGCACTGCATGTGTAGACACAAGACGTTTACTGAGGAGCTGGTTAATCAGCTCCTCAGTAAACATCTCATGTAGACATGCCCACAGTGTCATGGCTTAATTTCATGAATCAGGACAGGATTTGAGGGTGTTGCTTAACAGGATTAAGTTTCTTGACCTAATAAAAGGTTTTCTTTTCTTTTTTTTACACCTAGGGCAGTGATTCTCAAGCAGGGTGCCATGGCCTAGGGTACCATGACATCCTCTCAAATGTGCTGCAGGGTGCAACACAATGTTAGGTGTACAATCGTGATTCACAATATAAAACCCAGAGATTTCAAAGAGATAGCCACAGTGTTAGAAACATTGTGAATTGTTGTGGTCTTTCTGAGTTCTTTACAGCAGAAGAATTACTCTATTTATTTTTCTGTGGTCAAAAAGAAGATGAAAACTAGGATCCGACATTTTCTTAGGATGCCTCAAATCTATTGAGGGGTACTGTGAGTCTAAAAAGGTTGAGAACCACTGATCTAGGAAAATGCAAGCAGTATAACTCTTTGGTTCCTACTGTTATTACCAATAATATTAACGCTTTTGCCAGATTTTGTCAGCAGCAGCAAAAGGCACGTTCAACAGCCAAAGTCCACACAAAAAGCACTTCACCGTTAGAAATGTGAGAAGACTAAATCTCCTCTCTGGGTGCCCATCAGCGGCAGTAGTTCCACACTCATAGGATAGTGCAGGATATCTGTGTGTAGAGCAAAGGAAACTTCCTGGAGAAGGGGAATACTGCATTAACTTTATGAAGACACAGTATAACAAATTCCATACTGCTCCACAGTTATCCTGTCATTCAGTTCCCTGCTTACTATATCATACGAACAGGAAATGGGCAGATATACTTTTCCCAAATCATTTTCTCCTTCCTCATCCGTTGGATACCATTCACTGTTTTGGTGCCAGTAGGTAGCATAATCCCCAGAATGCTAGGGTCAGTTGGACAAATCTCTTCTCCAGTTGTTTAGAAAGTGATACCTGGTCCTGTCTTCAATCACCTTGCCCAGCTCTAATAATTTCAGCTTTGTTCAATAGCTATGGCAAAAGAGAGCTCCCTACAATTCACTCAAGTCTGCAGCTGTTCCAAGTAGCTTCAGTGAGGACCCTTCCCTGCTTTGCTTCCAATAAAACAGCCCTCTCAGCGGCACAGAATTTTCAGTGGAAGGAAATCAGCAACCTACAACCCCGGGCAGATATTTAGTTGTGTGATGGGATCTGAGGAATTTTATCCCTGATCCCAAAAAATGCATGTCCTTCCATGCCAAACCTAAGATCCCATCATGAATCTGTCAGGCCTCAGGGAACCCAGCACTGGGGAGCAGGTCCCTGATGCTGCAGTACATGCACATCCTTCCAATTTACTGGTGCACAGGAAGCCTGGAAGGGGATGCCCCTGACCCTTAACAGACACATGTGCAACTGACTGCACACGCAACTGTTAAACAAGGCAGCCTGTGGGGAACCTGGGACTGGGAAACCGCTCCCTGGTCCTGAGCTCCCCATGCACCCCTTTAAATTTGCTGGAGCATGGGGAAGCCAGCATCAGAAGGCTCTGGCTCCGTGGTGTGGGCTTCCCACAGACTAAAAAATGTACATGAGCACCTTTAAACTCGCATGATCCTTATTCAAATTCATTGTATGATAAGTGTAACGCCTGCCAAGGGCCTACAGGGCCCTTAATGTGAGACTTTGCTAGCCAATTCTGAGTTTGCCACAAGTTATGGCAGCTGTCATCATGTCCCTAGAGGAACGCTCAGTAGAATACTTTGGAAGTACAGCTCTCTCTGGTACCATGTTTCCCTCTGTACACCAAGCGATGAGGCAGAGAACTCCTTGTCCTTGAAAAGGGAACACAGCATCAGTTTAATTCATTAATATGTTTGCTATTTGGGCAAAGACTTTGGCAAGTAATAAAGGTCATTTAAAAATGTTCAAACAACCATAAACATACCTGGTATAAGGAAGGGGCCTGCTCATTTTAAATAGGAACTGGGTCTTCATTTGGGAGGATATACTATACTGTAGTGGAAGTGAGGGTGCTTTGGGAAAACCAATTAGACTATATGCGCATTTGAAAAGTTTCAACAGGAAAAAAATACAGCAGCACAGTAGAAAGTGAATCGTTCCATGTACCACAAAAATAGTTACGTGAAACCCTGGGAGAATGTTATGCAACAGTAACTTTGACTTATCACATAACTTAGCACATAACACCAATAAGAGCCTGTAGAGAGACTATTTTGGCAAGTAATTTGCCCTCCATGACCTGCCTGTAATCCTTGATAGCACTCTCTTATTGCTTCAACACTGAGTGGCCTGGAAAAGAGACAGAAAAAGAATGTCTTTAAAAAAAGAGAGAAAAAAAGAGTAAGTTGTTCCTACAAAGCAAAATCAAATGCTGACAAGTCATGTAATGAATAAGCAGCAAGGTTTCTGTTGGCTGGTCCTTTGTTATCCTTTAGTGTTTTTTTTTTCTGATTGCTTGTCTTTACAATAAAATTTCAGTCAAAAGCCCATGCTCTCTTACCATGTCCTTATTATTAAATAGCTGTATTCCGACAGCAACCTGAGGTTTTATTCTGGTTTGGGGCCTCATTACGCTTGGCACTTTACAAGCATGTGCATATACTTTATAGTATGAGATAATCTTTGGCTCAGACACCTTGAAGTCTTGGACTGATGATGGAAATCACTATGCATGTGGGAGATAAGAGTAGCTAAGTTCATAGTGCAATGGACCGGGCCTCAGGAGACCTCTATTCCATTCATGACTTTGACATGGGGGACATTATACCTGTTTTAAAATGGGGAAACTGAGGTGCAAAAAGTCGTAATGACACTGACCTCCTTTGCAAAGTGCTTTGGGATTTACTGATGAAAACCTTCATACAAGAGATAGACACTAGTATTGTGTGGTCCTCCACTTCCATGCTATGTTGTTGTTGTTTGGTGCTCACTGTAACCATGTCTATAAAGGTATTTCATGCCTGGCAGGAAGGGTTGAAAATTTATTTTCACTCAGGAAAATTTCTATTTTTCATCAAATAGAACTCAAAAACTGAAAAGGTAAGCCCCAAACTGCAAAAAATAGGGTAGGAGAGGTGCTTGCTAAAAAGAAAATGTACAATTTCCCAGGAAAGCAAACACTGTATGAAAAGTTTGGGGTGAGGGCAGGGGGAGGGGGTTCAGAAGCCTACTTTTTTCTTTTTTTTTTAATAAAAAAAGGTCTGATGGAATTTTTTTTGGTCAGATCTAGTTCCCCTTCAGATCAGAAAGGAAAATCTTGATGGGACTGGAAAGCACAAACCTGTGAGAAATAATAATCTTAGCATGTGGTGTATTGTACGGGTCTGTGAAGAAAGGTTTCTTTTGGTTAAATATATTATGAAAAACTTCCACACTACTACTGTAGTGCTACCACGCAATGGGAAGAGTAATTCTATTAATGCCACTAAAAGTTATATGCCCTGAAAAGCAGCTGGACTTAGAGTTTAAAAAATATATTAAACATGCATGTCATAGAATCATAGAAAATGAGGGTTGGAAGGGACCTCAGGAGGTCATCTAGTCCAACCCACTGCTTAAATCATGACCATCCCCAAGTAGATCATCCCAGCCAAGGCTTTGTCTAACCTAGTCTTAAAAATCTCTAAGGATGGAGATTCTACAACCTCTCTGGGTAGCCTGTTCCAAGTGCTTTACTACCCTCCTCGTGAGAAAGTTTACCCTAATATCTAACCTTAACATCCCCTGCTGCAACTTGGGACCATTGTTCCTTGTTCTGTCACCTGCCACCGCTAAGAGCAGTCTAACTCTGTCCTTTTTGGAACCACCCCTGCAGTCTTCTTTTCTCCAGACTAAATAAGCCCAATTCCCTCAGGCTGCCCTCAGAAGTCCCCCAACCATTTTAGTTATCCTTCTCTGGGTTCTATCCAATTTGTCCACATCAACTGGACACACTACTTCAAATGTGGCCTCACCAGTGCAGAATAGAGGGGAAGAATTTCTTCCCCCAATCTGCTGGCAACACTCCTACTAACGCAGCCCAGTATGTTGTTAGCCTTCTTGGAAACAAGGACACACAGCTGGCACATATTCAGCTTCGTGTTCACTGTAACCCCCAGGTCTTTTTCTGCAGAGCTGCTGCTTAGCCACTCAGTCCTCAGCCTGTACTGGTGTATGGGATTGTTCCATCCTAAATGCAGGACTTTGCACATGTACTTACTGAACCACATGAGATTTCTTTTAGTCCAATCCTCCAATTTGTCAAGGTCTCTGAAGCCCAGCCCTACCCTTCAGCATACCCACTACTCCCCCAAACTTGGTGTCATCTACAAACTTCTGAGGGTGCACTCCATCCCATCTTCTAGGCTGTTGATGAAGATATTAAACAAATCTGGTTTGCCTGAAGAGAAGATATGGAGCCCTAGCAACAAGGGGGAAGGAGCACATTCCATTGATGGAGGAGGACAGGCCAGGTCACCCCAAGGTGGGAAGGACTGAGACCATGGCCACCAAGTTGCCATCCACTATACTACATTCCCCACCAATTCTTCCCTGTTTGTGAGCAGCAGGTCAAGAAGAGCACAGTCCCTAGTTGGCCACTCCAGCACTTGCACCAGGAAGTTGCCCCCAACACTTTTCCAAAACTTCCTGGATTGACTGTGCACTGCTGTTTTTTCCTCCCAGCAGATGTCTGCATGATTGAAATCCCTCATGAGAACCAGGGCTTATGATCAGGAAAATTACACTAGCTGTTTGACAAAAGCCTCATCTACCTCATCCTCCTGGTCTGGCGGTCTATAGTAGACATCCCTCTACCACAATGTTATCCTTGTTGCTTTCCCCTCTGACCTTACCCCCAAGACTTTCAACAGGCTTATCTCCAGTTTCATACTGGATCTCTGAGCAATCATATAACTCTTTTACATAAAATGCAACTTCTCTTCTTCTCCCCTGCCTGTCCTTTCTGAACAGTTTATACCCATCCATGACCATGCTCCAGTCATACGAGCTATCCCACAAAGTCTCTGTTATTGCAATCATGTCATAGTTCCTTGACTGTGTGAGGACTTCCAATTCTTCCTGCTTGTTTCCCAGGCTTTGTGCATTTGTGTACAGACACATGAGGTAACTTGCCAATTGCCCTGATTTCTCAGGAAAAATGAGAACAACTCTCCTGTATCCCCCTCCTGCTTGTGCTTCCTTCAGATCACTGGCTTCCCCACTTAGCTCAGGACTTTGCTATCCATTCCCTGGCAAACCTAGTTTAAAGTCCTCCTCACTAAGTTAGCAAGCCTATCTCTGAAAATGCTCTTCCCTCCCTTTGTCAGGTGGATCCCATTTCTTCTTAGTGACCCTTCTTGGAACAACATCCTGTGCTCGAAGAAGCCAAAGCCCTGCTGGTGACACCACCTGTATAGCCATGCATTGATCTGCAGGATGCATCCTCTCTTGCCTGTGCCCTTTCCCTTGACTGGAAGGATCACGGAAAATACCAGCTGAGCCTCCATCCTCTTCACCCTTGCCCCCACAGCCCTGTACTCAGTTTTGATCTACTCAGGGTCTCCCTTGGCAGTATCGTTGGTTCCCACTTGGATGAGCAGCATAGCAGTCACCGGGCTGGATGAGGCTCAGTAATCTGTCTGTGACATCTTGGATCTGGGCTCTGGACAAGCAGCAGACCTCCTGAGATACCAGATCAGGCTGGCAGATGTTTGCCTCTCTCACCCACAGAAGGGAGTCTCCAACCACCACTACCCATCGCTGCTTCTTGGTGGCTGTGGTTCTTGACCCTTTCTACCTTGGGGAGGCCTGGCCTGTCCTCCTCCACCAATAGAATGTGCTCCTCCCCCTCTGTTGCTGGGGCTCCATATCTGTTCTTCAGACAAACTGCTGCAGGTGCAGGTGAAGGTCAGAGGTCACAAGCTTCCAGCTTCCACCTCCCTGGGAGTCCACATCCTCTTCCTTCTCTAGCACTGCCTCTGGCAGTCCTTCCTCTACAGTCTTAGAGGTCTCCTCCAACATCAAACTGGTGAAGTCCTCATGGCAGAGGATGCTTCAGAGCCTTGCCACCTTCTCCTGGGGCTCTCTTGCCTGCTCCTTGAGGGACACCACCAGGAGGCACTTCTCACACTGTAGGCAGTCCCCCACTTGGCTGCCACTTGAAGGAACTTGCAAGCCACAGTCTGTACAGTGCCAAACTGTGACCTGGGTGGAAGCCTCGATGGTGAGCTGTCCTGCCTGGACAGACACCTCACAGTTGCAAACAGAGGAAGAACTGGCAATGACAGTGGCTCTGTCCAGTGACATCCTTCAGCCATTTTTCTGGGTCTCTTAATCTACTGCCTCTCTCTTCTTGCCCCTCTTTCCAAGCAGACATTCCCTAGTAAACCCCCTGGAAGCTGCCCTGTTCGCTGCTGCTTAGTGCAAAAAGTTTCCCTTTTCCCTGCTTCCTCTCACCAAGCTTATAGTGAAGAAAGGTGAGAGTTTCCAGGCAAACTGCCTAGTGAACTCCCCCTTACCCAAGTCTAACTCCTGAGCTTAACTACTATACTAAGCAGCTGTGTCGCTTGTATTTCATGGATTTCATGATATTTAGGAGCAATTTTAAAAACAACTGCTGATTCCTGACTTGGCACCAGCACAAGGCAATCTAATATTTTGCACATGTCCACTATGAAACACTTCTTCGGCGTCACTATGCCACTGTGTAAAACAAAAGCACTGTAGCTCAGTGAACAATAGCTTCTGTAGCCTGAAATCTGGCACACATTTCTTCCACGGCAACTTCAGATATAGTGATCTGATTTCACAGCAACTTTGCCTCTGTAATCCCTGCCCTGGGATTACAAGGAGTTAAGGAAAGAAGGGGGGGGGGGGGCACACCAAGCCCAGGAAAACCAGACCCAGAGAGCCCCCAGGCTTCTTTGAGGGCTAGCAGGAGGGGAAGTGGGACAGAGGAGCTGCACGGTGGGAGTCATTTTGCCCAGAGCTGTGTGGAAGGAGCAGGAGAGGTCTTGTTCCCTGATATGCTCTGTGCACCATTGAAAAAGGCCCTGGGGACATTGTGGAAGAGCCTGGTCTGAGTGCAGCTGGGAGAAGGATCAACTTTGTCCCATTTTCAGAAACTACCCCACTGAACAAAAATTTTCATTTGAAGAAACCAATGAGATGCCCAGCACATTGTCTCATACCACTGCCCCAAAGCCAGTCAGTTTGGAAACTGCTTAGTGTGCTGGAAAGCAGGAGTGGGAACCTGTCCTATTTTGAAATTCAAGAAATATGGTCATGCCATCCTTCTGTGTGTTGCTGCTGGCGGTAACAAGGGACAGGTTCAATTACTCCAGGGTTTCTTCTTGAAAGCACAGATAACACCAGCTGGAGTACTTTCCTGGGAACCTGGAAGGCTAGATTATACTGCCAACACTCTTGATAAACAATATATCCCTATCATAAGCTAGAAGTCCAAGGGTTTAAAACATAAGTTGTAGTAAGAATTAGAAACAAGCCATCTGTTTTCTAAAGTTGCTATTTTGCAGCAAAGTAATGAAACTGTGGTTTACTTTGCTACACAGGCTACTCCAGCTTGTCTGGGAATTGTACCATTGCTCATCTTTCAGGCAATGATGACTACTTACCTGAAAAGCCTGGCTGAAAATCCAAACCTAATCTCTTCACTCCTCACCACAGAGCAATAACTGACTCCTCATCTGAAAGGTGGCTCAGATGTGAAGCCTCCTCCATCACACCTCACCTCTCTAGGTATTACTCATGTGAGCGTCCCCTGTTCCCACTGACTGGCAAGGCAGTGTTGCACTGATCTCCCATCTCCCCAGCCCTGTTTCCTTGTTCAGTAGACTCTTTCATTTGCCCATTGGCATATGAGGAACTTCACCTCTCCACCAATGGCTACAAAGACAATGGACGTATATCTCCCTACACTCTCTGCCTTCACTGCACACTTTTTGAAATCTCCCCTAGTATAACTAACATGTTCTTGTGCCCTTGAATCCATTAAGTGAGCCAGAGTGATTAATTATTTTAGCCTCTTTATGGCATCACTGTTAACTTGCTGCACATTCATATTTCCAATTATATAAATGATAGCCTTAAAATAAGGAGGACATGGATTATTGAACTATTTATAATCAGAGCTGTCCAGAGCAGAAAAAAATCCAAGCGGGCATAAGAAAGCAACAAAAGTTAATGATTCAAAGATAAAATAGTATGCTTTAATTTAATGGGTGTGTGACAAACGCAAGGAAATTAGAAACCAAAAGGTACCTTGCCAGGATGAAAATCACAGGATAGTTCCTCAGCTGGTGCAAATCAGCAGTTTCAAATGAAACCTGCCTATCTGAGGCACTTATTGTCCCACAACACCACAGAAATTGAGCGCCTCACTATGTATAATGCATTTATCTTTGCAATACAATCCCCCATTTTTCAGATGGAAAGCTGAGTAATGGGGAGCCTGAGGGCTGCTCCCAGGACCTTTCCACCAGTGTCAAACCCTAGAAAGAAGTCCAGGTAGCCACTTCAGAGTGGCATAGAGTTCATTCCCAGAGCTGCTCTCAAGCCCTCTGTTTTGGAGATACTCAGGACTTCTGTAAGACATCTACACTGCCTGATTTCCAGAATCTGTCAAGTACAGAGCAGGAAATGTGTGGGTGGGTCACATTAGTTTGTGGCAGCACTTCCAAATTCAGCATGGTGGCAGTGCAGACATGCCCTAAATCAGGAGTTCCCAACCATTGGACCATGAAGGGTTGGCTGCTGGTTTGCAGGAGGGCTGGCTGCCAGACCGGAAGTGACCGCAGACCGGCAAACAGCGGAATGGCAGTGATCGGCATACTGCGGACTCAGCTTTTATACTGAGTATAAAAGAGGGTTGGCTACCTGCCTGCAGTATGTTGGTCTGTGGCTTGGTGGTCTGCGGCTTGGTGGTCTGCAGTCAATTCCAGTCCTTGGCTTGCTGGTTCTCAACACAAAAAGGTTGGGAACCCCTGCCCTGAATGACCTACCCCAGGTTCCTTTAAGCATAACATAGAGAGAATGGGAAATGATTGGACAACAAAATTAACCAGGAATCTTGGGGTCCAGTTCCCTATGAAGCTGGTTCCACACTCCAACTATGGCCGATATAAACAGAGCTACTGAACTTGACTACATGGAAACGTTTACATTCAGAAAAGGTTCTGAGAATCACAGATTCATAGATAATTAGCGTTGAAAGGGGCCTCAGGAGTTCATCTAGTTTAATCCCCTGCTCAAAGCAGGACCATCCCCAATTATATCATCCCAGCCAAGGCTTTGTCTAGACAGGTCTTAAAAACTTCCAAGGATAGAGATTCCACCATCTCTCTGGGTCACCTGTTCTAATGCTTTACAAACCTCCTAGTGAAAAAGTTCTTCCTAATATCTAACCTAAACTTCCATTGCTGGAATTTGAGATCATCGCTCCTTGTCCTGTTCTCTGCCACCACTGAGAACAGTTTAGCTCCATCCTCTTTGGAACTACCATTCAGGTACTTAAAGGCTGCTATTAAATCCCTCCTCAGTCTTCTCTTCTCCATACTAAACAAGCCCAGTTCCCTCAGCCTCTCCTCAGAAGTTAATGTGTTGTAGTGGGGGGCCCAAAACAGGACACAGTACTCCCATATGTGGCCTCACCAATACTGAATAGAGGAAAAGAATCACTTCCCTTGATCTACTGGCAATACTCCTACTAATGCATACCAGTCTGCTGTTAGCCTTCTTCACAACAAAGGCACACTGCTGGTTCATATTCAGCTTATCCACTGCAGCATATCCACTACTCCCCCAAGCTTGGTGTCATTTGCAAACCTCTGAGGGTGCACTCCATCCCCTGGGTTGTTGATGAAAATGCTGAACAAAACTATCCCCAAGACTGACCACTGGGGCACTTCACTTGACATTGGCTGCCAACTAGACACTGAGCCCAATGATCCAGCCAGTTTTCTATCCATCTTATAATCCCTTCCTCCAACCATTACTTCCTCAGCTTGCTTGCAAGAATGTTGTGGGAGACCATATCAAAAGCCTTGCTAAAGTCAAGTTATATCACTTTTTACTGTTCTTCCTGCATTCACAGAAACAGTCATCTCATCATAGAAAGCAACCAGGTTGGTCTGGCATGACTTGCCCTTAGTCAATCCATGCCAGCTATTCCTAGTCACCTTCTTCTCCTCCAAATGCTTAGAAATGAAGTCCTTGAGGGCCTGCTCCATATTTCCAGGGACTGAGGTGAGGCTGACTGGTCTGTAGTTCCCTGGATCCTCTTTCTTCCCTTTATTAAGGATGAACAATATATTTGCTCTTTTCCAATCCTCCAAGATTCCTCCTGAGCACCATGAGTTTTCAAAGATAATGGCCAGCAGCTCTGCAATTACATCAGCCAACTCCCTTAGCACTCTTGGGTGCATCATGTCTGGCCCTATGGACTTGTACACATACAGCTTTTCTAATAGTCCCTAACCTGTTCTTTCAGCACTTTTGGCTGCTCACCTCCTCCCCAAACTGTACTGCCAGGTACAGTACTTTGGGAGCTGACCTTGCCTGTGAGGACTAAGATGAAAAGGGCATAAATTACTTCGGCCTTTTCTGTATCATCTATCAGTAAGTTGCCTCCCCCATTTGTGCTAGCTGTTTGAAGAAAGCCTCATCCATCTAATCCTCCTGGTCTTGTGGTCTATATCAGACACCAACCACAATGTCACCCTTGTTGCTCTCCCCTCTGTCCCTATGCCAGAGACTTTCAACAGGCCTATATCCAGTTTCATACTGGCACTCTGAGCAATCTTACAACGCTTTTACATAAAGCATAACTCTTCCTCCTATTCTCCCCTGCCTGTCCTTCCTGAACAGTTTATACCCATCCATGACAGGGCTCCAGTCATACAAGCTATCCCGCCATGTCTCTGTTATTCTCTTGTCAATTAATTTCTCTAAAAAGTCTTTTCCCCACTTCTTGGTTACTGCTATTTAACATCTATATTAGAGAAAATACTGGGACCCCTGCAGATGGCAGGGGTCTCTGTTCAGACAGCTCAGCTCACTGCTGCCTGAGATGCTCATATTCTCCATCCACACTGGAAGCTTGGCTTCATCTACAATGCCGCCAAAAGCTACCCAGACCATGCCAGAATTTCATGGGGTTTAGTCACCTTGGGGTAGAAGCTGGATCTTAAAGGGATTAATGCTGAAAGAATTGATATCCTTGAGTATTTCTCTGCCAGAGGGTGACCTAGCATAAGTACCCTCAGCCAGGTTTCCTTTCCCCATCTAGCCACAGCTCCTTAAGCACACAGAGGGAAATTCAGCTCAGTACCAAGGTCCAGTGTGGCTGGGTGCGGGTGAGTAACAAAGTCTCTCTCCCTGGGACTCACCTGCCACGTTTTGGAATGATGGAAGAATAAGAAGTTAATTCCCCAAAGAGAGAGGGTGTAGTAAATCACCCCAGAAGCAGAAGAAAAGAAAATGAGTTTATTAGTAACTTCCCCACAGGTTGTGGAGCACCCTGGCTCTTCTCACAGCTCGTGGTTTCCCTTTTCTCCTCCGCTGTGCAGCCCACTCCCACAAGTCAGTCAGCTGCACTCCAGTCCCACCATCTTTTCTCTTTCCTGCAGTACCAGCAGATCCTTTCTCCGTGGGACCTTCTCTCAGCCAGTAAGTTTCTCCTCTTTTCCTCACCTCCTTACTTCGCTAGTCACCGTGGTAACCTACACCCAGTCAGCCGGTCTTATCCACAAGCTGCTCCAGTGCTGGGTCTGCCACTCCTGGCGTCCCTGCTGAATGTCTCCACCTGCACCCCAAGAGGCAAAGAAAAACCCCTTGCTGTGGACTTAAGTAGCTTCTGGCTCCTAATCAGTTAATATTCATCTCAGGTGGGATCCCCTTCCCAACTGTGTTTACTAAGTAATTAACTTTGCCCTTTCCCTGACCTGACTACTTGCAACTTAGTAACATCAAAGAAACAGGGCTGTCTTTGCCCTGCTGCATTCAGGTTAGGACACAGAAGCCCTCTGTCATCCCACTTAAATCCTCAGAATAAGACCTAAGTGTCACTTTGGTGGCATATAGGCTCTAGTGCTATAGGGTAAATTTCAGCCATGCAACCTGATGAGTGGAGTCCAAAACTGATAGACTCAGGGAATTTCTGGAAATGTTTGGTCCTTTCCACCCTTCAAAATCGAAAACTAAGCATGGTCATTTGGGGGCCATGTTAGGGTCTGAGATTTTTATTCCATTTTTGCTTAACCCTGATTCAGGCTCAGTCTTCATAGAACTAAGAAAAGACTAAGGAAGGACCCACCCAGTTGAACCATTGTGTCATCAGTGATCTAGGAGACAGAGCTGGACAGAAGTTTTATGTAAGCTCAGCATTTTTTCTTTTTTAGTGAAAAGTCCTTAACCCCTAAAAGTTCATTTAATTAAAAAAAATTCACTGATATTTTTGACTTTCAGTCTCTTTCCCCCTAGCCCCCTTTCCTTCTACATAAAAAGAAAGAAAGGAAAAAAAAGAAAGGAACATTTCAGGGAAAGAGTGAGGGCAGGGAATAAACATTTTCCCACATTCACATTACCAACAACAACAAAAAATTATTGTTTTTGTACATCATGGTGGCACATTCTGGCTCTTCAGAAGCCATTATTGTTTATTATTTCATCTTTATTTAAATATGTTAGAGATTTCCTGTCACTGAAATCCTTGAATCAGTGACTGAAGCTTTGGAGTCATTACAATCTTTTGTGTTACTATATATGTAAACCCATTTATTGGCATTTCCTCCACAATCCAAAGTTTTTAGTGTATAAAAGAGACGGCGTACATGCATCAGCCTTTTTTGCAAATGAATTTACCTCAGTGAAGTTACATTTGATTCATTTTAATTATACAGAAAATTTCTGTGTGCTCAGCACCATGCCTTTGCATTCATTTAAATAACAATACTGAGTAAGTTTAGGGAATCTACCCATGTACAATTTACGAATTCTGATTGATTTTATGAACTCTACGTATAACTCAAACCCTTAGTGTATAGAGTTACAAAACCTGTCTAGAAACAGTGAAAGGACAATCAAAAGAGTAATTAACATGGAAGCCCCTGCCCTGATAGAATAATGAAAATACTAACAAGGCTAGCTAAGCTAAAGGCAAATGTTTTCTCCCCAGGTTGCCTGCAGGAGGTAGCAAGGGGAATTTACCAGCAGAAAAGGAATACAAAGGAAAAGGTGGTCAAAGCTGCTGTTAAAAAGGCACATACTATCGGTGTGGGGAGAATCTGTTGATCACCAGGCATGAGCAAACAAAGAAGGGCTTATATCAGAAGAAAGAACCTGGAGAAAGGTTCCTGAAAGATCCTGGTGTCTGAGCAGGAGGAAAGAAGGGTCTTGGGCTGGAAACAGACATCACCTTTTTTTGCCTTTGTGCCACCTCTAGCAGGACCAGGGCCCAGGCATGGCCATGACACCCCCTGGTGACCAAGTGACTCCTGCCCCACTCTGGCTTCTTGAGGTACCCTCCCATTTCTATATCTTTCCTGCCATGCCTTGATGTATCTTATAATACTTGTAGATATACTTCTCCTGCAGCCTGCAAGGCCAGACTGCCTTCCTTGCTCCAGGCACTAGTTTTATATGGCCCTAAGCACCTCCCCTTACAGTCAGGTGGCTCCTCAGCCACTTATTGGTGCTTCCCTTTTGCTCAATGGCCAGTCTGCCCTCTGCTGCAGCCCCACGGAGCACACTTAGCCTGCTGCACTTTCCACTGATAAAGTGACAGGAGCCTCTGGCTCCCTGCCACACCACAATAAACATTCTGGCACAAAAGTCAAGCAAACAAATATCCATGCCCCTTGTCGTACCACAAACGCCCCAGATTTGTGGCCAAGACACAGGTGGTATCAATTTGTGCTGCTATTTAGCAGGTGTGTGTTTGCTTTACAGTGTGAGAGCACAGACAGCCTGGAGCTGCCTGTGCTCTCCAGCTGCCTCAGGCAGGGGCTCCTTGCAGTTTGAAGGGGCCAATTCTATGCACCCAGGGAATCCCCTCAAATCCTGGTAGTTCCTGCTTAGCTTTCCCATTTTACAAAAACACACCCCAGGCAATCTTGGGCCATGTCTCCATAAGCAGGGAAAGCTGGGTTTACCCACTTGCAGAGACCACCCTCAGGATCTCTGGAGCATATTTCCATATTTGGGAAAAGTTGGGGTTTCCTCACTTATGCAGAGGGGGGCCAGAGATTCCTGGGGACATGCCTCTGTAAGTAGGAAAAGCCAGGGAGGTATTCCTAGGTCCTGAGGGGCCAAATCCTGCACAGAAATTCCCAGGTTGTGCAGGACCAGGCTCCTCAAACCCTGAGAGAACGTGTCCCACAGTTTTTGTGCAGCATCAACAAGTGGGACAATACACTTCAACAAATCCTGGCTCATCTGATCTGCTTCATCTGGCAATGTATGTTTCTAGCTTTGGTGCCTGAGAGGGACTGACCAAGGCTGAAGGGCATAGCAGAATGTATGGAATGTGGAGGGAGAAGCACAGATTGCAGAGGGGAAGAGTTAGGAGCTAGTAGCAGTTAGTCTGTGTGTGCATGGCTAAAATTTTAGTTGCAGTCATAACATCTGTATAACAAGTTCTCTTAGTAAAAGAATAGTTTAAGCTTTAAAAATACAGAGTATCTTCATGTTATTACTCAGCACTGGGTATATGGAACATTGTGGTAGTTATTGGTTTGGTGAGATCCACAGTGCAGAAGAAAGTATAATCAATAGGAAGACAAAGTGGCCAGCAGAAATGTAGCAAACAGGGAACACAAATGGACTCATGTCACCAGGAAAGCTTTACTTAAGACAAAAAATAATTGGCACCATCATGAGAGAAGCAGAAGCAAGACTGAATCTACTTAAAGACATAAGCATGAGAGATAATCTTGGCTGGAATGATCTAATTGGGAATAGTCCTGCTTTGAGAAGGGGGTTGGACTAATTGAGCTCCTGAGGTCCCTTCCAGCCCTAATTATCTATGAGTCTATGCTTCTGTGATGACTAAAAAAACCAAACAAACACAAAATAAATCTTTTTTTCCCTACCTTTGTGGGAGAAAAGGACAAGAATTGAATAAGATTTTATTGTGATCCCATATTCAAGAGTATTTTTTTTTTTACCTGAACCCAGGAATCAGGAAAGGGAATAGATACTTACTTTACAAACTGAGAGCTGTCACATCCACACGTGATTTGAAAACATAAAATATTCCCTATTTATGGGCAGGATCATTTTTGAGACACATGATTCCAGCTCACAGGAGAGATTTTTATGAGAAACATCTCTAAACCTGAAGAAATACCTCCAAGTAACAAGGGCAGCTCAACTGACATGCAAAACAATCAAACAAAAACAGCTATGACTGCAAAATAAACACACAAGCTAAAATTAAAGGAACTCAATACACAACATTCTGATACTGGGAGTGGGCAAACGCAGGCAACTAATAAGCCCCATGATACACGAGACCCTTGAAAACTAATAAATCCCCTACATGGGTAGGAAACTGATTTGTGATCTGTCTCTCCTCATGGAAAAGCAGGGTGACATTTTTATATTTGTTTTATATTTAGAAAGAACCACTTTTTTTTTAAAAAGGACAATATATTACTTGATCCTGTTCTTATTGTTTAGGCTTCAATCTAATATACATTTGATCAATTAAAAACAGGACTATGGGGCTTGGGGCAGAATCCCAAACCCACTGAAGTTAATGTGGAACTAATGACTTAAACATTAGGGATGTGTGAAGCTTCAGTTCACAATTCAATTTGGAGAAGATTTGGCCCAATTTGGAAGCTGAATCACCAAATCTATACTGAATCAGAAAGAGAAAAGAACCCTCCAAATTGATTCAGAGGCTCTGAATCAATTCAGAAAAGATTTGGAGGTTCATAAGACAGTCTCTCAGGGGAACAGAAACTAAGAAGAGGGAGGGGGAGCAGGGGGTGAAAGACTGATATCTCTAGCTGGCCAATGACAGTGATCTTTCCCTGAGTCCCCTTCCAATCATAGTGCTCTGGAGGAGGGACATAGAAACAGCTTATAAGCCTCTGTCTGCAGGCTTTCTTTGCCTTTTGTGAGCTGTTTCTGCCTGAGTAACAGCATCTGAAAGGTACTGGACTGGCTTGGCTTCCTACCTAGTCAGTCTCCTGCTACTTTCTGTTCTTGGAAAGGATTGGATATAGCTTACTAACTAAAATCCTTCTACTTATCCCTATCCAATCCATTTCTTTCAATTTATATTTGTTCTTGGTTTTTTTTCCCAACAGTTTTTAAAAAGAAAGCTGTGTTTTCCCTGGCAGTGTGATCCATCTCTGTTCAGGGAAGCACATACATTACACAAACTCACATACATACATCCTAGAAGAAGTCAGATATTATTAAAGAGAACAGAACACAGAAGAAGTGAGACAGTCATAGAAGAAGAAGAAGTTATTTTAGTTACACACACAACAGTAAGCACAACACAGAAGAAGAATTCAGATAGAGATTCAGATTATTAATATGACAGAAGTCAGGCAGTCATAGAAGCAGAAGAGATTGTATACAGTTATTATTATTAGTTATAGTTACATACAGACTAAAGACAACATAGAAGCCAGATAGAGATTTAGATTATTCAACACAAAACAGAAGTCAGACAGTCATAGAAAAAGAAGAGATATTTTACTTAGACACACAACAGTAAACACAACACAGAAGAAGTCAGACACAGTCATATATCAGAGAAGAAGACATATATTATTAGTTAGTTACACACACAGACACATTTTCTAGCACAGGAAGGATTAATATGAAGTGTGCTAGAAAGGCAGGTGCCAGCTCTTCTGGCAGGGGAGGGAGAGGGGCTAGAGGGGGTAGCGGGAGAGCTTGAGCTGCAAGTCCCTCCCCCCACCTCAAACATAGATGCATCTTCTTTCCTGGCAGCCATGAGTCTTCTGTTGCCAGTGGAAGCAAGGAGGTGGGAGCAGTACCTGTCCCTGCACCTGAACAACCTCCCCTAGCACCAGAAATAGGCACCATCAGCAGAATGACAGTCTCCCCCACCACAATTTCACCTTCCAGCATGAGCCTCCCACTGCCAGATGAGGAGCTGGATATGGAACCAGGGGACCTGAACACCCTAGGTAAAGAAATTCTGGGGACTGAGGGGGAATTTGATTTTGTGCTCCACACCCCTCAAAATTCCCCTAGACCCAGGTCTCCTTTTTGGGAAGGCACCTGAGAGGAGGCTGTGGAAACA
Source organism: Gavialis gangeticus (assembly GCF_001723915.1). Classification (NCBI taxonomy): domain Eukaryota; kingdom Metazoa; phylum Chordata; order Crocodylia; family Gavialidae; genus Gavialis; species Gavialis gangeticus. The sequence continues at coordinate 26,237 of NW_017729024.1, read as the reverse complement.
AGTGGTTCAGCTGAGTAAGCTCCTCCTGTTGTTGTGCCTGTGCCTGCTGAGGAGGGGGATAAGGCAGAATCCCTACCCTCAATCCAGGAGTGTGGGGTAGTGTACTGTGGGATCATTTTGAGGTGGCAGATGATCCCAAGTATGTTATCTGCCAGTGCTGCCAAAGGCAGATCAGCCAGGGCAAGGAGGTGAAACGCTTCACCACCACAATGATGCTGCTGCATCTGAGAAGGCAGTACCACCTTGTCCTTCTTCCTCCACAGCCTGGCACCAGTGATAGTGTGCCCAAAGGGAAGTTCCCCGCTCACTCTGAAGTCCCCATCCCCCCAAAGCAGAGACAGGCCACCCTGGAACAGTGGGGGAATGCTGCAGGCAAGAGGGGCACATTACAAGGGCAAGCGAGGTCACCCAGAGCATTGAGGAGATGCTTGCTCTGGATGACCAGCCCTTCTCCTTAGTTGAGTGGGCAGGGTTCAGGCAGCTCATGGCACTCATGGCCCCATCCTACCATGTGCACGCACATACCACCTTTAGCAGGATGGTGGTGCCCTCCCTGTATGAGATGCAGGGAGTACTTGAGGGAAGAGCTGCAGAAGGCAGGGCCACAGGTAGCCTTGCACTTTGCCTCTGACATCTGGAGCAGCTGAGATGGAGATCACACCTACCTCTCCCTCACAGGCCACTGGTGCAATCAATTAGGCTGTCGGTGGGTTCTCCTTCAAGCCAAGGTGATGAATGAGTCCCACATGACAAGGGAGATCACGGTGGCCATGAACTGCATGGTGCAGGGGTGGCTTGTTGGGCAGGGCAAGCTCACCCACGGGTTCATGGTCACGGACAATGGGGCCAATATGGTCAAGGCCATCCACGATGCCAACTTTGTTGGCATCCACTGTGTGGCGCACAAGCTGCACCTCATAGTCAGGGATGCCTTGGAGGGGGACAGGGCTGCTGGTGATGGCACCATCACTACCACCCAGCTGATTTCAAAATTCAGGAAGGTGGCAGGCTACTTCCACCGCAGCATCAAGGGGGAAAAGATGCTGCGGGAGAAACAGGCAGAGCTCAGCATCCCACAGTACAAAATCATGCAGGATGTGGAGACTCAGTGGAACTCCACACATCTGATGCTGGAAAGGCTGGTGGAGCAATAGAAGGCCATCCATGAGATGGCTTTGCTTGGGGAGATTGGGATCAGCAGCTCCCTTAACAGAGCTAAGCGGGATACCATCTCCCAGATCTTGGTGGTCCTCAAGCCCTTCCTCAAGGCCACTGAGACACTCAGCACTGGCAATGACCTCCTTAGCAAGGTGATCCCTGTAGCGAGGGAACTTGAGAACCAACTGGAGAAGTTCCAGGAGATCAGTGTTCCTGGCTGGGGCAGGCCACTGTCACCAGACATGCAAGCACTGGTGAGGCAGCTGAAGGAGGGCATCAGGAGATGGCTGGATTCCTTGCGGTCCAGTACGGTTTACATGATGGTGGGCATGTGCGACCTGAGGGTGAAGGGGAGCATGTCCACCAGAAACACCAAAACCCTCAATCTCTGCACAGAGGTGCTGATCAACAGTCAGGGAGGCAGAAGGGCAGAGGCAAGGGGATGTGGAAGAGGGGGATCCCAGCACCAGCACCAGCCAGTCTCCTCCACATCAGCTGCTGCCAATGTGGATCAAGGGCATGGCTTCAATGTTGGGGTTCAGACACACCAGACCCCAGCCTCAGACAGGTAGCGCCAAGGTTTCGGTGACTACCTATCTCACCAAGGATATGGAGCCGATGGACTGCAACCCCTCAGCCTATTGAGCAACCTGCAGCCAGATGTGGCAGGATCTGGCCACAGTTGCCCGGGAACACCTGTTCTGTCCATCGACCAGTGTTCCGAGCAAGACGGTGTTCAGCATTGCTGGGGATGTTGTGACATCCTGCCACACCTGCATGGATCCTGGTTTGGTGGAACAGCTGGTGTTCCTCAAGGTGAAACTCCCACTGCTGGAATTCCCCAAGCTCCACCTGCAGACAGAGGGAGTGCCACCCTCCTCACTCTGTCTGCACCTATTTCCATTTTATTTTTTTAAACCAGTTAATGCCCTGCTCTCTGAGCTGGAGGTGGCACTCACAGTATCACCAGCCAGCAGGGGAAGAAAATGTCTGTTAGGGTAATGATATGGATTTTGGATGTTGGGGTGATGATATGAATTTTGGGGAGTACTGAGTGTGCAGCTGAATGAAGGCTTTTTCCTGTGTCTCAGCAAAAAGCTGCTGGTCACAAGATTGGATGATATATTAAAAGGTAACCTTAGCAAAAAGCTGGTGGTCACAAGGCTAGCCAATATATTAAAAGCAGCTAACTTAGCTAATGCTTAAGTAAGCGGATTCTTAACAAAAGGATAGGGTGCAAAGTGCATGATGTGTTAAGCACCTAGTGTCAGGAGACAAAAGCAAAGATACAGCCTTGGAGATGGAGAAGTCAGCAAGAAAACCAGCAAGAACCAGTGAGAACCTGCAAAGTGACCAAAAGAAGATAGGGGTAAAAAGTTGAACACGTGCTCTTAGCAGAGATGCATGTAAATGAATAAAATGCATAGGCAATACCCTGTTAATGAAGTAAACAGTAAACAGAGGAGGAGATTGAAATGGGAGGAGAAATGGATGGAACCGGAGGTGGAACAAGGTGGAATAAATGTTAATATTTATGAACCAAGGTGTATAAATATTGGAAAAAACTGTTGTTCAGTGTGGCTCCCCATATTCTGTCATTGTGGGAGCTAGTCCGAAGCTGTCTCCATTCTGAATAAAGCTGTTGCGAGCCATGTGTGCTCCCTGCTCTGCTCTGGCTAATGAGCAACAGGATCTATGAGTAATTGGACCATCGCCTTCCTAGTTGTTGGGCGCTGCATGGAGTCAGGGTCTAACAATGTCCCTGCTGAGCTTCCGTGCCCGGATGAACTTAGAGGTATGATCTGGGGTTATGGGGGAAGGAGGAGGCCCTAGATCCTGGGCATGACCACTAAAATTGCACTCTGCCAGGGTCAGGAGGCCTGGTGGGACTGCTGGCAGTGTGGCAGCCCCAGGAAATGCCAGAACTGAGGATCTGGTGAAAGGTGGGTAGGAGGCACCATAACCTCCAGCCACCACATGCACGTATGCACACAGTCCTGGCTGGGGAAAGCCCTGACCCATCAAGTCTTTGACAGGCTTGAGGCTTGCTGGTTGCTGTGGAGTTGTGAGGCTCCAGGTGAGCTCAGCTTAGCTGCCTGGGATGCCAGCTTTTGGGCTGAAAAACACTTTGTCGGGCTGAGGAAGCACCTGCAGTTTGTGTGTGTGCTGTTTCTGGATGGAAGGAATAGTAAAAAAGCCAGAGGCTGGCATGCAATGCAGGCAAGAAAGTCAGTCAGTGAAAATGGAAATGGAGGCATCAGTGGGTGAGAGACAGACTGGGGTAGAGGGGAAGGGGGATGTAGCAGGTAAAAGTGGAGAGGTACCTGGGGAATCAGATGTCCAGCAGGTTGTAGTGTGTCATCAATCAAATGTCTATTTTGAGTCCATGAGTTCCTGTACCTAGGAGGCTGATGAAGTGAAGTTCATAGGCCTGGCTGTGAAAAGTGGTTTGCAAATTCCCTTTCAGGATTAGGCCTGAGAGAGTGGAGACAGAGTGTTTTTTTGTGAGAAATGTGCCCCCTCAGGTAGTTGGGTATTGTTGTCTTTGATAGATTCTTGTGTGCTGTTTGTGGGGGGACTGGAGATATGTTAGCAGATTTTGTGTTTTGAGCTGTAGGAAGTTGGCTTCTGGTGATGAGGTTAGTGAGGTTCAGTGCTTGTTTGAATTTACCACTTTACACAGATGCGCCTATGAACTGAACTTCATCAACCTAGGTACCGAAACTCACGGACTCAATATAAACATTGGAATCCTGAAACATTACAACCTGCCGGACATCTGACTCCCCAGGTACCTCTCCACTTTTACCTGTGCTGC
>NW_017729024.1:15175-17261 GCF_001723915.1 Gavialis gangeticus | reverse complement strand
GACTGCCTTTCTTGCCTGCATTGCATGCTAGCCTCTGGCTTCTTTACTATTCCTTCCATCCAGGAACAGCACACGCACAAACTGCAGGTGCTTCCTCAGCCTGACTAAGGGTTTTTCAACCCAAAAGCTTGCTAAAATATATTTCCCCAACTATTCAGTTTGTCTACTAAAAGATACCAGATTCACTCAAAGACCCTTGTCTGCCAGTGCCATGTCCTTAGCTGACCAGGGACAGGTGCTAGGGGTTTGGTTGTAGCTGTGTTGGTCTGACTGGCAGGAGGCAGGGCCCTGGGCACATCTAAGCCCCAGGGCTGGGGCTGGCAGGGAGACTTCTCTGGCAGCTGCTGGAGAAGAAGCTCCTGTAGGAGAGAAAAGAAAGGTTCTGTGGCAGTTTGGCTGCCTAAGATGCTGCAGGTGCTACTCTGCTGCTCACTAAGTTATTATTTGACCTGTTGTTATTTAAAGAGGTGGGCCAAGATGAGGACGTAGGGGAGGAGGAGACCTCATTGGGGCACAGTACTATGTCATGTAGAGGCCCCAGCACCAGTGAGGGCACGCCTTAACACACACACACAGTCACCCATGTCACAAGTTTTGCTTTTCAGCAGCTTGAGGTGCATTTTCCCAGAAACCCCTGCACCTAGCTCCTTGAAAGCTAGCAGGCTTCATGGCCTCAGAAGGGGCTACCATGCCTGCAGTGCCTTAACACACACAAGTGAGATGGGTTGTTCTTGTCAGCAGCTTGAGGTACAGTTTCCCAGAAACCCCTGTACCTAGCTCCTTGAAACTTGGCAGGCTTCATACCCACAGAAGGGGCTACCATCTCTACAATTTTTATCCACATCAGCCCCAAATTGACAAAGTTATAGGTATTTCAGTGATTCCCCAGTATAGTCTATAGCAAAACCTCTGAATCTCTCCAAATCGGCGCTGAATCTTCTTAAGCAGATTTGGCCAAATCGATTTGGGACAATGATCCCAATCTCCATATTGAATCACTGTCCTCTGAATTGGCTGAATCTGAATCAAATACTTCCCTATTTGCATGGGCCTATTAAACATGCCTCACTGAAGACAGTAGCAAATCTCACACAGACTTGGTAAGGCACAGAATCAACCCTTCCACAAAAAACATCATTATAAGTACATGGCACTTGCAGCAAGCCTGGTACAATCTGGAGTACAGAGAAACAACAAGAATAAGGATGTAATTTATGTGGGGTTTTAAAAATTATTTTATTAGTGTTTTGTAAAAGATACTTTGGATAAAATTAAATAAAAAATGAAAGCTCTTTTTGTAGAAGTCTAATAACATTTCATTTATCATTACAAATTCTCAGATCTTTTTCACCTGCATATATAATTCAAACTCGCTGCTTCAAAGTTATCATTATTTTGTCACCATCTAGCCACCTCCTGTAATCCCTGTGATGTGAATCTTGTAATTCTAGAAAGGAAGTAAAGAGATTTTTCATGGATTTCTCATGCACAAACTCCACAAACTCCACCACATTCTTTGAAGGCCTTGTACATTTTTAAAAGGAAATTTTCCCCTGAAAAAGAGCATTCAGGATGGTGTAAAGCTCCTTGAAAAATAGAACACTTGTGGCAGGGCCTTGAGCACTACAGGAGTGAGTCACTGACCTTAAATGAAATTCTGAAGCATTTAACACTTCAACTAAGGCTCTGTTGATTTTAGGACAAACTACATAGTTATTTATAAGCACATTGATATTGGAAAAGTTGTCTTCTACTTGATTGTTTCTGTGTTCTATATCTCACACTTGCACTCTTTGCTGCTCCAAGCACTTTACATGGAAAACTACTAGAGGTGCACTGATACACTGGTCTGATATCAGATCAGTACCAATATGAAGAAAATTGTCTATATCAGATATCAGCCCTATAGGGTGAGTAAATGCCCCTGCTGTGTGCAGCTGCAGTGCAGCACGGAGCAGAGCCAGCAGTGTGAACAGCTGCCTCCAGCTGGTAAGTCGGAAGGGGAGGTGGGAGGGAAGGGTTGTGGGGGGGCAGATCAACACCCCCTGTAGTGAGGGAGGGGGCAGAGGCAGGTGCTGCCCAGCCA
>NW_017729024.1:5669-10175 GCF_001723915.1 Gavialis gangeticus | reverse complement strand
CCCTTTGTTGGCTAACCCTGGAAAAGCCTACACACCAATGTTACAGGACTCTTTCTTAACGGTAGAATCCTGTTTGTTTGGTTGGTTGGTTGGTTGGTTTTTTGGGGGGGAGGGGGCTAGAGGGGTTTGCCAAAGGTCTGTGTTCAAATCCTAGTGGTAGCCCTGGTATCTATAGAATTGTGGCCACAACTTGTGGCACAAACATGGAACTCTGGTGTACTGTATTGAAGGAGAACTCAGGGGGGCAGAAAAGAAAGAAAGGTATTACTATCTGACACCTATAGATAACTATCCAAAACCTTGATACATGAGCTTCAATAATATTCAGTAACTGTAAAATAGTGTCCTTGTTATAGTTTCACTGTTCACAGCAGTGGTCAAATTCTTATTAATTTTATGGAGCAGCTGCATTTCTCTCTGTCCTGTGACTCCCCCACCCCACCCAGAAAGCACCTTCCCCCCCCTCACTGCAGGGGTTGTTGATCAACACCCCTACACCCCTCCCCTCCCCTTTCACCACACTGGATTTACCACCTGATAGCAGCTGTATTGGATATCGGATCAGTATTGGCCGATATGCCTTCTTAAATATTGGCTATCGGTATTGGCCCCCAAAATCTCTATCAGTGCACCCCTAAAAACTACCTTCTTTACCAGTCAGACTAAGCAAGGAATTACTCACAGACTTTGTCCAACAAAGTAGAAAACTTATCATTAAATCCATATTGATTTATAGGCTATTGTTCTTTTTTACCCCTTAGGTTCTTTAGTACTTGTAATAATTTTTTAGAAGAATGTACACTGGATTCAAAACCCTGAAAACTTACTTCCAGCCTCTTAGATTTTTGTTGGGTTCAATAAACTGTTATTAACTTTTTATAAGTAATGAATTTAAAATTGGGTTTGTCTTTTAATGTCAAAGACTTTAATAATGTGCAACAAGATCTGATTGGTTTCATATTATTAATGGAGTATATTTTTCCAATCTAATTTAAGAGAATTGCTGCAAGTAAATTTTAAACCAGCTAAACAGTTCAGCCATCTAGGACCAAGCACATCTTTGCTACAAGTGTGAGCTAACTGGCTTTATATAGGGCTAGAGAGAGAATGCTTAGGAAAGGATGAGGCAAGGATGGTTTGGGCCATGGTTTATCATAGTTATGGATCCACCACCCAGACTTTTAGCCTGCCTTTATCCCTTACCACTTTGTGGTAAAAACGAAGCCTCTGCAGAATATAGCTGCAGAGTACACAGCAAATGTCACTCACTGCTTGGGCTCTCTGTACTGTGCCCAACCTGCATATGCCAAACTGGAGTTCACCCAGGAGTTCATTTCGCCCAGGAATTTCTGTTCTGGTAGTGAGCCAGTTAACAAGGCCTTTTTTGCAGAGGGTCTTCTACAGTTTCTGGCAGTAGAAAATATTTGCTCACAGAAACAGAGAGAGAGAGAGATTTCTGTTTCTGTGAAGAAAGAATAGAGCTAAGCCAATATTTTGTATGTATTCAAGAGTTAAGAATCATTTATTTATTTTTATTTTTTTTTCATTTCAGTGCTATCCTACTGTTATTGAAGTATCCATCAAGGCCATGTAATAATTAATAGATTCCAACATTAGATGGGGTTAATTGGAACATATGTTTCAGTCATAAAAGCACTTGTACAGCTAGGGGTGGAATTGGGGGGGAGGTGCTGTGGTGTAGCCACATCCCCCTTTGACTTCTGGTCCATCCAAAGTTTAAAGCCAACTGCCTGTCAGTGGCAGTAGCATTTCTATTCAGGCAGCAGTGAGGGATTGTAACAAGTGGGTGTCCCAGGGCTGGTCTAAACGTAGACCTACCCACTTGTCTCTGGGCAAACCGCCTGCCTACTTCACCTGCCACATCTTGATGATAATGATTGATATATCTTAACAAGGTGGGAGGCTACCCATACTTGCCCTGATGTTAAGGGCTGATATACATGACTCTGACCACCCCTGTACTGTGTCCCATGCTTCACAGATGACATCTGTAGCCTCACACCCAGCCTAGCATTTGGCCTGCTTGTGTGGCCTAAACCCTAACTACTCAGTCACTTGGGCTCCCAGCCCTTTACTGTTCCTTGAGCTCCCAGCCCAGTTTTACTCAGGGATCCCAGCCTCCTATCAATTCAGGGCTCCAAGCCCCATTCCCTTTCAGGGCTCCAAGCCCCACTCTGGGCTCCACGCCCTGTATGCCCCACACTATCCCCAAGCTTATCCTCTGCCCTCCACTGGGCCTCAACAATCCCTAATCCCTTTGCCCCAGGAGCTTCTTGTATAGCTCCTAGAAGGCTCAGGGCCCCACCTCCCTGGAGCCTCACTCCTGGCTCCTTTAGTGCAACCTCAGAGCTCGCAGTGAGTCTGGGCACTACTCCAGGTCCCTTCCTGACCTGGGGCCCTGCCTCTAAACTCACCATGAGTATGGACTCTTGCTTTCTTATTCAGGTTGTGCTCCCCTAGCCTTTCCCCTCCACAGGGTCACCCACAAGGCAGTGGGTGCCGAGGCTCTCGCACTCCATACTCACCCTTCACTGGGGAGGCCCCAGATGTAGCATTTCCTGGAAGCTGCCCTGCCACAAGCAGCCCCACTACACCATCCAGCTCCAGCTTGGTGTAGTTTTAGGTCATGCCCCAGAACCAGGAGCCTCCTGCTATCCCCATGGCTCTTGCCCTTACCACCAAGGTGTCACAAACAGCAGCCCCAGCCAAGTTGTTAATCTGGCTGCTAGCAGCAAACTGCTGCTGACTCTGATGTTCAGAGCCCCTGTTCTTATAGGGCACAGCTGGGCCCTGTTCCCAGTGAGGCAGTTGTTCCCAATTGGGATTGCAGTCTGCTGCAGGCTGCCTTGCTGCTGCTTATGCCCCTGCAAGTAACACAGTACACCCTGTGCTCTGTTACAGGGAGTCAGTTGACTTCATGGCTCATTATAATCTACATGAATACTTCTAAACTCTTCATTCCATAGATTTTAACAACCCTCTTTCCTTTTTAATGGTCTTTAATGGTTCCACTACTCAAGCTATCTTTACTTCGGCAATTCAGCTTGGCTGTTAGCTGCTTGTAGTAACAGCCCTGCAGACTGTTTTTGTTTTAACTCTAGATAAAAACAACATTAACTCAGGTGTGGAAATCTTAACTCATGTGAATGTTAGCTCAGGTGTAGAAATAACTTTCAGTGAAGCATTGGATGCACTGTAAAGATGTTGAAGAAGGTCAGACTTTGTTTTATTAATTTGAAAGAGATACATGTAACTATAATGATTACAGGACTAATGAAGCAACATCTTTTGAATATTTTTGCCTAGTTTGTTGTGTTTTTACATAAAATATGTGATATAGCAAATAAATGTACATTCTAATGAAGGGTTTTCTTGTCTTGCTTTTTTTTGTTGTTGCTTTAATCATAAATTGAATACTATAGATTGAGGACTCTTGCTTATTAGTGAAGCTTCTAGGTCATTTGTACATGTGAGGGGGGTTTAGTTCCCTAAATTGAAATGGTGGGTTTTTTAATTGTGATGATTAAAACCATTTCAGTTCAGGAACTTCCCTCACTGTTATGGTGAGGGGTCCAATTCTTTTTTTTGTTTGTTTTCTTTGCAGAGACTGAGGGGTGAGCTACCAGTGGGCCAAGCAGCCTCTGACTTGTGGGGGCCCTGGGCCTTTGCTCCATGGTGACATCACCCCCTGGGGCCACCTGGGTGGGCTGCTATCAGGCAGGTACTGCCCGGGGGGCACTGCTGCTGTGCAGGGAAGATCCAGAGCTCCCCACAGCTCAGAGCCCACTGGCAGGTCACCCCCAGTCACAGGAGAGGTGGGCAGGCTCTACAGGTGGGGAAAAAAAGGACCAGGCCCCTCACCACTCTATTTCTCAGCAGAGCCTGCTCGCATAAGCTGCCACCAGGCCATGCAGCCCTTGAGATGTGGTGGGGCATGGTCCTTCCCTCTGCAGAGGCAGTGCCCCCTCCAAGGGCCGCCCGGGCAGGGTGCTAGCTGCACAGGTGCTTCCCCAGCTCGCAGGCAGCCCATGCTCTGGAAGCCTGCTGGGCACCGTTCCCTGCATATGCTCAGGGCAAAGTTGGACCTGGTGGGTTCTTCCTCTGACCTTGGGCAGCACCCATGCAGCTAGCAGCCTTCCCAGGCAGCCCTGTGGGGCACCACCACCATGGAGGGAAGGACTGGGCCCCCTTGCAGCTCAGGGGCTGCACGACCCAGCAGCAGCTCATGTGAGCAGGCTCTGCTGAGAAAAAACGCGGCAAGGGGCTTGATCCTTCTTCCCCCTCCCCCCCCCCGAGCCTTCCCACCTCTCCTGCAGCTGGGAGGCAAGCTGCCAGTGGGCCCTGAGCTGTGGGGTCCCTGGAATTTCCCTTCATGGTGGTGGCACCCCCCAGGGCCACCTGGACAGGCAGCTAGCGGGCAGGTGCTGTCCCAGCTCACAGGTAGACCTAGCCAACTGTTCCCTGAGCCTGAGCTGGGGAAGCACT
>NW_017729024.1:0-669 GCF_001723915.1 Gavialis gangeticus | reverse complement strand
CAAGCTGCCAGTGGGCCCTGAGCTGTGGGGTCCCTGGAATTTCCCTTCATGGTGGTGGCACCCCCCAGGGCCACCTGGACAGGCAGCTAGCGGGCAGGTGCTGTCCCAGCTCACAGGTAGACCTAGCCAACTGTTCCCTGAGCCTGAGCTGGGGAAGCACTCGCCCACTAGCAGCCCACCCGGGTGGCCTCAGGGGGTTCTGCCACCATGGAAGGAAGAACTGGGGTCCCCCACAGCCCTTGGGCAGACTCTGGGAGAAAAAAAACAAGGATCAGGACCCTTGTTGCTTCTGCCTTCAGCCTGCCTCTCCCTACTGGGGTGTGGGGGGAGCTGTCAAAGGCTGCAATGTTACAAATAGCTACATTGCAAACTAAACTGCATGCGGATGTGTTTTAGTTTGCAAAGCAGCAAACTCATTTAAATCATAAAAACCTCCACATGTGTACAATGCGACAATTAAACAACAAAAATGGCTAATTTTCATCACATGGACAAGTGTCCCTAGTTTCTTTTTAACTGGAGAAAAATGTGTTGTGTTCTGTATGATGATGCACCACACCATCTGCACCCTGCTTTTCAAAATCCTAGATCTGCCTGTATGTCCAGCTGGTAAGTTTCCACTGCAATGGTACTACTGTAGCGAAAATAGATACTTTTCTCTATGTTTCT
>NW_017729023.1:8754653-8766045 GCF_001723915.1 Gavialis gangeticus | reverse complement strand
GGACTCGATGATCCTCTGGGGTCCCTTCCAGCCCAAATGGCTATAAAATCTATGAAATTATAAAAGCTTGGGAAGCAAGCTTCTGTAACATTAAACTGAGGCCCTTTCCTGACATATTTATTAGGGCCCAATCCTTTAATTCTTGGGCACTCAACTATCAAATTGACTTTAGTGTATTCCATGACCCCAGTCTGGAACAGGTACATTTTATTATTAGCATTTATGGGTGTGTGTAGAAGAAATGGGGGCCCTAAATTGAAGCGGTGGGTTTTTAAATCCACTGCTTCAATTTAGGGAGAAGTAAACCAACCCGCATGTCGTGCATACCCCCCCACACTTACCTGCCTCTCTGGTGGGGAGGGGAAGGTGAGCTGCCAGTGGGCGGAGTGGTCCCTAGGCTGTGGGGTGGGCTGGTGCTTCCCTCCACGGCATGAAGGGCCCAATCCTGCTCACTGTTCAGAGCCTCCAGCCAGCCCAGGGAGGGACGGTTCTCCACCCGTGGTTGGATCAGGCCCAGGAAGTGCAGTGGAGGCCCCGCTTACCAGTGTGGGACACTCCAGTGGGGCCCGCAGGCACCTGGCTCGGGTGGTCCTGGGGGGCACTGCAGCCGCAGAGGGAAGCACTGGGCCCTCGCACAGCTCAGGCAGGCAAGCAGACAGACTCTGGGGGGGGGAAAAATAAATAAAAAAGCAGGCTCGCTGCTTTTCTTGGGCACAGCCTGCCTTCCCAGAGAGCCGCGAGCTGTATGGAGTCCGGTGCTTTGCTCCATGGCTGTAGGGGCAGCAAACTAAAACTCCTAGGAGGAGTTTTGGTTCCTGCTCCCCAAGTCATTTAAGGCGCGTTTCCATGTAGCCTGTTCGTAATTGGGGCAGCAAAGAGCTATTACCTAATGGTTAAGGCGCGTTACGTTGCTGAATTTCCTACAGCGGCTGGAATTAATGCGCAATATGCCACCAAAGCGTGCAAACACTGACACCATTAAAGCGGTGCGAAAGCACTTAGCCCACTTTAAAGGGTTGTACACACATGTCCCTTGTTTCGTCTACACATGACATTTTATATGCAACTACTAAAGGGTGGAGCCTTCTCTTAGAGGTGCTATACAAACATATGACAAAGAGACATCATTTAAACTGAAGAACTTACCAAATAAGCAAGAGACTGTTTAAAGAGAAGAGGAAGTCAAATAAAAAATTTAGATGGCTGAAATATGCAAAGAATTTCTTACCTGGTGCCATTCAAAATGGAAGATAAATATTAGGAGGCCACTGAATACTAGGCTAAATTCTATGCAGACTTAGAGCAATACCACTCGTGATTTTTAATTTCAAGACAAAACTAATATTCTGTAGATACTAAAAGCACAGAGTCCCTAACTTAAATGTCAGCAGAACATAGCATTAGGTAATAGCTCTTTGCTGCCCCAATTACAAACAGGCTACATGGAAATGCAGCATGCAGTCTGATTCACGTCTCACTTGCATCAGTAAAACTTACTAAATTTACTCAAGTTACTTCTGATTTACACTGAGGTATGTGAAGACAAGCAAACCCATGAAATATAAAGGCGAATAATATTTTTTTTTAAATTGCAATCACTAGTTATTAAAATGGTAGCTTTTGATGGGCAGGTTTTGTTATACCTTCAGCAACAAAAATGCCACTCGTTGCTTTTCAAATAATATAATCATCCAATACATCTATAACCAGAAACATGAACCAGATTCAGCAACAGCTCATAGTATTAGTCAGTCATGAATCTAACTGAACAGCAGCAAGAACTGAACAGCAGCAAGGGGTAACAACTATTACTTAATGTGCACACATAAATATCCACAAGTGTAACTATAATGATTTGGATCCTGTTGACAAGTGCAAACAGGCTATTAACTGAAAGCATAAACACATACTAATTTCAACATTTTGCTCTGCAAAGTCAGAAAAGTTTCAGAGAAAATTATCGATGATTATGGCTAATATCAGGGTGGAGGAGGTAATTATAAGGAAATGAGAAATAATCTGTTGTTGAAACAATAGATCAATTATGAGGTACAGTAAAGTAGTTCCACAACAGCATTCCTAGGTTGTGCAAGGAGCAGGTCCCCATCATCATTAACCACAGATAACCCACTATTACACTGAGTAATTATCTGCAAAGATCGGTATATGTTCTCTGTCTCTACAAGATGCCAATTAAAGAACATGCAAGTAATCTACTTCCAGTCCTGCACTAAAAGGGGAGGGTGCAGACTAAATTGTGGCTCTTCACCATCTGCCAAATTGGTGCAAATAAACAATGTTAATTTGGTTCCTCTATGCTCACTGGTTTTGCAGTATCTGCACTATTTATTCATGTCAAGAATTTAACTGGGGAGCTCTCAAAGGGCATTCAGTGTGAATCAGGTGAATCAGGGTATTCAAAAAAAATGTGCAACCTGTTTCCTTAACGTTTACCACTTCATAGCTCAGAATATGCACTGCAATATGTGACATCTAAAGATTTTGAACGAGTCAACATTTGCATCTTCTCCCTTTCTGCTTGCTTTACAAAGGTTCAGTCTGCAGAAGCCATGTGCTTTTATCTGTTCAGTTAATTTTCAGGCCTGTGTTCTAGCCTCTGGTGTGTACACATTTTGTTTCACCTGAAGGCCCAATCACAGCTAGTGATGATCTTGTTAGAAGAATTTAGTTTTTCAAGAAACTAATCTTTTTCCAGATGGACAGCAGCAGCTATTGAGAGCAATCTGAGCTGAAGTTATAACACAAAGGCAAAGCCCCCAGGTTCTTGGAGGCAAGGTCTCTCTACTGGTAGAACACTATTGCTAGGCCAGCTGAAAATTTGGTCCTTGGTATATATGGCAAAAATACCACCACAAAGACTTGGAGCCTCTGGCAAAAGGTTTAATTCAGCACCTCCCTTATTTAGGTGAAAAAGAGAAGCAGCTGGTCTCTGGGGGGAGGAGGCAAACCGAGTATGTACAATAGCATGTTTCTCCCAAGTGAGCTTTCAGACCAGCTTACTGCATATTTTCACCAACTGCAGCTATCTATTATGATTAATAAAACAGTGCAATAATGTTTGTAGTTCACAAGCTCAACAAGAGAAAATCTGTACCCACCTACCTACAGCAGGGATTGGAGAAGCCAGAGATTCCCCTCACATCTTAGCACACCCCCAAACTTACACTTTTGGTCTTTAAAAGAGAGAGAGAGAGACAGATCTTTTTACTTGGGATCAGGAAGAAAAATACCACTTATTTTCAGAGAAAAGGAACACTTTAGAGTTCAAGAACTGTGTTCTGTGTAGCCTGCCTAGATTTTCTATCCCCTCTCTCCTCCATTCAGCTTTCAGGGTGTGTCTACTCCAGAGAAGTAGGGTGCCCCAGCTGCGCTCTTCCTGAGCATGACTTGCTCACCCACTCCAAACCATGAGTATGCTGGTGAGGCAAGCTGGGGGCTCGAGAGCGGCTTCACCAGCGAGTTTCCACTTGCACAAAACTGGTGGGAGGGGCATGCTCCAGGACACCTACAACAAGAAGTGCTGCCACCAGGGTGCAGACATCCTTTAAGGTCCTTGGGGTTGCTGCATGTCTGACCCTGCTGAAAATCCTGAGAGGCTAAGATATGCTCCAAACCCACTGAAAGGCAACAGGACTCTGGACCCTCATGTTGCCAAGAAGCACAAAAAAAACTGTTAAGCCCCATAACCCTGTTTCATTCAATTGGCTGCAGTTATATTTGGAAATCCTACAGCACCAATAACTGCCATTAGAGCCATGTTTTGAGCCCGGCAAAAACAGGAGTCACGGGGTCCAACAATTATCACATGAATCACTCTATAAAGTTTTTCCCCAAGAGGCCTATTATTGTCCCTAGTCCAGGCTGTAGCACAGCATTATTAATCTATCTATAGCAGGTTTCATGCATGTGATGCCAAGCTACAGCTCAGCAAAGGCTTTTATACTTCATCATTATATAATAGCTCTTTAGCAGAAAAAAAAAAGAGATTGAGACAGAGAGAGAGAGAGAAAGACAGACAGACAGACAAATAGCTTTTATGAGCAAGGATGATCTGAACCCAGGTATAAAAGATTTTTTCCAGTGAAATATACCTTTTGCATAGTTCCACCCACAAGAGCAATTTAACACCACAATTTAACACCATAATATTTTACAAATATGGCACAAAATGGCATTTTTCCTGGGTTTTCAAAGCACAAAACAAAAAAAGCCCCCAAATCTATATTTGTAAACTTCAGGCTTCCCAAAAATGTCCTTTCCTGTAGAATTTTTAAGCAATTGACTGAGCACATGGTAAAGTGAAAAAATATTAAGAAATTGTAACTCCACATCAAAAACCCTGTCAAATGGAAAAACACATCTACTTTGCCCACATGCCCCCTTCCCGATCTCCAAGCTATCCCCGTGTAACGAAGCAGCGTTAGCTCTCTGTCACTTTAAGGGCTGAGGCAGGCAGCCGCCAGGTGGCTGATTGCTGGGGCCATGTTCAACTTGGGCCAGAAAGGCAGCAGTGAGAATGGAGCAGCCAGGGAGGCAACATCAGGTTTAGCTGCTCCTGGAACACCTTGGAGGTAAGGATAGGAGCTATGGGGGATGGTTTGGAGGCTCCTGGTCCTGGGCATGACTTAGAACTGCACCCTGCCAGGGATCAGTGGCCTGGTGGGGCTCCTGGTGGTGTGGGAGCCCCCAGAAAATACCAGGTCAGTTACCTCCCTGCTGAAAGGCGGGAAGAAAGGCGGTGCCTCAAAACCTCAGCCCCCACTATACAGTGGAGACTACACAGACTATGGGGCCAGGCACACTGAGAGAAAGGCACCTGAGCCCCATGGGGTGTAAGACCCCAAGCCCACAAAGGGGCACAGAGTTAGCCCCAGTGAGGGAGAACCGAGGGCTGAGAGCCCAGTATGTGGGGCCAGGGGCCCCAGTGTGTGTTTGTGTATTTTTATGTAGAGTTGCCCCAAGAGGGACCAGGGCAAGCTTGGCCTGGGTCAGGAACTTGGCTGGCCACTGCCCAGGCAAGGGTTGTGGGAGACACCCAAGAGACCATATGTCTGCCACCCAAGGCATGATCCAGATAAAGCTCCAAGGCCTATGGGAACTGCACAAGAGGGAGTAGGATGGGAAAAGTTTTCAATGTGAGAAAGAGACCCTGAGAGAGAGGGTGGAGTGCAAAAGGCCCTAGTGAGAGGAAGTGGTGTGAATGCATGTGTGAAAGAGGCCTGACAGGGCTAAGCTTGGTCTGGCTTTAGCCTGAGTGTATAGCAAGAACTTATGATGCCATCTGTGAGGCATGGGCCACCATGTAGGGAAGGTTCAGAGTGGTGGAAAGTGCTGCCTAGCATCAGGGCCTGTAATGGGTAGTCTCCCACATTTTCCACCAGTTTGGGGAACAGCAAAGTCATGGTAGGCGAGACTGGGCAGACTGCCCCATAGAGACAAGCGGGCAGGCGACTCAAGACTTGACCCTTGGCTTGCCTGCTGTTACACCTTGCACTGGATTAAAAACAGCTTGGGAACATAGCAAACTCCTCAAGATCTACAGAAACTGAAACCACATTCAGGTCATATGCCAGGCTTGCAAAATACACTCTCAGGCTGCTTACAGACATTTAAAAAAGCAAAAATATCCCACACTTTACCGGAAGCAGCAGCACGTTAGTTCAATCCAGCTCCACAGCATCTGTATAGACCAGGCACTGCAACAGGGCTTTTTGACACTTTCATCTAATAGGTGATTTAATCAGCTATTAGATAAAAACACCAAAAAAGCCCCACTAAAGTGCCTGATCTATACAGATGTCAGGTGAGCCGGGTCCAACTAACAGGCTGCCTCTTCTGGGCATGTGCTGGGCTCAGCATGGGAGTGTGCCAAGTTTAAAGTAAAGTGATGTTTTTTGAGATTGTTTTAATGTCTGTACGCAGCCTCAATGACAGCAGCAGCAAAAGGGCTTGTCCTCCATTGCCAAGCCCTTGAGGTGTGGGGGCAGGGAGAGTAGAAAGAATGCCCTTAACTTATCCCCACAAGTTTATGATCCCTTCCCTGCCAGGCCTCTTGTCTAACCAAGCACACCAGTCCTAAAGCTTGCAAATCTCTGGTCAGTTCTAGCGCCACAGAGACTGCAACAGTGAAAGAAGCAGCACTGTAATCCAAGGTCCTGAGCACGGGGCTAAGAGTTTGGACTCCTGAGTGCTAATCCCAATCTTGCCAGTAACTTGCTCCTCAACCTTGTGAAAAACCTACTTTTTTCCATAGGAGCGCAATGTCAGAGTAGCCAATGTCTTTCTACAGCTCAAGCTCTGCTCTGGACTCATGCCAAAGGCTGCCCCCAGCTATAAATGGATGCTAGGTCATTTGGTCTGAGGGAATCAAAGGTAGCTAGCTGGATGTGATGGTGGCTACAGAAATAAAAGGTGTAATTTAAAGTACCTCACTTTCTTCATTTTGACATTTCTTTCCATACTGTATATCTGGTAGCAGTTTTGAAACACAAGCACCACTAGCAAAATATACTTCAGCTCTTGAAAACTGAAGAATAGCAGCAGCTTTCACACTTAATACTGTTTACATGTCTTGGGTTTGCTTCGTTTTAAAAAAATATATGTACATACATATGTATTTGAAGTACCCTTTACACATGCAACTTGGATGTTTAAGCAGCTGAGAGAGCAGGGGACAATTTGAACTCAGTGCAAGAATTTAAATATAAAAGAAAAAAAAGCAGAGATGCCATAAAATAAAAGCAAATACAGGCCTGATTTTCATCTCACTCATGCTAAATCAGGGGTGGGCAAAATACGGCATGCAGGCCACATCCGGCCTGTGAGGTCATTCTATCCAGCCGGCGAGGCCCCTAAAAAATTTAGAAAATTAATATTTATCTGCCCTTGGTTCCTGTAAAAAATGCCAGGAACCAAGGCCAGTAGGACCCAGGGGAAGCCCGGTGGGCTCCCACAACAGCAGGGCCCACCTGGCCCTGCCCAGCAGGAAACTCAGGTAAGGGGGAAGGGCAAGGGGGGACCCTGGGCAGGGAAGGAGCCCAGGGGAAAAAAGTGGCCTGGGAAAAAAGTGGCCCCATGTTGCAGTCACCCGCAGCCCACCTAGGGCTGCCTGTGCCTGCTCTGGACAGCGCCGCGCAGGCTGCAAGCAGCTGCAGCAGGGAGCACTGGCCATGGGGCAGGTGAGGGGCCACTTTTCTCCCCACCACGCTCAGCTTTTCCCCGGGCTCCTTCCTTGTGTGGAGGAAAGTGCCCCCTCCCCCGCTCCATGACCACCCCACTTGCTGCGCCGTGCAGTGTTTGCCACCACCGCCTGTGGGCTGCCCAGCGCACGAGCTCTAGGCAGGCAGCAGCAACAGACACTGCCTGGTGCAGCAAGTGGGAGGGCCACAGCTGCTGCCACTGCGCGCCGCCCCAACAGGCTAGCCCAGAGACGACATGGGGCCCAGTCTGGCAGTGGGGCAAGTTACAAGCTGGTCCTGAGCGTGGGGAAAAGCAGCCCCTCACTTGCCCCGTGGCCAGCACCCTGTGCTGTAGCTGCTTGCAGCCTGTGTGGGGCTGCCTGTGCCTGCTCCAGACAGCCCTGCGTGGGCTGCGAGCACCTGCAGCAGGGAGCACTGGCCATGGGACGAGCAAGGGGCTGCTTTTCCCTGCACTCAGCACCAGCTTCTTCTCTGCTAGTAAGCAGGGGGTCAGGGCTGCACACTGCCCCCCACCTGTGCCGTGGGGCTGGGGAGCACTGGGAGTGAGTGGGCGGGGAGCCAGTGGGAGAACAGGGCCCACACCGGTGTCCCAGGGCCACTGCCAGCAGGGCCCAGAGCAGGGTGGTGGAAGCGCAGGGTCCCAGCAGGCAGGGGCTCTATGGAGCCAGGCCAGCTCCCTCCTCTCCCCACTGATGCAGCCCAGCCTGGCTCCACAGACCCCTGCCAGCCTATGCCCTGCTTTGGGCCTCACCGGTGCTGGCCTTGGGACATTGGTCCCAAGATGGTGACCACGGGGCAGGGCACCTGTCAAGGGTGGGGGCTACCCATGCAGCCCTTGACAGCCTGCCCAAACTGGGTAAGCAGCCCTCCACCCGAAATAATTGCCCACCCCTGTGCTAAATGAACTGGAGCATAAGTGAGACCTGAAACAGGTCACTTCTGTTTAATAAAATATTTAAACAAAATCATGCACTAAAGTAGAAACTGCTAAAGGTATGTCCTTTTAGTATTGTACTTTGGTATCAGAGCAAAATTATGAGTAAATTCATGTGGACAGGAAACGGGAAGGATTTCTCCATGGAAAGAATGCTCACACAGGACATTTGGAGACTACGAGATCCACTGAGCTAGCTTTTCTCATCACTGTCACCAGCAAAAGGTGCAGCAGGAACCAGGTGAGCAAGGAACACTAGAAGAGCAAACTTTTGGGGCAGGATAGAGATGAGAGAACACAGTTAATTCCACAGGAGATCTGCAGAAGAATGAAGGACAACTAGACACTCTACTCCAAGTAACAGCTTTGCATGCTTACCCCAAGACAATATGAGGAAAAAAATATGTTTAGTAACACTAGCACTCCCTGGTCATGTACTGCTCAGAAATGTACTTAAATGTCAGATACATTAAGGTGATAATTTATAAAGTATCTTAGTAAACAAAACAAAAATTCCGTTTGGAATGCAAATGCAAATTGCAAGATGCTGCCTGTGTAAGGCACCAAACTGAGAGCCCTGGAAAATGAAGACTGTTCTTTGCCCAAAGAAAAGGCAGAGCATATGTAATACTTTTGCAGTTTTTCTTATACTAGCTAAACCCAGGTCCCAAGAAAAGAAAAGCCAGATCTCAAAAGGTTCATTCACCCAATCCTGAGCTCTCGGCATACTTTCAAAATATATGAATTTATTACCTTGTGTAACTTTTCCAACTAAAACAGCCTTCCAGATCACCCCTCTATAACCAAGATTGCTCCATAGCTCTCATTTACTAGAAGCTGAAATAGAGAGGCAAAGCAATGTGCCCTGGAGATCGGTGACTTTGGATACCATAGGACTAATACACAAAAAACAATATCAAAATCATAGACCCCTCCCTACCTTCAGGGAAAACTGGCTTCCAGCCCAAGGCACAAAGACTCAGCTGGTGACCTCTGCCTCTTGCAATATTGTGGCTGCAATCTCTGAAGTGACCTAGATACAACATGCTGTTGTAATCTATAAAGAGCATAGGGCATACACCAGTCTTGACCTCTTCAAAATCTGCAAAGGGTATAACAAATGCACAATCCTCTCCCACCAAATGTGGTTCCACTTAGGCATCTACCCTGTACCAATCACCATACCACCCGAGCACCTGCTATCAAGTGGAAGGAAATTTGTCTGCTGTCAATTGAATCCAGTGCACTCACCTTGGTTGCCTGACAACCATTAGTCAGAAATATTGTTCAGTGTCTCCCAACCTGGCCTGGATTCAGCATAGTGATGTAAGAATTGGTGTAAGATATTGAGTCTTTCACCTATTGAAAGGATGGTGCAAACCATCTATTGCACTCCACCCCTCTCTGCTCCACCAGAAAAGCACTTTTAAACAAACAGAGGCTGGATGGCAATTTAAATGGTTTAATATCTATACTTCAGTACTGCCCAGGATCCTGAGTCAAAGACCAGGCTCCCACTGTCCAACATGTGTACAAACCCAGAATCAAAAGATACCTACAACTCCCAAAGAGCTTATTAATAAAATATATCTCCTGCTGCCAGGAAGATCACGTGGGGATTCATGCCAAAGAGACAAGGTGTCACTGCAACACTGATCGTTCATGGTACTCACTACATAGTACAGAATGGAAACTTTGTTTTAATTTTTAATACCCACCACTAGCTCCATGGACAGACACAACAGCAGAGCAGTCCAGTCATCTTGTTGCAGCTCCAGAGGTGTGAAGTCTGGCCTAGCTCTAGACTGGGATGGCCAACCTACTGCTTGTACGGCACAGGCACAGAGCAGATAGCAGAGCAGCAGATTGAGCTGGGGACAGGAGGCAGGGAGCAGAAAGCAGAGCAGCAGACTGGATAGGGAAGGGGATTGGAGGGGCACTCAAAGAGGTCACAGGCTTAAATTGGTAGCAGGCATGCTAAAAAGGTTGGCTCCCATTGCTCTAGACTCAGGTCAAAGACCACTTCAGTTAACCCAGCTGTAAACAGTCATTCATACTAAGAGAGTCCAAGACACCCAGATGTGATACTACCACATTACTACCTTGCAAGCTATGGGGTAGAGAAACTGGAGAACCATAGCCATGCTAGCCTATCAACAAGCTCCAGGGACAGGAACCACTGATTAGAGAACCCGCATGTCTGACAGCCATCACGGTCACTTTCCACCCTAAACCACATTGCCTAACTCAGGGGTGGGCAAGATCTGGCCCACCAAAGGATTCTATCCAGCCCACAGCTGCTCCCCTGGAGGAGAACTGGATCCAGCCCACAACTTCCTTGACTTTAGGAGCCTCTAACCTTTCTCCCTTCCCCATGTTGTAATCACTGGCAGCAGCAGCAGCAGCAACAGCAGCAGACACCCAGCTGCCCTGCCCCAACCTGCAAACCCCAGTGTAGGCTCCAAGGCAGGGGATGCTGAGCTCCTGGCCAGACTTCTGCCCAGCAAGGCTGTCTGCGTACAGCTCTGACTCTGCGGCCATTTGCAGACCAGACAGCCCAGCCCCTGGCAAGTTGAAGCTCAAGTAAGGTTTTCTTCACTGGTGGTGCAGGTGCAGGGGAAAGAGGACTAGAAGCCACAGATTATCCAGGTTCTGCCAGGCCAGAGCTTGACAGGGGTATGGACACTGCTAACGTGATGCCACGCTGTGTTCCCATACACTGCTTCGAGCTGTGCCATGTGGGTGCAGCTGAAGCAGCTGGCACGGCTCCTGCCTGACCCCTAGTTTCAGGCATGCGGCCAAGTCAGGCAAGAACCACACCAGCTGCACCCATAGGGCCAGAAGCGGCATGCAAGAATATAGCGCAGTGCCAGCCCAGCCTGTGGCTCTGGACCCTCTTCTCCCTGCACCCCCTCGCTGCCCCAATTTCCTGGCACACATCCCAGTTGGGCAGGAGCTGCTCCAGCTGTGCCCACATGGCCTGAGGCGGTGCATGGGAACACAGGATGGCAGTAGCCCAGCCCAACCACATGCCAGATTCAGGATTGGGGAAGGGGTGCAGGGAAAAGGGGGAAAAAAAAAAAAAGAGTTAGGTTCCCTTAACCCAGGGGTAGGCAATTATTTGGGCCAAAGGGCCACTTAGGGAGTTATGGTGAGCTGTTGCAGGGGGAAGGGAGGAGGATGCTGATCTGGCCTGCAACAGCTCACCAAAACTCCCTAAGTGGCCCTCCAACCCAAA
>NW_017729023.1:8752358-8754357 GCF_001723915.1 Gavialis gangeticus | reverse complement strand
GGGGCAGGGGCTGAAGCAGGTGATGCCCAGTCCAGGCAGGGGGGTGCAGAGAGGTGGGGAGAGGGCAGCTCCCGCCTCTACACGCTGCTCATCCAGCAGCTTGTCTGCTTGTCTGGCAGCTCCTGCCCCTGCTCCCACTGCTCATCCAGGAGGTTTGGGGGCAGGGGGCATGAGCATCTGGATCTGCACACAGCAGATGGCAGCAGCGCTGGAAGGGGGGCTATGATGAGGAGGCTATGGCAATTTTGGGGGTGGCTGTAGTCCCCCCTGTAGGCCTCTACCAGCACTGCTACTGCCACCTACCCAGTGCCACCCTGGCCCCAGGCACAGCCCGCAGCTGCAGCTTGCCCCACCCACGCCCTGCGCAGATTGGGGGAGCATGTGCCCCCCCCGCCCCCTCAGGGTATGTGCAGCAGTAGGGGACATGCTGCCCCTTGCCCCACCCCTGGAGGAGCTGCAGCTCCCTCCCACGTCTGCCCCAGCCCCTGCCCCACCCCCACTCCTCCTTCACCGCAGGGGCCTTGATCTGCACCCCCCCATGCCCTTTCCCTCCCTTCCACCACAAAAGACTTACCAGCTGGATGCAGCTGTATCAGAAATTGGATTGCTATCAGACGATATGCCTCCTTAAAAATTGGCTATTGGTATCATCCCCAAAAATCTCTATCAGTGCACCCCTATTTTAAACCACGGTTTATGCAGACACGCTGGAGCTCAGAGCATGATACAGGACTGTGCACTACTTTATAAATCATCCAAATGATTTAAGGCAGATCTACTTGTTAGCAGGGATCCAAAGTAAATCCCTCAAGACAGGAATAACATACTATTGCCACTTTCTCAGAGCTAGCCTTCTACTCAGCTGCACACTGAAGAAGCTGGTGCCCCTGGGAATATTCCAACACTTGGAAAAATTATAAACAACTAATGTAAAGAGTGTAAAAAGGCTAAACTTCAGACACATCAATGAAAACATGAAATAGCCTGAGAAGGGAAAACTTCAAAACCTAGGTAACACAAGAGATTTTGTACATTTGAAATATTTTATGGGTTAAAATAAACTGAAAGCATAGAAAATGCCTATAAAAGGGGTTGTCCCATGCAGCAGGCTGTCATACTGAGCCATGGAAAAGGCCCTTTTTGGTCCATACAACAGAATACCAATTACAATGGCTGAAAAGCGGCTCTTTAAATCAGAACTCGTGGCAGAGGTGGGATCTTTTATTAGAACAACTGGATATTTGCAAAAAAAGGCTTTATTTGCAAGCTTTCAGGCACAGGCACCCTTCTGCAGGCATAGGAGAGGACAAAGATTGTAAAAATTCTCTTAGGTAGAAATGAAAATTCATATTTCACATTTTCAATCATGCTTGCAAAATTCTGCCCGCCAACATTCTTATGCTAAAAAGCAATGAAAGGAAGTTTACCAGCATTACGGAAAAAATGAGGGGACAGGGGTTTTTTAAATCCAGCATGGCCAATATTACTGCGAATGTTTCCAAGGCTGCTTTGTATCAGTAGCACGAAATAACCTAAGGTAACCTTATCTGTTTGGATTATCCCTGAAGGGATAGTTTTGCATAAAACAACATTCAGTCTTCTTTCAAAGAAACCTCCATGGGGGTTCATCCTACCTCTGCAAATGAGTTAGCAAAACAAGAAAAGAGCAAAAACCCAACAATCCATATCCACTGCCAAGGCCTCTCTCTCAGAGGGGCTCAGCAGGGAGATCAGAGAAGTCTGAAGTATAACATTAAGAGCACGGCTACATATTTTTAAAGCACTCTTGACAGCAGAGTAATTGATAACAACCTCAGCAGTATATGAACAACTGGACATAAACAAAAGCTAAACTAACAAGAGAAACTGGATTCACCACACCAGCAGTAACATTACAAAATGTGAAAAGAATATTCAAATATAGAGGAATGCCACCTGGACAACAATACTTCAAACCTACATGATGCAATGTCTTTAATCCAGCAGCCCTATAAACACA
>NW_017729023.1:8746135-8747358 GCF_001723915.1 Gavialis gangeticus | reverse complement strand
GTTATGGTGAGCTGTTGCAGGGGGAAGGGAGGAGGATGCTGATCTGGCCTGCAACAGCTCACCAAAACTCCCTAAGTGGCCCTCCAACCCAAAGAACTGCCCACCCCTGGCCTAACTTCGTCTTGACAAGGGAATTTCCAGTTGTTCTGTGGCTTTACCCAACAGGTTCACTATCTCCAGCATCTCCAACTCTAGCAAATATTGGAAAAGATCCCAGGCCTATCTAGCCCCAAGAACGCTGTAGTAGCATCTCCCCAGTCTTTCAGACCTCATTCTTTCAGTGTCAGACATTTTTGCAAAGAACATTTAAGAAAAAGGAACAATGGAACTTAGGGCAACTTACATGCAAATGTCTTAGAAAGTGTTTACAAACTACAAGGAGCATTCAGAATACACAAGTGCCAGAGGAGAAGACCAAATTCCAAATCGAGTGCAGGACAATTAAAAGCATGTACTTCATAAATGTTTAACTCCTGTTGGGAAAAGTCCGCAGATTAGCTGCTTATGTTTTACACTAGAAGTATACCAGTATATTAGTCTGGTATCAGGTCGGCACCGATATAACGAAAATTGTATCGGAAATCGGCCTGATGTGGCTGATAATTTGGCCAAAAAACAGCCTGTGCATGCGCACAGCCGCAGCGCATCACATAGGCAGTGAGGAGCACTGGCCAGCAGCTCTCGCGTGCAGCTGGTAAGTCTGATGTGGTGAAAGGGAAGGGGGGAGGGGCACAGAGGGGCAGATCAAGGCCCCCCACCCCATGGTGAGGAGGATGTGGGGCAGGGGCTGAAGCAGGTGATGCCCAGTCCAGGCAGGGGGGTGCAGAGAGGTGGGGAGAGGGCAGCTCCCGCCTCTACACGCTGCTCATCCAGCAGCTTGTCTGCTTGTCTGGCAGCTCCTGCCCCTGCTCCCACTGCTCATCCAGGAGGTTTGGGGGCAGGGGGCATGAGCATCTGGATCTGCACACAGCAGATGGCAGCAGCGCTGGAAGGGGGGCTATGATGAGGAGGCTATGGCAATTTTGGGGGTGGCTGTAGTCCCCCCTGTAGGCCTCTACCAGCACTGCTACTGCCACCTACCCAGTGCCACCCTGGCCCCAGGCACAGCCCGCAGCTGCAGCTTGCCCCACCCACGCCCTGCGCAGATTGGGGGAGCATGTGCCCCCCCCGCCCCCTCAGGGTATGTGCAGCAGTAGGGGACATGCTGCCCCTTGCCCCCCCCC
>NW_017729023.1:8730502-8741135 GCF_001723915.1 Gavialis gangeticus | reverse complement strand
CCACCTACCCAGTGCCACCCTGGCCCCAGGCACAGCCCGCAGCTGCAGCTTGCCCCACCCACGCCCTGCGCAGATTGGGGGAGCATGTGCCCCCCCCGCCCCCTCAGGGTATGTGCAGCAGTAGGGGACATGCTGCCCCTTGCCCCACCCCTGGAGGAGCTGCAGCTCCCTCCCACGTCTGCCCCAGCCCCTGCCCCACCCCCACTCCTCCTTCACCGCAGGGGCCTTGATCTGCACCCCCCCATGCCCTTTCCCTCCCTTCCACCACAAAAGACTTACCAGCTGGATGCAGCTGTATCAGAAATTGGATTGCTATCAGACGATATGCCTCCTTAAAAATTGGCTATTGGTATCATCCCCAAAAATCTCTATCAGTGCACCCCTATTTTAAACCACGGTTTATGCAGACACGCTGGAGCTCAGAGCATGATACAGGACTGTGCACTACTTTATAAATCATCCAAATGATTTAAGGCAGATCTACTTGTTAGCAGGGATCCAAAGTAAATCCCTCAAGACAGGAATAACATACTATTGCCACTTTCTCAGAGCTAGCCTTCTACTCAGCTGCACACTGAAGAAGCTGGTGCCCCTGGGAATATTCCAACACTTGGAAAAATTATAAACAACTAATGTAAAGAGTGTAAAAAGGCTAAACTTCAGACACATCAATGAAAACATGAAATAGCCTGAGAAGGGAAAACTTCAAAACCTAGGTAACACAAGAGATTTTGTACATTTGAAATATTTTATGGGTTAAAATAAACTGAAAGCATAGAAAATGCCTATAAAAGGGGTTGTCCCATGCAGCAGGCTGTCATACTGAGCCATGGAAAAGGCCCTTTTTGGTCCATACAACAGAATACCAATTACAATGGCTGAAAAGCGGCTCTTTAAATCAGAACTCGTGGCAGAGGTGGGATCTTTTATTAGAACAACTGGATATTTGCAAAAAAAGGCTTTATTTGCAAGCTTTCAGGCACAGGCACCCTTCTGCAGGCATAGGAGAGGACAAAGATTGTAAAAATTCTCTTAGGTAGAAATGAAAATTCATATTTCACATTTTCAATCATGCTTGCAAAATTCTGCCCGCCAACATTCTTATGCTAAAAAGCAATGAAAGGAAGTTTACCAGCATTACGGAAAAAATGAGGGGACAGGGGTTTTTTAAATCCAGCATGGCCAATATTACTGCGAATGTTTCCAAGGCTGCTTTGTATCAGTAGCACGAAATAACCTAAGGTAACCTTATCTGTTTGGATTATCCCTGAAGGGATAGTTTTGCATAAAACAACATTCAGTCTTCTTTCAAAGAAACCTCCATGGGGGTTCATCCTACCTCTGCAAATGAGTTAGCAAAACAAGAAAAGAGCAAAAACCCAACAATCCATATCCACTGCCAAGGCCTCTCTCTCAGAGGGGCTCAGCAGGGAGATCAGAGAAGTCTGAAGTATAACATTAAGAGCACGGCTACATATTTTTAAAGCACTCTTGACAGCAGAGTAATTGATAACAACCTCAGCAGTATATGAACAACTGGACATAAACAAAAGCTAAACTAACAAGAGAAACTGGATTCACCACACCAGCAGTAACATTACAAAATGTGAAAAGAATATTCAAATATAGAGGAATGCCACCTGGACAACAATACTTCAAACCTACATGATGCAATGTCTTTAATCCAGCAGCCCTATAAACACACTTGGAACCCCTCTGATTTCTATAGACCACCTTGCAGCTGCAGAAGTGCTGCCATGCAGTGCTCTTTTCAGGGACCATAGTAATAAAAGGTCCAACTCTGCTTGACACTGAGTGTCCTCAGATCCTCCAAAGCATTGAGGCTCCTGATCAGTCTAGTGTACCCCAGGGGCACATCAGTACCAGCAGGACTGGGCTAAGGTGCCCTTTAGAAATGCTACTCGCAATGAGAGAGCCTGAAAGAGCTGCTAACAAACTAAAAACGCACCCCATTTACCCCCTGTCCTACTTGATATGCAATCAAATCCAAGAAGTGTGCATGATTACTACAAAGCACATCTACATATGTGCAATATGCCAATACAGTCCAAATACATAGACACATACCACCCATACCCACAGTGCTGTTTTCTATCTGCAAACAATGCAGAAGGGTACATGGAGTCTTTCAGGATGATTGATATATATATATATATATATATATACATACACGTACATACACACACACATATACTGTATATACATACAAATATGCACATACTGTGTGTACATATGTATATCTATGTATACACACACATGCATATACAAGCTCAAATATATTTAAACACACAAGCTCAGTCATGTTTACACACACACAGTTGGTTATGTATACACACACGTGCTCAAAGTGTGTACATGTACACACACATACATACACACATATGCATGTTTTGTTTTGTGTTTTGAGCATGTATGTTTGGGTGCATATATGTATTGAGCATGTGTGTGTGTGCAGACACACACGCACATACTTTGACCATGTGTATATATATTTGAGCATGCATATATACCTTCAGCATGTGTGTGTGTATCTACACACATACATACACACATACAGTTTGAGCAAGTGTGTGTAAATATATTTGAGCACGTATATGCACGGATGTATATGCACACGCATGCATACTCAAAGTACATATATAACGCATGTAACCCCCCCCTCCCATCCGGTGCAAACCTCCCCTGCCTTCCGGGCCTGTCCATGCATTGCACGTAAACACTGGGGAGGCAGGCAATGGGCAGAGCCCCCCCGCCGCCCGCCGAGCCCGGAGGCTATGGCCCGGGCCAGCCCCCCCTGCCGGCCCAGGTGCGGGCCCCGCGGCGGGGAGCACCCCCCGGGCGGAGAAGGGGCTCACCTCCCCTGCAGAGCTGTGCGCGTCCCAGCCGGAGGTGGCCAGCATCCGGCCCATCAGACCCCCATGCCGGGGGGCTCCGG
Organism: Gavialis gangeticus; assembly: GCF_001723915.1. Lineage (NCBI taxonomy): Eukaryota > Metazoa > Chordata > Crocodylia > Gavialidae > Gavialis > Gavialis gangeticus. Next base: position 8,738,179 of record NW_017729023.1, on the reverse strand, counting down.
GGGAGCCGAGGCTTGGCTGCTTGTTCTTAGTTTCCTGCTTGTTCCATGTTAGAGGAGGAGGAGGAGGTGGAGGCGGAGGCTGCTGCCCGCGGGCTTCATGTCTCCATGGCTGGTGCTGGGGAGGGAACTGGCTTGCAAGGGGGAGCCTGCCTGCTTGCAGCTGCCCCCGGGGCAGACAGGAGCCTCTGGGCTTGCGGGGAGAGGGGATTAAAAAAGAAAAAAAAAAGGGGAGGGGAGGGGGGATGGGAAACAAAAACAAGAGAGAGGCGGCAGCAGCGAGCCCTTCCCGGGGGGAGCAGGGGAGGGAAAGAAGGGCCGGCAGCGCCCGCTACCGCCGCCTCCCCGTGCGCCGAGGGGCCGCCCGGGAGGCGGCAACAACGGTCCCGCAACGCCCCTGCCCGCGCCCCCGCCCGCGCAGAAACGGGCAAGACGAGGGCTCGGGGGCCTCACCCGCTGCAGCGGTTGGACCAGGACCCATTTGTAAACATGGATGGCCAGCCCCCACCCAGCGCCCCTCACTCAGTCCTGAGCCGCGGCCCCCCGGGTGCTGGGCGGGGGGGGCCCAAGCAGCCCCTCGCAGGCTGGAGCTCTGTGAGCCCACGAGCGGAAAGCCACGGTTTCCCACGTTTTTCTCCTTGAAAGGAGAATCCATTTTTCAAGTTTGTTGATCCTTTCTTTATTCGAGTAAATCGTTGGGGGGAAAAACCTTTTATTCAACTGTGAGTTGGTTTGATTAAAAAATACCAGATTTCCCCAAAGAACCTTGTCTGCCTATGTCTTCAGACCAACACAGCTACAACCTACACCCTTGCCTCATTTTTAAATAGCATTTGTGACCCTTTCATATGTTCGTGCAACTCACTTTTAGGTCATGACCCATGTGTTGAGAAACGCTGATCTAGTCCAACCCCTGCTCAAACCAGGACCAGCCCCAACTACATCCCTTTGTGTCCCCAACACCCCCAAGGATGGAGACTCCACCACCTGCCCCGTAGCCTGTGCCAGGGCTTTGCTGCTCTCCTAGTGAGGGAGTGTTTCTTAATATCCAACCTAAACTTCCCTTGCTGCAACTTAAGACCATTGCTCCTTGTGCTGTCACCTGCCACCACAGGGCTTGTGCCCTGGCCTGTCCACAGCTTTCAGGAGGAACGTGTGGGGTTGTAAAAAACAGTAACTTTTTTCCAAGTATTTAGTCAGTCTAATAAAAGATATCACCTCTACCCAGAGAACCTTGTCGGCCTATGTGTAGGGTCCTGCATTAGTTAGTGAGTGGGAGGGTGTCCCCAGCCAGACACTGCAGTGGCAGGTGTGCGGAGATGAAGTGCCCTTAGTCTGGGTGCCCCAAGTCACGGGTGGCTTCTGAGAGCAGGCCGCAGGGTGTCAGTGCTGCAGCCCAAGCTGTGGGTGCTGGGTCTTTATGTGTGCGTGTGTACACATGCATGCATACATAGATATAGGTATGTATTGCACATGTCCCTGGCCTGTCACGAGTCCTCTGTGGCCATAGACCTGCACCTCACTTGTGTACCACAGTGTGCACATGTGTGGTTATGTTATAAAGGGGGGCAAATTGTATGCACATGCTGCTACTTCGGGGAGCCAAGCCTAGCATCTAGCCCAGTGGCTCCTAGGAACTACCACAGCAATGATGATTATCACTTAGGAGTAGTAGTAGTATCATCATCATCAGGTTATTGTTGTTACTATTATGATGTTATCACTGCTATTATTACTATTATTGCTGTATCATGCTATTGTTATTATTGTATTGTTATTGCTGTTATTACTGTTATTGTTACTGCTGCTGTTAGTATCATCATCGCTGTTATTATTTTGTTGTTTTTGCTGCTGTTATTGTTATTATTTTGTTATTGCGGTTATTATTATTACTATTATTATTTTGTTGTGAGGAGGCAGCCAGTAGTGACATCTCTATGGTTGTGCAAAATATTTGGCAGGCACCGGATTGAAATGGGCCAGCCCACCTTGACCATCATGGTGCTGGTAGTTTTACTTAGCAAAGTACATTCACTTCTCAGCAAAACAGATGACTTGATGAAGCAGAGTAGATAACAAAAATTTGCAAGGCTTATTTCCACAAAGGATCCCACAGCTGCAGCAGCGTATGGCATCTGTGTCATAGAACAACGTGATTCAGGATGACAGGAGTTCTGTTTTTTTCTTCCAGTCTTCTGTGCAGGACCTATGCTGTAGGTTGTGGGATAGGGACTTGGTTTTCCTCTTGCTGTTTTGCGGAAGGATCAGACCTAGGTGCCTGCAGAAACTGTGCTGCGACTTATTCATCCCTCCCCCTTTGCCCTTCCCCCTCCTCCAGCCTCACTGCGCATGCTGTCAGCTGGAGGAGGCAAAGAAAGAAAACAAGAGAGAGAGATAGAGGAGCTGGAGGGAAGGGGAGGCTGAGGAGGAGCAGGCTGCAGTGATAGAAGGAACATAAGGAAGGAGGTGGAGATGGTGGGGGACTACAGGACAGGGCTCCCTAGACAGAACCATCTCAGCTTCAGGCAGTCTGATCTCGCTCACTGCCTAGGAAATGTTGGGAGATGTCCAACTGCCGCCTCACCATTACCTTCTTCCTAAACCTAATCCCCCTCCTACTAGTTTTTAAATTGTGCTTTTTTTTGTTTTCAGATGTTTATGCCCTTTGAGGAAAAAGGAGAAATCTGCCACAGTTCCTACAGCAAGACTCATGGCAGTAAGAGGAACAGTAGAGGGAGAACTCAGGATTTGTTTGTATAAGTTCATCTCTTTCCCCCAATGCACATTCATGCAAGAGTGCCATGGCAGAGGTTAAGGTGTCTTGCTACAGCTCCTGTGGGGTGATTTGAAATTTGCTCTACGCTCAGGCAAAAGGCCTTCCAGCTGTAAACAGGCATCTGGTCATTCAAGATGGAGTCAAAGGCAACTGTTTTGTGTACTACTGGCTACAGAAGCAGGCATGCTTTAACCACAGTAGCCCAATGAGTCACTAGACTCAGGTGGGCCTTGGACCATTTTGATATGCACACACAAATGCACACCTTGCTCAGCATTACATTCATTTTCCAAGATAGCTAATGACCCAAATTCCATTCAGGTCACTAGAATTATACCAGGGAGTGAATTTGTCTTGATGTGTTTACCAACACAGCTTAGGCAGTTTAAGGTAAGGCATTAAGAAAAGGCCTGTCTAATACAGAACAGAAATTGCCTGCAGTCACCCAAAGATTTTCCCCAGAAGAAATGATACTCTGTTGGTACATATAGCCCTGCACTAATGGAAATGGTTAGTTCCAGGATTAAGGAATATTTTGACTCTCTCTTCTACAGGTGTAGGTATTTTATGATGTGCTATTTAAAATAATGCAAGCTGTGTATGAGGTAGTTACCTTGCCACCACATTGGCACACCTACAGCAGGAGTGTTAAGTTAGGAATAAGTTAGCCTGTCATAGTCTGCTGTCCTTCTAACACCTATGTAGGGGCAAAGACTCAAATTCCTTCCTTCCAGTGACATACAAGTGGCAAACAGGAGTTCCTTTGTTCCCTGATCTATTTGCTATCTTCCTCCTTCACTTCCTCCTCATCAGAGACCTTCATTTTGTGGTCTCACTCAAAGGACACTCGCTAATGAGAGAACATTTCAGGTGTTCTCTCTCAGACATGGACCTCTCATGACCAATATCCAAATTAGTATGAAAGCCTCACTGAGATGGTTTCTTGTGTTCAATTTTCTTTACACAGGTTAGAGTGAAGAACAGGTAGAGGAGTGGGAACAGAAAGGGTCATATTTCACTCACTGAAACATCCCTGGTATGGTGGTCAGCTCTTTTTACTTTGCTCTCTCTCATCTGCAATCCCCTTCTCTTTATTTTCATTTTCTCATATCACCCCTTGATGCCATTGGCCAAGCCTGTGAAAATTTACCAGTATTCAGCCAGGTTATAAGCATTCAATAAAACTTCATACAGATGCTCAGTAGAAACCAGTCAGTGTTTAGCAGCAATATTCACCACAGATTCCACCTGCGCTGAGCATGCTGCAGATTGGAGCTACAGGGACTGAGTAGGACCCTCTCTGCTCTTGTTCATCGCAGCTGCCAAACCTACCTGGGCACAGACCATAGGAACTGAGGCTAGGGCAGCTGTCTTATGTGCTTTAAGAGTTCCTGCTGCTGGTTCCCTGGGACCATAGAGGAAAACAAAGAAAAATCCTTATTCAGATGCAAAGACATAAAAAGTAGACAATTAGGAGCTATGGGGCGGAAAGGCAGGCCCAAAGAAGAGAGGGAAGGTGGGACGGACAGGGGAAGGGAAGGGCAGGAGCTGGTACATGCACTAGACATGAGGAAGAGCAGAGACAGCAACAGGGTGTTGATAGGAACAGAGAGGTACAGAGGAGAACAAAAAGGGGGTATAATCTATACCTACTACAGCATACGGTTCTGCAGAACCTGAAATTGAACTTAGGAGTCCTTAACCTCTGTACTCCTTTGTTGTCAGCAAAGAGCTATGAGACCTTCTAGCAAAGTATGTGCACCACGCACCCCTAATAGCTATTCCAGAGAGAAGATAAATGTTTACTACTTATATCAATTAGTCCATCAGATTAAGCATAGAGGACTGTGCAAGCCTCATTGTGATAAGACCTGACAAAGAATGTCTTGCATTTGGAAGCTTGTCTGACTCTATCCCAACTACATGGTTGGTCAATAAAAGGTATCACCCTAGAAAATTCTTACCTCTCTATTTAAAGGTCCAAATCTTGCTGGTGATGGCTCAAACTGGGGGTTGATATAATTCCATTTTATTATATTTCTGCTTTTTCAATCCATTTCTTTAATTAGGAAATCAATCAAAAACAAACAAACAAATAAAAAAAAAACCAACAACACTGAAAGCACATCTTTGGATTGTAAAGTACATTACTCAAAGTTTAGGAAATGTCAGAATTCAGATTACCTATACAACCTTGATTCATCTGTCTGCTGTGTATGCATTATGACAATTAAGCATGTGCTGGATCATTGATCACAGGATAGATGGTGTTTTAGGAATTAATCAGGAAGAAGGGGCAGAATGATTGGAGGAAGAGAAAGAAGGGGCCATTTGCCTCATTTATTGCAGAAGTTGGAAGAGGTGTACTGAATGAACCAGAGGATTAGAGGGTAGGAAAAAATGGTCTGATGGTTAAGATGGCTGAATGGAGACTTGGATTCTATTCCTGCCTCTCACAGAGTTCAGGTATGCAAGTCACTTACATTGTTGTTTCCAGAAGTGATCAGAAATGTTCTGTCCCTCATTTTCTGAGTGCCAAAGATAAGATATCCAGGGGCCAGATTTCCAGGAGCGGCAAGTGCTCACAACTGCAACCCAAATTAATGGAAACTACACTTTGAACATCTGAAGTGGTGTAAAATTGCAAAGTGCTCTGAAAATGAGGCAGACAGGGTCTCATGTTGGGCACCCAAAATAGTAGATTCTTTTGAGACTTTGGCCTAAATCAGGGGTTGGAAACATTTTGGGGTTTCAAAAATACCCATAACCTTGACTTGTGAGATGTTGGCGTGCCAGGGGCGAATGGCAGGAGAGCTGCAGGGGCCTGATCCTTGCTGTGGCAGTGCAGCCCTGGCGCCTTCCCTGTTATCTGCCCTGAGGCACGCGTGCCAAGCAAGATACTTTCACATGGCATGTTCTGTACCTGTGACTGGGGTTGCCTACCCCGGCCTAAATTGTTCTGTGCCTAAGTTTCTCATCTATAAAATAGGGATCATACAGTCCATGGCCTCGGGTGGGGAAAAAAGGCTAAGCGTTTACAGTTTGGATAAATGCATATTCCAGGTAAATGATTAGTGCTGGCTAAGTACACTGTGCTGTTAATGCTGTGGTATTAGCAGCTGTGAAACTACTAGAAAGCTTGAAAACGAGAAGAGCTCATCAGCTTTGGTGCTGCTAACATCACCATCCCTCTAGCCAGCATCATGTACAGAGCTGTCAATGCTGGGTATCAGCAATCCTAAAACCAACTCTTCCCTTCATTTTCAAGGCTTCAAATAATCAGTCTAAAAGCTGTCTATAACAAAGGTCAGACATCTACATCCCACTGGCCAGATCCAGCCCCTGGAGCCACTGGATCCACCTTTAGAGCCACAGCTTTGATGGCATTCAGTGGGTGGACACTTCATCTGTATTGCACTGCAGCCAGGCAGCTGGGCACTTCATAGAATCATAGAAAATTAGGGTTGGAAGGGACCTCAGGAGGTCATCTAGTGCAACCTTCTGTTCAAAGTAGGACCATCCCCAACTAGATCATCTGAGCCAAGGCTTTTTGTCACCACATCTTCAAAACCTCCAAGGATGGAGATTCCACAAGCTCACAGGGTAACTTGTTCCAATGTTTTAATACCCTCCTAATGAGAAAGTTTTTCCTGATATCCAACCTAAACTTCCCTTGCTGCAATTTGAGACCATTGCTCCTCGTTCTGTTATCTGCCACAGCCAAGAACAGTCTAGCTCCATCCTCTTTGGAGCCACCCTTCAGGTAATTGAAGGCTGCTATTAAATCCCCTTCAATCTTCTCTTCTGCAGACTAAATAAGCCCAGTTCCCTCAGCCTCTCCTCAGAAGTCATGTGCCCCAGCCCCCCTAACTATTTTTGCTGCCCTCAGCTGGATTCTCTCCCATTTGTCTACTTCCTTTCAGTAGAAGGTCCCAAAGCTAGACACAGTACTCCACATGTGGCTTCATCAGCACCAAATATAGGGGAAGAATCATTTCCCTTGATCTGCTGGGAACGCTCCTACTAATGCAGTTTAGTCTGCTGTTAGCCTTCTTTGCAGCAAGGGCACTCTGTTGACTCAATTCAGCTTATTGACCACTGTAACCCCCAGGTCCTTTTCTGCAGAGCTTCTGCTTAGTCATTCAGTCCCAGCCTCTACCAGTGCTATATTTCACCCATGCTGTGCTGAAACTGGGTGGCAGAAAGAAGTAGTGGCAGCCAAGTCCTAAAACCAGTCTTTTTTACTTGAGCTGGGTCGTTCTTGCCTACCGCAGAAGTTGCCAACTCCTGGACTATAATATTGTAAATGACAGGCAGTCTCAGGGCTGTTCCTACCATGGCACTATTAAGGAGCATTGTTAGCAGCTCTGTTAATGCTGTGGTATTAGCATTCCTGAAAATCATAGAATCATAGAAGTAGGGTTGGAAGGGACCTTGTAGATCTTCAAGTCCGACCCCCCACCTGGGCAGGAGAAAAGACTGGACTCATATGAGTCCAGCCAGGTAGTCATCAAGCCTCTTCTTAAAGATCCCCAGGGTAGGAGCCAGCACCACTTCCCTAGGAAGTTGGTTCCAGCTCCTAGCCGCCCTAACTGTGAAGTAGTTCTTGAGGATGTCTAATCTAAATGTACTCTCTAATAATTTGTGTCCATTGTTCCTTGTCATGCCAGGGGGCGCTAGGGGAAACAGTGTCTCCCCTAAACCCTTCTGGTCCCCCCTGTGAGTTTATAGACAGTCACCAGGTCCCCCCTCAGCCTTCTCTTGTGAAGGCTGAACAGGTTTAGGTCCCGCAGTCTTTCAATGTAGGGTCTGCCCTGTAGTCCCCGGATCATGCGGGTGGCCCTCCTCTGGACCCTTTCAATGTTGTCCACATCCCTCCTGAAATGGGGCGCACAGAACTGGAC
>NW_017729023.1:8699656-8725502 GCF_001723915.1 Gavialis gangeticus | reverse complement strand
ACCGTGACCTCGCATTGTCGGCCCAGGTTCATCTTGGAGTCAATAATGACTCCAAGATCCCTTTCTGCCTCCGTGCTCTCAAGAAGGGAGTTTCCCATTCTATAAGTGTGCTGCTGGTTTCTACTGCCCATGTGCAGCACCCTGCACTTGTCAGTATTAAAACGCATCCTGTCAGGTCATCCCACTCCTGTAACCTATCCAGGTCTTGTTGTAGTCTTTCCCTCCCTACTAGTGTGCTCACCTCACCCCAAATTTTGGTATCATCAGCGTATTTAAACATTAAACATTAAAAATAACTAGCTCTGCTCAAGGAGAGAGCTTTTCAAGGCCTCTACTAATTGCTTTTGCTATCAGAAGCATTGAGAACAAGGGGAGAGGGCAGCTTTGAAACTGATTCGCTACCCCCACTTTCAAGATTTCTGATAACAGCTGTAACAAGGTCCCACCCCAGGGATAGTCATGATGATGCCACTGGAGCCCCACTCAGCCCTTATCAACTTCACTCTCTGGGCAATCTCCCCTTCCCTTTACCTGTCACACCTTGATCTATTTATCTTTTAGAAAAAGGGAGGCCACCCCAGGGTTCCCCAAACCTGGTCTCACGCTCGTGAACACAGGTATCCATGGTTCATCACTCTAAGGGCTAATTACATGGGCTCCATGCTCCCTAATATGCACACCCATGCCTCACAGATGTCACACATTCTGATCAAACCATAACCTAACCACCCCTACAGGTTACAGACTTCTGGCTCTATTCACTAGCCTCTCTCTGGCCTATGGACACTCTGGTCCCCTCAGTCTCTAGCTGTGGCCCTCCTGACTGGCCTTCAGTCCTTCTCCTTAGACCCTGGTCAAGCTCTTAGGTCATTTGAGATACCTGGGCTCTCCAGCCATGACAGGGCTGCAGCCCTTCTTGGCCTTTGGCTCTTCCTGAGCCCTGGCCCTGCTCCTAGGGTACCCTGACCCTACTTGATCCCTGGACCCTGTGCTCCCTTTATAAGCCCTCTAGGCCATGCTTTTTCGTTGAGCCACCTGAGACCTCCTTACCTCCCCCTAGTCTCTTCCATAAACACCAGACTTGTTTAACCTAGCTCGGATGTTAACCCTGCTGCCCAGAACCTCCTCTCTCTATGGCTCTCAGGGCTAGACTCCCTGCCCCCACTCCAGCCCTGGCTTATAGCCCAGCCCCTGTAGGTCATGTAGCTCCTAATTGCCCCTTGGCACACCTGCAGGTTGCTTCTCAGGCAGTCTGCCTTCTCTACAAGTAGCAGGATCACTAAGCTTTCTTATGATGCAACCTTTTGAGAGCTGTTTTTCCTTCATCATTTTTTGGCACCAAGAGAGTACAATTCGTTACAAGGTAGACATTCAGTTACAGTTAGTAGGCAGTTAATGGGAGTACAATTAAGTTACAAGGTGAACAGTGGGCCAGCAAGATGCTCTGCCCTTAAGCAAGCTATGCCCTTACTCAACATGCAGGTAACTCTAGCCTTCATTACAACATTAGCATTAGGCAATTGGGACTAGCAATGCATTATGCAATTAAGCAAGTTATGTTCTTATCCAATATGCAAAGAAACGGAATACACTTCACGACCACCTTATGTCATGGGGCTTTTATGAGGATAAATAAATTATTGTTTATGAAGCAGTTGGATCCTTTGACAAAACACCAAAGAAACACTCAGGAAAATAAATCAAAATTCTGCCTTCAGAGAGAACAGGGTTTGAATGATGCATATTAAATTAAGCTTGGGGTTACAGACTGAATAATGAAGATACATAAACATTTAATAACCACCCACTTAGTGAATGACTAGGAGCCTATGGTAAAAAGCTTTGAATCTGCCTTAAGACTTGGGTGTAAAAACCTGGCCCCCATAAAGTCAGTGGCCATACTTTATAATAATGATATGGGTTTGAGAATAACCAAACAAAGGCAAGGAAATTCAGAGTTCAGGCAAACACTTTTCTCTAATCTCTCTCCAGCACACATGGATATCATACACATATTTTATTTATGCTCACAGAACAGGGCAGATTTTCTACAGACACTCAATACAATTATATGGATCAAGAATGGAATGAGTCTTACATCAGGATTCCTTCTATCTATTAGCTGAACTATATCATCACAACAAGAGGAACAAACTTCTGTATCTAGTGGACCTCAAAATCAGAATATAATAGCAATGTAAGAGCAACTCACACAAAAGGATGCTCACAGACCCAGGGGAACATATATCTAGCCTCAACTTCTCCTGTGCAAAATGGAGTTTATTTTCTATCTAAGAGGACTTTTACAATCTTCTATTTCTCCTCAGCCTGAAGAAGGGTGCATGTGCCTGAAAGCTTGCAAAGAAAGAATGTATTTATTTAGTTATTGCTATTGTTTAGCTGGTCTAATAAAAGGTATCACCTCTGAACCAAGAGTTTTAGAATTTTCTATTTCTCTTTGTCTCAGACCAACACAACTACAAAATAGATCCCTGAATACAATACAAGTGTTAAGACTACCTTGATATGGGATCTTCTTTAATCTACACAAGCTCTGACTGCTGCATTCTTAATGTAACACAATGACAGTGACCCTACAGCAACCCAACAACAACAGACCCCAGGTTTCTCTTGAATGCTGGTCTTGCCTGCCTCTTAAAATGCAAATTTACCTTTTAGGAAAAGGAAAACAAAATGATTAGAGTCAAATTCCATTAGATTCCTCCAGAATTTCATCTGATCTTACTAGTTCTCCTCATCAGTACCACCGGAACTTGTAGAATAGTTAGGCCATCATGCTGTTCCAAAATGTATTTGCCAGCTGGAACCAGTAGTGATAAGATAAAATAAAACTTGACTGGTATTTCTAGTTGGACAGATGGCACCATTCTTGAGTAAAGCTGTTCCAGCATCAAGAGACTCCAGCAAGTCAACAATCATGGCAATTCTTACCTATACTTATTGTTTTGCTTCTAGGGATTCCCATTACAGCCCTTGCCATGTTGTTTACAGTGCAAAAGCACCACAAGCCCTTAGGCAATGCAACACATCCTGAAAGCACCATGCCTGGGAATGGCAGGGATAACTCCTGCTGACAAACTAAATCTGTGTTCTTTCATTCCTGTTGTACTGAAATAGGTGTCAGAGGATGTATAGCTCAGCTTGATACATGTGATTATAGCCACCAAAGGTCAGGAACATTAAGAAGTGACAGCTGAAGCAGTGTGTGAATTGACTGAAAATAGTGTAAGTAGCCTGTTTAAGAATTTTTTAATCTTTGACTGAACTAGGGGACAAAGGCTAAGCCCTACATAGACTGACACTGAGTAGTAGAAGAAAATGTTCAATCTCTTTAGGCTTTCTCCATATGCCACAATTTACCCAGGATCAAAGCAGCAGCATTGCAGTCTACACTCCAGGGAAAAAGATGCAGCACATGTCCAGGTAAGCTGTATGGCCAGAAAGCTGCTCCACGGAGGAAAGTGGCAGAAAGGACCAAGAGTTAACTAGTCAACAGAGAGGAAATGCAAGAGGCAATATGAAGACAATCCCTGTGAAAGTAGAATATGCTTGGCAGCTGGCTGTCAGCACATAGTCATATTGATGTGCCAAAGCCAGGTTGTAGAAAAAGGTGCTGCACTGCTGAAGTGCCAGGTATGGAAAAAAGCCAGATGGCTTTGAAAGGGGATAAGGGGATAAAGGACTTGTAGAGCATGTCAATTTAGGAACACAAAAGCTAGGATCAAACCAAGGCTGACACCTATGGAGAGCAAGATTACAGGAAGAGATACTAAGGGATGTTGATACATGAAGAAAGGGGCAGGGTTTGTAGTCTGTCACCCAGAAAAGGTAATGGTGCAGCTAGATAACACAGAGACAACATGGAAAAACACATATCCCCAAAACAAGGGAATGAGGAAGCAGTGAAACCACTGGCTCAAGAGATGGCATGAATGGTTTACCTTCTGTAATAGATAGGACCTTAGTCTGTCCCTGTTTCAAGGTAATTCTCATGTTAGTATTGCTACCATATAACGTGAATATACTGCACTGGCATAAAGTAGGATTTACCCTAATGTATATTACCATAGTCTGGCCACATATCAAAGTGAGCTGCCCCTTCCTTAGTCCCAGTGGAGTGTATCTACAGAGTTTGAATAGGTCCAATTATGCTGATGTAAGCACACTTGGAGTCAGTATCCTTAGGGCAAACAGGCCCTTAGAGATATAACACAGATACTATGCAAGAGTTGCAGTGTTACTGGAAACCCTCAGTAGCTGAGTTGTAGATGATCGAGAATTGGAAGTGCCTGAAGAACTGGTCTGCTAGCAAAACTTTGAGTGTTTTCATCTAAAGCTCCCATTGCTGACAGAGCCGTTTTCCTTTGCCTCTACCTCTGCAGAGTGTAGTAAGGTTTTAGCTACCACTCAGCAGCTGGAAGAATGAATGTATAGACACCTGCACTTCCAGCCAGCTATTTGGGTGCCTTCAACAGTTGGTGCTTTCCCAGGGTTTACTTCATACCCTGCCAACATAGCTGATGAAGTAGAGATGCACAGATCCAGTGAGGGCCACACACAGTTGCCAACAGCCACAGGAGTGAGCACAAACTTTCACTGAGTAGAAACCAACAAGTGTAGACAAGGTTTTGCTCTTGCCACATCATCTGTATTCAGAGGGTAGGAAAGACCACTAATATGTTCACCACCATCTCAGAGCCTATTGGGGTGAATATGGGGCTGATACGTATATGTTGTAACAGACTTTCCTGTTTGTGCTATCATGCACTGTTTCACATCTCTTTCAAAGAAAGATGAATGGTCTTGAGGTTTGAAACAGGAAGCCCAAATGGAGGCCCAAGTGCCATTTCTAGATTGATTATTGGCTTTCTACCTGACTTTGGACAAGTCAGTTAGACCCATATTTCAAACAGTCAATGCACACTTTTGTACCCACCCACTTTTGTCCGAAGATCATGGATGTGAGCAAATTAGATGTATTCAAATATGTATTCATTGAATATTTTTATAATAGGGAAAATAAATTTGCAGGGATGTTGTAAGGCTGAATTTATACTATTGAAAAGGTGTTTTGGTATCCTAAAGGATTAGAAAAATGCAAAGCTTTCATGATGAGAATTACTGTTTAAGCATAATGGGATGAGCCCAGGGTAGCATGGCAGATTTAAGTCTATTAATTGTTGTGCTTGTGCTTTGAGGCAGACTCTTAAAATTAACTACAGCTTCTCAATTTATGACAACATGAAGTATAAAAAGCTTTTGTTACCAGCCCAGAAAGGCTTGCATTCATGTTGGTTAAAAAAAAAAAGCAAAACATAAAGCTACTTTCCATAAAAATACATGAAGTCACATTGTTCCTTTGGTCAAATCAGTTGAATACATGTAATTGATAGCACATGAAGCTTATCTTCTTAGTGCACATACAGCAGGAAGGCACAGTGGACTGAGTGTGACTCTGAGTTCACTAAAATTACACCAAGAATAATCTTGGCCATTAGAAAAAAAAATTCACATTGAAACTAGGCAGTCTGGAGACAATACATAAGGGATCATCAGGTTCAGGTTCACTGTGGACCTCAACTCACTGGCAGCACTGTAGAGGTAGTATGCCTAGGTTTATAGATAGGAAAAACTTTGCATCGTTTTGAAGTAAACGGATGACTCAAGCAGTGCTGAGAGCCTCAAAGGAAGTCATGTTGAAAAGCTCTAAAAGAAGATACATTCAACTTTCAACAGGAGAAATAAGGAGGGAGGATCCTTTTCACAGTAGACCACCTGGGGGGTATTTTTAAGAGCTTGTGGTCTCAGCCTAATTTCCTACAAGTAAGTATCCACCACATAAAAATCATCCATTCACACTGTTAGTAATTAGCACCTCTGTTAGCATTCTCAGTGGAGGGGACATTATCCCAAAGACTTATAGAGACTGAACTGCCTTTGACTTCTGTGATGATCTCCCAGGGTTGAAGCACATTATCAGGACAAGAGGTAAAATATCACACTCTTGCTTCCCCTGCTGCAACTTGCTTCCCCTCACTGTCAAATACAGGATTATCAGTCTAACACCATTCACAGGCACTATTCTGGCCCATCCCGTCTGGACCCAATTGCACGGGAACCAAGGGAAATGAGTGCCGCTGGACTGGGCCAGCTGGCTCTGTGCCATGCTGCATGGGTCTCGGTGCTGCAGCTGGGAACCGCATGCCACTGGGCCGGGCTGGGCCGGGCCAGCTCTGTGCTGCACTGTGTTGCGTGAGTACCAGCGTGGCACAGAGCTGGCTGGCCTGGCTTGGAACCTCCCAGCAGTGCGTGGTTCCCGGCTGCATGGCCAGGACTGCAGAATGCAGCAGGAGCCATCCCAGCCCCCGTGGTTCTCAGTTGGCTCCTGCTGCTACTGGCCCTAGGGCCCCATGCTCCCACCAGCCTGCTCCCTGGCACTCCCCACCACCCACTTGCTGTCACTGCCCTTCCCCTGCTGCTTTCCTTTCTTCACTGCCTGCTGCCACCACTCCCTCCCAGCCTTCTCACTGCTCCACAGCATGTGGTTCCCAGCTTCACGGCCGGGACCACAGGGCACAGAAGAATGCAGCCCAGCCAGGCCCCCCAGTTCCTGGCTGCATGGCTGGGACCGCATGGTGCAACCAGGAACTGGGGGGAGCCTGGCCAGGCCCGGCTGGCTCTGCTGCACCAGCTAAGCTCCCTCCCCACCATGGGAACAGTCCCATGGTCGCCAGGCCAGAAGCCTCTAGGCAGAAGTTTCTGGTTGGGGTCTAGGGGTGGGGAGGGGCCATGTGGACCTTGCTGCTGCCACCACTGGATCCTGCAGCTGGCACCTTGTCATCTTTGATAGGCAGCCACAGGAAAATACTAATTAATTTTCTAAATTTTTTAGGAGCCCTGCAGGCCAAATAGAATGACCTGGCAGGCCAGATTCAGCCCCCAGCCTGTATTTTACCTGCCCCTGCCCTAACAGCAGTAGCATAGCAACACAGCCAGGGCACAGGGGCAGCTGTGACTTCCAGTTGCTACCACACAACTAGTGCAATCACAATTGAGATTGTATGGCTGCCAGCAGCAGCTGTTTTTTCTGCTTGACTTGCTCCTACAGGTTGAACTTGGACCAGTTGCCCCAGTCACCCTACCCATTTATGCCACTGACTGACAATGGGGTGAGAAAGCAGGTTTTCTAACTGCAAGAAACCCAACCCTGTGTGATTCAATCCAAAGACTCTATTGTCCACTAGCACTATAGGGCCTATGAAACACAGATGAGGAGTTCTGATTCCATCCAGTACAGAACATTTCCTCCCATTTAGCAAGTTCATTACCACATTCCAATTCAATGATTAATTTGGTGAAGAGAAGTCAAGGAAGTTACATATACATATACTCACTAAATTCTCTCTTATGTGCCTCATTCACTAAGTTTTCAGTCCAAAAACATGCAATCTTCCCAACCAGTACATACATTCCCTGTTGTTTGCTTTAGTATTTGCAAAGTATTTTACAGTATCTTATTTAATTTGGTTTGCAGCTTTAAAATCTTTACTGCACTCTCCTTATCCCAGGTCTTTTCCCCATAAAAGACCTGGGATAAGGAGAGTACTGATTCTGTCTAGAAACCAGATGGATAGTCAGAAATGCCTGTTTTAACATGTGAAAAGGCCAACAGCAATATTCCTCCACAATATTTGTCATTTTTATTTTATACTTTTAGTGCTGTTGCAGGAATTATACATCAGAACAGTTAGTTAACATTCATATTTTATAGATATTTTTAACTAATATGATCTCATACGCTGGATCTAAATGCCTAAAATTAGACTACTTTTGAAGACTGATGTTAGTTGAATGCTTAGCATCTAAAATACTGTAGATTGTTACCTTTGAATACTAAAGTGGTGCATCAATGACCTACCAATCTAAGATAACATATTAGCCAAGGGGTCATTTATTTGGAAAACTATAAAACTATTTATTTGGAAAACTATAGCTATCAAAATAATGATAGTGCAACATTTAAATTAAGGCAAACTTTTTTTTTTTAAGTTTTATAAAAATTAATTGGAAGAAAAATATTTTCTCAAATCTTTTTCTAATTAGATTGGAATGTCTTTTTAAGCTTTGAACTTTTCCCTACAGGGTTGGAAAATTAAATTTAATAGCAACATACTGATACAAGACAACCAGAAAGCAGGCAATTTAGTTTCAGTATGCAAGATTAATAAGATGTAAAAAGTAAGCAGACATCATGAATGGCAAAGACTTTGGCTGATTTTTAAAATTATTTTACTGTTAAGAATCTTCAGTATACATTGGTTTTATTCCATTGCACCTGCTATGCAGAACTGACTTACAGCAGCTGAGGATCTGGCCCATGATTATTGTCCTGACATATCAATTGCATTAATACCTTAGGACATCTTTACACATGCTTGGGGGTGGTGGAGGGACACTTTAATTAGAGTGGCTCTCGGGGGCCACTCTAATTAAAGCACCCACAGTGTCTCATGTATTCAGTATCCTGCACTTCAAAATGGCAGCATGGGCACTTTAACTAAAACTTGTTTGATGAGCTTTAGTTAAAACTCCCCTACTACTATTTTGAAGCACAAGGACACTGAATACACGTGACACAAGCTGCTGGAGCTGCTAATTAACACGCTCCAGCAGACTCCATTGAGTCTCCTCTGACATGCGCTAATTAGCACTCATTGGAACAGGTGTTGGGTACGTGTATAGATTCCCTTATTGTTTAGGGCCAAGTTTCAGCTTTACTGGGAGTGGAGGATAACCCTCACTTAGAATAGCCTTCCTTCACATTGAACCAGATGCCACTGAAGTCAGTGGCAAAACCCTCATTAGGTGGTACAAGATCCATTCCATACTGCACTATAATACAAAATAGTTCTAGTTTATATTTCTCAGATACCTTTCATTCCAATGGAGGCTTGTGTAAAGATGTCTTGTCCTTTGTGCTTTTTTTTGCTTTTTACCTACTGCTCCCAGTTTGCCTTAGCAAGTCTCCTCTGTGACACCACCAAAATGAGGCACTCAACTAAATCCTCATTTAGTGTCAGTAAACAGTGCCACTTCCCACTGTGTACTTCAGAGAAAGAAACCTAGTGTAATATTTTCTTGAGAGCAGTTGGCATTCTGACTCTCCAAACCAGCACATTAAGAAACTCTATTGCCCTATAAAACCTAGACCTCAGTTGAAAGTAGATGCAGGCTCAAGAACAGTATTTAGATCCGAAGTTTCACAAAGTTTGGAGAGCTTGATTAAACTGAACTTGAACACACATCTAGTGCTACTTCTCTACTCTGAGATAAAAGTCTCAGGTTTACGGGATCCTCTAGGAGACGTTTTAACGCTTGATACAGAACAGAAAATATTGCATGTCTCAAAGTGTGGTTAAAACTCAGTTTCTCAGGCAGTAACAGCTCTCTTCCTCACCACACCTCTCCCCAGGGAGTCTTCAATTAAACAGTAGCATCATGCTTTTAGGTGTCCATTTCTCCTTTTCATTTTCCTGTGGGAGGAAGAAGAGGGTGAGAGACAATATTCTGAAATACGTTTTTGTATTAAAGTTTTACTTAATACAACCTCATTTGGTAACATGATTTCCTTTCTATAACACCTCAGAATTTCCTTCCTTTCCTCCATTTGTATATGGAGGGGTAATTCAAATTAATTACTAATGTCTTTCTTGTTTCTGGACTGGCGCTCTCAGAAATCATTATCTTGAACAATTCTCTGGACTTCCTTGATATCTATGCTTTTCCTTTTATTACCCTCAAAAAGTCTACTGTATTCCTATGGCAACTGGATACTTTGTAAATAAGGTCAACTATTTCTTTAAAAGGAATAATCCATATAACTCTGTGACTTCTACTCTTGTGTGTGAGGCAGCATTTTTCCAAGTCCATGGATAAACCAGGACTAGACTAAAGAGCAAGCAAAGTAGTTGAACAATCTTAATTCTGCAAATATAATTAGAAGCATGAGCAATATGTACAAAACAAATCTGAATCCCTTGTTCTCAAAAGGAGCTGCTGGGTACTCAGCAGATTTGGAAATCTGTTCATCTGTGGGTGCTGAGCACTTTGGAAAATGTAAATTCATAAGATCCGTTGGAAGTTGTTTGAATAGCTATCCCAATCTGAAAATAAATTACTGCTCTATGGATAGACCAGCACTGCAATGCAAACAACCTTGGGGTTAGAGGTGAAACTTTTGTCCTATACCTTTTGGACAAACCCATCCTTAAATACTATGGGATTTTTAACAGACATGGAAAAGAGTGTGGAACTCAATTTATATAACTCCTAAGGATAAAGAGTTGAGCTGATTTTCTGTGGATTTGAATCCAACATTAACACCTTTTCAAACTGTTTAGATTTAGTTTGGCTTCTTTACATTCAATGAGATGCTATGACTGGAAGCAAAACTTGCTACAGCTAAACAGCTTGGTTTTACCTCTAAACAAATGATGAGTCACATCAAATTTCTACACAGGCTATATTTAACATAAATAATGACAAGGTCTATAAAACATGCAGTGAAGTGTGAAAGGCATGTTAATTCTCATGCAAGCCACTTGGGAATGTTTGGTGTTCCATGTTGTTTTGGGCTAAGTACAGGCAGTCAAAAAAGCCCAAGGCTGAATTGATTCAGTCTTTGCAAGTTAGTCTAAGCTGCAGATATTAAATTGAAACAGAAGTGAACAGACATTTACATTTGATTCAGGAAATGCAAACACATGCCTGCAGTAGTTCAATCCAGAAGCTATGCAAAGGAGGGGGAGGGGGGCACTACAGCATGGCTCTCTGGCACATAGCTAACATGGGCTGCATGTTCACTTCTTTCTACTACCCCCAAGGTCTCTGGGATTCTGGGATTTGCAGTTTAGAATCACAGCAGCAAGAACTCTGCAGGGGTGCCTATCACTTCCTTTTCCCACTTCAAGGTACCTCTGGGATTTGTAGTCCACAGTTGCAACCAGCAGTAAGCGCTGAGCAGGGGAAGGGGTGTTTAACCTCCCTCCCTGGCCCCAGACCCCAGCTGGAGTTTGCCTGGGTAGGTCAGTCCCCTGCCAGGGTTGTATCTCCCCCAACCCCCTTGCCAGCCCTTCTCTGCTGGAGAAGACAGCACAAAATAGCCCAGGGCTGCAAAGCTGTGATTTAACATGAATCAGAAAGGGGTCTGGGACAGAAGTTTCATAAATAGGTTTGACCCAAATCAGTTAAATCTGATACTACATTCAAACAAGTTTATCTTAAACCAGTTTCAGCCATTTTGAAACCGGTTTAAGTGCACTGAGCTTCTGTTCTGTTACAGGTTTAAACCCGTTTCTGATTAATTAAACCAGTTTATGTGGACCTTCTGTCCCTAGCCTTGGAGACTAACGAAACAGACACGTGATCTGAACTAGATTTCCTTAGGAAGCCAAAACCTTTTTGCTTGCTATCAGACCAAGTGTTGTCACAAGGACATTTCTTCAGAAAATAGTGAATAGTTATGGTTAAATACCAATAATATATTTTTAAAAAGCCAGTAATTTCTGCGTTAGATTGAATAGTGGGAAAATAAACAAATAATGAATAAACATCTATGTAGTGATGGAACTGGGATGCAGAACAATATATGTAGTATAAGGCCCCATTCTGAACAGTTTCCATGCACTTAAGGTTCCATACTGTAACTAGTGATATTGTTAAGTCTTTGCAGGATATTCAGATGAAAATGTAAAGTTGAGGCCTGGATTTTTTTTATAGACATTGATGTTCCATGGCACTTTTTTGATATGCACCTTTTCTTTATGGTAATGCAGTAATTTTTTTCTTAAAATTATCTCTGTGGTTTCAGTTGGATACAGTAGTTTCTACATTATGTTGTAAACTCCTGGGTCCATCGCTTTGGAATGTGAAGGCCTGATAACTGTACCAGATGAAATCTATGGGGGCTTTATCATTGATTTCAACAACAGTAAGAGAAGAACTAAACTATATGCAGTTCACTCACTGTGCACACTTTAAAGTGCTTTAGGATCCACGCGATATTCAGGAATGTTAGGCTTCATAACTTGATATCTAACTGTTGGGTAACAGCTCCTTTAAGCTTGCAGTATAAGAAATCTTATTCCATTTGGCATTAAAGAGTATTTGTTAACATCTGTGTTTCTAGAACATGACAGACAAGAACAGTGAGATAAAATGACTTGTTATTTATTATCCTTTGCCAAAAATGCAGTTGTCCCCGGAGTTTGAATTACACTTTGACTCTTGGGTGGGGGCTGCAAAAAAATTGGCTGGAGTTGGGGCTGTGCGCACTGGCCCCCACCCATGCTGGGGGGCTGGGGCCAGCAGCAGTGGCAGCCAGAAGGAGCCGCCACCACTGCCACCTGGGCTGCTTAGAAAGGTATGGGGCAGGCCAGGGGCTGACCAGCAGGGCTCCCCTAATTCAAACCCTGGTTGTCCCTATCCAGAACACAGATAGACCCTGTCCTGCATAACTTAATTTAAGCAAGGTAGATACTAGTAGGTAATGCTGAGAAACCAAGTGGGAAGTATAACTAACTGTTTTTTGTTTACAGTCTATTAAATTAAATAGAAAGGAAGAAAGGGTGGAGTCTTTCAAGACCAGCTCAGGGAGGATCTTACACATAAAGAGGGTGCCTTGGAAGAAAGTACAGAGATAACTAGAATTTTTCATCTCTTAATGTCTTTGCATCAAACTTTTATGCCTTTCTAGAAGATAGGTATAGTCAAATACAAGTTATTAGGTTCAGTGAACAAACAGAGTAAAATTTATTGGCCTGCATGAGTTTTGCTGTTGACATATCATGCAAGGACTTCACATAGTATCTATGATTTGAGTGACTGAGTGCATGTAATTTAACTCCAGTACCCTCATCCTATACATTTTATCTGTACAATAACATTTATACTCTCCTGTGACTTTAATCAACACATTTTCTGAAGATTCTTTTAGGGTTTGATCCAAAGCTTATTGAAGTCAGTATTGGGGTGTCTTGCCTTTCATTTCACTCCGCTTTGATACAACACTCTGATACAAGAGTTATATGGAATGGGTTTACATTGTAGATGTTTTGTTAAAGCTATAAATAAGCGAAAATATCTCCTAATGTATGTTCTCTGCGTTTTGAATGCCTCTCAAAATATACTTTTATTCAACAGCTGCCTGGTTATATAGTCAGAAAAGTGACTGGTTGTTCTTTTGTCTTCATTTTACATTTAATGACTATAATTTAAATTCTATTTTATGCAGATTCCATATGATTTTGAAAAGGTCTTTTGAAAGTAAACATAGTTTTTTTAACACACTTAAAAAACATAAGTACAGCATTGCCTAGAATTATCTTGTCAATTAAATAAAAGAGCCGTTTTGAAATAAGTGAGAAAAATATATGGTGGATGAAATACACCTTCTAGCAACAAATTGATATTAAGAGAGAAACTGAAAACTTTAGGAAAACTGCTACTTACATGGTCATGTTTAGACACGCTCATGGTCACTGAAATATTCAGCTCACTTTCAGACAATTTAACTTGCATTGTAGGCAAATTATTGCCATAAAAGCATTGAGGCAGGCTGTGCTGGCATTTACGCTAGTGTAATTCCACTTACTCTTATAGGGTTTGTTCTGGTTTACAATGATGTTAAGTAGAGAGGTGGTTAGCTTTGTTAGTCTGAAGTCAGGCAGAAGTTAGGGTAGGGAGACACCTTAACCACTAACTGGTTCAAAGTAGCTTCAGCTTTTGTAGGCAACAGCCTATTTTGTTCATTCAAAGCACCTGCTGAAGTAGGCTATGAAACGTTCTGCCTCTCTGAACCAGTTAACCACAGTATAAGTGGGAGCAGAGTCAGGCTTTATGCACTTTAGTTTCTAGCATTAGAAATTGATTAAAAAAAAACCCTAAAAATTCAGCATTACTTACTACCACATTTTTCAAAAACTCTTCCAATGGCAAATAGCTTTTAGGTTTCATGTGTATGTTTGATATGGTTGTTTAAAAAAAAAGAAAGAAAGTAGGAAGTTTGGTAGAACTCTAGATAGAAAAAGGATTTCTGATACAGTAGCTATAACTGAACTCATCAGAACTGAGCTTGCTTGCATCAGAGCTGAAACTGGTCTACAAATTATCACACAAAGACTGCATAAAACCACCAGACTAAGATCACATATAATAATTATACTCAATCTGCCAATAATGTATAGTGTGTACAGTTTGAAACCTTTCCTGATTCCTGCATCTTTCTTAGTACATAGAACATAATGCCTGAAAAAGCTGTTTAAGAGGAGCAGGGGTAACCTTACCAGTTGTGAAATTTGTAGAATTCCAGGACTGAAGAGGGGTTAAAGAGGCCAGGAATTAGCCCCCACCCCCCATCCAGCCCTGTTGTCCAGTTGGTATGTAAAGGGCCAGTATTAGACATTTCCCTTAATCTTTCAGAGCAAATGCTGGAGAAGGAAATGGGTTCCATAATGAGATGCTAGAACTTGCCTGACTTCCTAGGGACAAACATCCAAAAACCCTGAGCCTGAATTGATTCAACCTTTGTAGGTTAGTCTAACCTGGGTAGGCTGAACCAGGTTGTAACCATACAGACATCACTTCTGGACTGATGAAATGCTGGCACATGCCCTTCCTTCCCTTCTACAGTGCTGAGCCAGGGGCACGGCCAGGCCCCAGCAGGGTGCTTTGATTAGGGAGGGGTCCCCCCACCCCTATTGTTGATAGAGCATTTAGTTACACAGCAGGGAGTTACACAGCGAATTGTTTGCATTTATCAGCCCATCAAACAAAACAAAAGCCTCTCTCATTAGTTCAAGCTCTTCTTAAACAACTTTTTTCAAGGAAAGAACAGAGGGACATTATCAGCTGACCTGTTGATTAGCTCTGAAAAGCCCTAAGAGGACACTGTCCTGTCTGCCTTTGTCCCGGCTCCCACAGCACAGCCCAAGCCAGCATGTGGTATGCCAGCTAATGCTGAGAGGTGTCTGTGTAAGGCAGAGGGGAGAGGGGATCCCTGCTTGAGCAGGCAGTGGTGAGGGGGTAGGGGGGAGCAGGAGGAAGCCAGCCAGATGTCGCTGTACCTGCCGTCTCTGCTGGAGCTCCAGCTAGGGAGCAGAGGGACAGGACCAGCCCTGCTGGGCTGGAGCAGAGAGCAGAGCCCCTCCCAGGGATGCTGGGGGACTGGTTTAACTTAAACCAGCAAGGGGTCTGGGACAGACATTGTATAAACTGGCTTGACCCAAATCAATTAAGTCTGATACTACATTCAACCAGGTTTATCTGAAACTGGTTTCAGCCATTTCCAAACTGGCTTATGTGCACTGAACATCTGTTCTGTTACAGATTTAAACCAGTTTCTGATCACTTAAACCATGTGTAATGTCTGTCCCTAGCCCTAAAGTATAAGCCCCAAGTAGGTATTAGTGTCTAGATTAGGAGAGAATGCTTTGTTTGAAAACAGGTTTGCTAGGGTTGACCATGACCAACTAACACCTTTTTAAAGGTATGAAGCCATCTCCTGTAATGTTTAGTAATATAATCATCTCTAATGCTTAAAGATACAATTAAAATGTGTCTAGAGGATGAGATTCTCCACATCATACAGCTTGTCCTTACTAGTACAGAAATCTTCCACTGCTATGGGGTGACAGAGAAGAGACAGCTTTTTTTTCCATAAGCAGGTTGTCTAGACTTGTTCTGAGTCATGAAATAACCATGGACCGCTTCCTGATATTTTTCTTGGGCAAAATTCCATTGCATCAAATACAGAAGAACTTCATCCTGAGTTAGGACTTGAGTCTAGGGCCTTGATAAATGAAGCCTGACTTTTAGCTGTGGTGCTTTGTGCTGTGCCAGCCACACTGCAAACAGCAGCTATACCTCATAACTCTAGTTTTTGCCTTCTAAACAGAATCACAGGCAGGTTTGGGCTTAATGATCTCTTCTTCCTGTGACCCCTTCATAAGCTTGTTTACCTCTCCTGAGCCAGAGTGTGTACATTTCTTTAAAACTCTTTGATAAAGTCAGCTTTCTTAGGAAAAACAGAAAATGTATTAAAACAGCATAAATAATATAAAAATAGATCTAGCCTTAGGCCAAAAGTAAACATAGACAAGTGTAAACTTTTTAGTATGAAAATGGAAACCAATTTTGTATGCTGCATCAGCAATTCAGAACCTATCAAAGCCTGATACTGAATCCTTCCTGATAAGCTACAGTTCAGCACATCATCCAGAGTTTGTCTATACCAGATAGTTTTGCCACCATAACTATACTGGAAACCCCTGTTTCCCATAATGTGGTTGCAGTTAGACTGGTATAAAAATACTCATACCTGCAGTGTACTCCTCTGTCACCTATTTCTGGAAGAAAAATGAGATATAGCAGCATAACTATGTTCACAATAGGGTGTATAAGTGATAAAACGCAATCAGTAAACTATCCCAACCCCACCTCAATACATAGAAATGCAATCCACCACATAACAAACCAATATAGTTATACTGGTATAACTTTTCTAGTGTAAACCAGGCCTGAAGCCAATTATTCTCATACACACCTGGATCCTCTTTTGAAAGACTCTTCTGATATATGCACAAGTATGTCTATAGGCTATTATTTGTATTTCAGCCCCATTCCTGTGTGTGCTGTATGAACTTCACAAAATGCAGGCATTCACAATAAGTTTGCAGTCTGTGTACCAATTATAATTATGTCACTATTGGTGGGTCCCCACAAGCAGAAATGGGCGTTTTTCCAGGGACAAATAGCAGCAACACATATTTGTGCCGCTGCTGCTTGACCCTGGGGAATGCCCCTGCACATGCACTCTGGCATGCATCAAGTTACTCTGGGTGGGGTAGGGGAGGCTGGGGGTCAGCACCTGGGCTGGCCCCAGCAGCCTTATCTGGGGACCTGGGGGCCTCCCAGAGCTGCAGTGGCAGCCATCCAAGCAGACACGGTAGATTGCGGTGAGGCTGCCACCACCGCCTCTGTGCTCTGGGCAGGCAGAAGCAGCAAACACTGCTGGGCGTGGCAAGTAGGTGAGCTGCAGCTGCTGCCACCACAGTGCAGCCCTAGCGGGTGAGCCTAGACCTGGCGTGGAGCCTAGGCTGGCTGCAGGGGCAGGTTACAAGTTGGTGCTAAGTGCGGGGAAAAGCGGCCTGTACTGTGGGGCTGGTGGGGGAGGGGCACTGGGAGTGATCCCTTTCCGCTTCTGTGCTGCTGAGAGGGTCACTTCCCAATCAGTAAGTGTGCTAGATATTTTTGCACCCTAGGTGCAGCACTCTGCATTTGTCCTTGTTGTACTGCATCCTATTGTGTACTGCCCACTTTTCTAACCTGTCCAGGTCTGCCTGCAATCATTCCCTACCCTCCAGAGTCTACACTTCACCCCACAATTTAGTATCATCCACAAACTTGGACAGAGTACATTTCACACCCATATCCAAGTCACTGATGAAGATACTGAAGAATACAGGTCAAAGGACCAAGCCCTGCAGGACCCCACTACCCACATCCTTCCATGTCAATACTGACCCACCTACTACCACTCTCTGGGTATGACCGCTAAGCCAATTTGCCACTCACTGGACCATGTACACATCTATGTCACAGCTTCTTAATTTATTTATGAGAATAATTCACTATGAATGGGGCTCTGGCCAGGCCAGGTCGTGGGACAATTTTAGCCGGCGGCGCCTGCAGAGAGGCAATGCTGGAGAGCCAAGAGGGGGAACGTGACCCCCCGATCTTTGCATGGGGCAAGGGTGGGCTGCAGCTGTGAGCTGGGATCTACCTGCCCCCTGCCTCCATGACGCTGCTTCAAAAGCGGTGCAGCGCAATGCTATGTGAGTCCTGCTGCTGCAGCAAGGCACATGGCACCACACTGTGCTGCTTTTGAAGCACTAGCCCTTGCTCTGCAGCCTGCCCTTGCCCCGTGCAAAGATCAGGGGAGCAAGGGCACATACCCTCCTGGGCTCCCTGGTGCCATGATGTGCCTCTGGAGGAACTGCCAGGCTCTGATTGTCCCACAGCCCAGCCCGGCCAGGGCTCCATTCACTGTGAACGGGGCCCCAGCCCAGCCAGGTTGTGGAGCAATCAGAGCCCAGCGGCTCATCTAGGGGCAAAGTGCGGGGAAGTCAAGGCGGGGGTGTGTGCCCCCCTCACCTGGCTCCCTCATGGTGCATGCAGTGGTGGGAGCTGCCCACCCACGCCCTTGGAGGAGACACCAGGCTCCGATTGCCCCACAACCTGGCCTGGCCTGAGCGCAGCTTGGTGGAGACCCAGCCCCACGCCCCCAGCATTGCCTTTCCCCTTCTCCCTGCCCCTTCCCTTGCAGACTTTCAGGGGAGGCACACACATGCATGCATACACTCAGCACCCCCCAGAATGTTTTCCTCTGCCTATGCATATACCTCTGTAATATGGCAGATATTGCAGCAAATGTCTCAAGTCAAAACTCAGTAATATATGCAGCCGTTTAAAGAAAGTAGTTTTCTGAACATCAGGTTCAGAAATATCCTGTTTCTCACCAACTGAATTGTGGAGCAGAACCTACCTATACACCCTGTTTCATGAAAATTTCCAGAAAAAAATTTCACATGATGTCAATTTGTGGGTTATAACAGGAAGAAAAAGTTCTATGTAAATTATACAAATGCAAAAAAAAGAAGAAAAAAAAAAAGAAAAATCATTCTGGGCCTATCATTATCCAATACAGAGATTCTCTTTTTATTTGATATTTTACCCATATTTTCACCTAATCTTGAATCACATTTAGAGAAACTCCTGATTCACCAAATGAGCTTTTATTTATTGGCTCACCAGAGAAATAGAGGGAGATATCATAATATTGTATAGGTTTTCTTAAATTATGTAAGAGACTCCTAAAATCAAAGGGAAACCGTGGTCTCATACAAATAAAAACATAAGAATTGCCATTTGTTGGGTCAGACCATAGGTCTATCTTGCACAGTATCCTGTGTCACACAGTGGCAGAGAGTGGATTCTGAAAAGGAGAGTGAACAGGGTATTACCAGGGTTTTTTTCCATTGTTCCTCTTTCACTTGCAGCCTTTGGCATTTTTAAGGTCAAGGAGGTTCTGATTCTGAGGTTGTACAGGATTCCTTCCAATTTGCATAAAGTGAACCTACTGTATAACGTAAGAAATAGGGATAGGTTTGCTTGTTGATTGCTCCCGGAGCCGGCTGGGGTGAGTGCGGACAAGCAGCACTCACCCCAGCCCCAGCCCCAGCTGCAGCGGTCCCGGGAGCCGCCGGCAGCTACTGGGCTGCATTGTGCCCCGAACCCCCCGCGGCTCTGCCTGTCCCCACTTACCCCAGCTCCTGCTGCAGCCCTGGTGCAGACAGCTGCGCTATGCCCCAAACTCCCCTGGGGCTCTGCTTCCCCCAGGGCACTGAGCCCCGAATCCCCCGGCGGGGCGGAGCCCAGGGGCTGCAAGCAGGCAGTGTCCGCTGCTCCCAGGGCTGCAGCAGGGGTGCGCAGCCTCCTGCAGCCAGATGAGAGCAGGCTGGGTACGGCGGCCGCTGCAGGCTCAGGGGCTCCAAGCTCTTCCCGACGCGCTGCCTGTCTCCATCCCAGCTCCGGCTGTAGCGGCCCCAGGAGCTGCCGGGGCTGGGATGGAGACGGTGCAGCCCAGCGACTACAGGGAGCTGGCATCGGCCGCTCCCAGGACAGCTGTAGCATGAGCTGGGGTGAGTGGGGACAGGCAGAACCGCGGGGGTGTTGGGGCTGGGCAGCTCCCGGGACCGCTGCAGCCAGGGCTGGGGTAAGTGCTGTCCCCCACACCGACCGAGGCTCCGCTTATCCACACTCACCCCAGCTGGTCCTGGGAGCAGCCGACAGAGGAACCTATCCCCATTTCTTACATTATAAAGTAGGTTCACTTTATGCGAATTTGATTTATGCAGTGTTCTCCAGGCCTATGCTGATCGCATATATGCGAATTTACCTCGCATATAATGAATTTCAGGTACAAAAGGGTCACCGCATGAGAGAGAATTCGCATAAATTGAACCTGCATAAATTGAGGGACACCTGTATCTATAACCCCCAAGCTCAGTTACTACTGATGACCCCCTTTTCTCCAAGAATTTGTCCAATCCCTTTTTTCTTTTTTTTTCTCCTGAATACAGGCAGTCCTCGACTTACACGTTTAAAGTTACATTTCACACTTACAACGTTTATAAATTGACACCCTGTTTCTGACGTCAGTTTCAACTTTACAACACTTGATCTGACGCCAAACCACGCCAGCGAACAAGTTTGCTGCATCACCCATCTCCCTGGAGAACATCTGTCTAAACTTCCTTGGATGCCTTCTTTAAGAAAGCAGACAAGACTCAACAAAAACCTGCAGCCAAGACTCCAGCCAAGAACCTTTCAAAAATGTCTCCTCAAAGAAGTCCTTGATTGCTACTTACAATATCAATACATTAACTATATACATGGATATATTCCTCATCTATAATTGACTGAGTACAAAATTCTAAGTTATTTTTGGTAAAAATAGAGTATTGGGCCTTGGTTCAAGAACCAATCCCCCGTTTATAATATTGTTTCCTATGGGAAAATCGGTTCTGAGTTACAATGTTTCGACTTAAAACATGGTTTTCAGTAACTAATTGTGTTGTAAGTCTGATGATTTCCTGTACAGAAGATGGAATGTTATGACTTGTGAGATCTAGTTTCAATTTTGATAGTGACTTGCTGTATGTCTTTTTAGCAAGAGACTTACCTTCACTGTGCCTTACTTCACCTATCAAAATATAACACTAACTGCACAAAGGTGTTGGGATACTTGCATCACAAATCTTGTGAAGTAGATCGGGTTTCTTGGGAAACTGTTGCATAAGGGGAAAAGTTTAATATGGTGCTATTATTGTCATTGTGCAACCTGCTTGGGGATCAGTGGATGTTACTGATATAGCTGCATTGGTAATCCACAGGACAGCATTCAATCTGTCTTCATCTTTTCAAAGACATGTATGTAGCAAATTTATCCATGCATGGAGGCTGCTGCAATGGGACCAGGCTAAGCATAAATGATAATCACAATATTCAAAACAAGTACTCTGCTGCTCTGTGAAAGTACAAGTAATTTACACCTAAAATATGAGAGAGCCAGGTAGAACCAGCCAGAGCTAATGTTAAGTAGTTTCTAGTTGTGCTATAACTTTCTGAAACATTTACTTTGCTACTGGATTTTTCCATGCTTGGGCTTTGCACAGGAGTGATTCTCCCCATTGTTGTTAATTTATGAGGAGTGGAAAATTTTAAAACAGAAAAGGTATATTTACACTTGAAAAGGCCAGTTAGTTTGAGGCTTGTCTAGAAGGTCTAGTATCTTTGCCTACAAATGTAATAAGAAATTTTAAAAAACAGTAGTTTCTCTGTAAACTTACAAATATTTTGGGCAAGGGGCTGCTTACTGAGTTTTGGCAAGCCATCAAGGGCTGCATGACAGGCAGACAGGGGCAGGTAATATTAATTTTCTAGATTTTTTAGGGGCCCCGTGGGCCAGATAGAATGGCCCACCCCTGTGCTAGAGTACTTCCTTGAATTGGACCCTCTGTAGGAGGATCTGAGCTATAATGTTTACAAAATTAGATAAAACATACAGGCTTTGTCATTAATGTTGCTGTTTCAACTTTACCTTTTCTCTGATCTTTTGTGATCTAACTGTGTAATCTTAGGTGGCATTAAATGTGCTTATATTTCGCAGTGATAACATGCCATAAAGGCAGCAAGCAGTGGACCATTTGAGAGTTATTCATGTTCATGAGTCAGTACAAGAAATAAATTAGATTCAGTGGATGAGAAACTGGCTAATTAATCTGAAATTACATGTCTCTAAGGCAAAGACATAGTAACCATATAGAAATGTTGATTAAGTAGCAGTTACGAGAATTTTGCATGTTTTAAAGTATTAAACAAACAGTAACTTGGTAATCCTGAACACTTCCTCTCTCTCCCAGAGGAAATAAACACAGGTTTAAAACCTGTTTGTTTTTTAATGGTGAATCAATAGACACTGCAGATGGTCAGCACCTTTGATAATCAGGAAGTGGGCAAGTTGCCTATGACATGCCATGAATCTCCAGCTTGCAAACTGAGTAACAGAAGTGCCTGGCTTGTAGCCCAGGACACAGACTATGAGACCTACAAGGTGCAATACTATTAATGCTTATTATGTATCTGAAGTTATAAAAAGGGACTCCACAGTCATTTTTTTCTGGTTTGCAGCATCCTTTTCTTTGATACAGTAGTGTTTAAAGTTAAAGAATTTCTTTTAGAAAAGAACTTGAAAGGGAATATAATTTCCCCTGATATACCCACACTTGGCATAGACTAAGTCACTTGGCTCCTACACATTGGACTCTTTTCAGCATTGTTCATGTAGACGCCTGACAACCCCTCTTCTCTAGAACATAGTTCACTCCAGACATTGCCTTTTATAAGTTCATAGATCAAATTCCCTCAGAGGTTTCCCACCAAAAACTGTTCCCACCTAGCAATATCCAAGATCAAACTGAAGTTGTTTTAACAGCAATTTTATTGGCATATTAAAAAAATAAAAGAAAGCACAAGCTTGTTATAACAGTTAAAACAGCTACATGTTACACAGATCATGGCTACCCTAAACATAGTTACAAACCAGAATCTACAGATATAGAAAACTTCATATGTTGTATTTATAACCCTGAGTAAAATCCTGGCCTCAGTCAATGATAGTTTTGTTACTAACTTCAGTGGGGCCAGAATTTCACTCTTAATGTTGTTTTCTGGTTTGCTCAGCTCTGAGGATGTCACTAAGTGTTTGTGAATCATCACCACTTATAGTCTTGTTTCAGTTTAGAAATCCACATACCACTAGGTCCAATTAGCATTCAGGATAATATCAACTGCAAGTCAATATATACACCTATTAGCCACCCATAACAATTCTCAATCAATTGACAGGCTGACTTGCCAGGGCCATTTTTACCAGGAGGGTTAGAAGGTGATTTCATAATTATAGATAAAACTAATAGAAATTATTTTGATAGGTAGCCATGTACATTTTGACATCAGTGCATTTGTCTCAACCTTAGGCAGTTCAAAGGTTTAAATAAAACAATCAAACTACATGGCCATATTATGTTGCATATAACAGGAACTATGTAGGTCCCTATTTAGACTACACATGAATCTTCTTTTTTCTTAAAAGCCCTGAAGATTCTTGAATTTTGCTAGTTTTAATCTAGTCATCCTGCCCCATGTTGCACAGACACAAGTTCTCTTGCTCACAGGAATGTGGGGATTCTCTCTTTCAGTTTATCATTAACAACACTGCTCTTAAATAGTACAGTAATTGCTGTGGGCTAAGAAGTATTTCACTTTGATTTCACTGTACTGCCCCTTTAAAATTTCTAAAGAATTTGCCCTTCTGTAGAAGCAGCAATGACTCTGTGAGAGGCAGTGTGTAACAGAGAGGCTGGGCTTCTCACAGGATCTAAACTCTTCTTTTTAATCTTCTTTTGTTTCCACCTACTCTAGAATAAGTTAGTTAGGCATAATGTTCCGTAATTGCTTTTTGTTTATGGGCTAAAAAAATGTAATGGGTGCTGCTTAAATTGGTTATTCCTGTCTCTCTCAGTTTGTAGGACCTGGGGTTCAGCCAAGTCCTGTGACTTCAGGGGCAAAGCAAGAATCTCCCCATTATAATTCCAAAGCTGAAGAATCAGTCATTTGTAGTGAGAAGCAATTGCTCTTGCAACCCTACTCAGCTATTTGCAAGGGCAAGAGTAATTTGTGAGCCTGTCTCCCTCCCAAGTGATAAAAAGAAGTGCTTCTGATGCAAGGTTGCAGAATATTTCAAAGGGATCCAAGCTCTATTACCAGATACGTTTTTTCTTTTAATGCTTTATGTAGTTGCATGTATATGATGATGTTCATTAGGTTTAAATCATTAAGTAAATTAAAAGCAATTTTTGTGTTCCAGTGGAAGGGCAAACTGATATTTGAAAAACTGAAATTTGCTTGTGGCGGCTTCTTCTTAAAAAGTGAAACTGATTTCTGCACTGAAGTTTATTATTGGAACAAACTGACTTGCATGTTGTT
Source organism: Gavialis gangeticus (assembly GCF_001723915.1). NCBI lineage: Eukaryota > Metazoa > Chordata > Crocodylia > Gavialidae > Gavialis > Gavialis gangeticus. The sequence goes on along the minus strand of NW_017729023.1, from coordinate 8,701,316 downwards.
ATGCTACTTTGCTTAAGGGTCCAGCAGGTGCACATGGCAAACTCACTTCATCTGGCGGTGAAGAAGCATTGCACTGCTACTGAAAATGTGTATAGCAGAGATTGGAGTTAAGCAGTTTACCATTAAAACGCAACTAGCATGGACAGTCCTTGCTTTTGTGACTGGGCCACTTGAAGCTAATGTAACAAATAACACACGCTGTCCTTAGCAGGCTTGTTTGCAGATCAGGGCCTAAAGTAGTCTCCATTTCTGAGCTTGAAATTGGATTTAAACCTTAAAATACTGGCTCTAGTTGTGTTACATTCAATAGTCAGACCATTTTTCCATGTTGGAGGGTTGCTGTGAAGGTGAGACATACATGCTTGAGAGGAACGTAGGCATGCTTGATGGAGGCTATACAGGTATCAAGAGATGCAGACGCATCTGTAGAGCAGTGTGAGGAAGATTGCCCTGCTTCTGACTCTTCTGTAGGGCTGGAGGCTGTGTTTTCCCAGGCTGTCATGCTTCATAAATGCTTTTTTATGTTTGTTAATGTGATCTCATTGGGGTCCCAAAGGAATGTAATAAGTGAAAGTTGATGATTTGAGAGGCTGTGCTGATACCATGCCATGAGGGTAGGTACAGCTTCTGGTGTTACCAAATCTCAAAGTGTTTGTTTTTACTTCAAGTCTTAGTTTCTGGATTCACTTTAAAAAAAGGCAAAGAAATGCATGAAGACACCAACACTAAAGGCTGACTTCAGAAGATAAAGTAAATATGAAATGCTATTTTCAAAATAATTTAGGGCGTGACCTATGGTTTTGAACAGTGGGGCTTGGCAGCACTGAAGCACATACAATAACCACGCAGCTGAGTTGAGGGAGAAAAGTGCCCCGCTGGCCTACTGCAAGAATATGTTGAGACGAGGGAAGGTGTTTTGGGGGTGAGAGGAGGGCATGTTGCTGGTGTGTCATGGGTAAGCCAGTCTGTCCTACCCCAGTTATGGGGTTAGCCTGCCTGTCCTGTCCCCTGTGAGGGAAACGTGAAAGCTGTGTTGCCTCCCGGCTGCCAGGTGAGAGTGGCAAGGCGGCTGGTTTCACTCAGCAGATCTGCGCGTGGCTGGGACCTGCCCTCTGAGCTGGCCTTGGGAGAAAGCAAGGCGGCCCTGCCCAATGGAAGCAGGAGCTGGGATTCATGCTACCCCTCTCTCCAACAGAGCAACCAGCTTGCTGGGACGTGGCCCTGGACCTTCTACAGGCAGTGATTAGCAGCTGCAAAATTGAGGGGGACAATTTGGGCCTCATAGTAGTGCACAGCTGGGATGCTCCCTGGTGCCAATCAAGGCCCAGCTGTCCACATGCAGGACTGAAGTCTGAATCAAGGACTGGCCCAGGAGCCACAGGGCAGCTGGTCACTCTGCAGCAAGCTTGGGCTCACACTCGACTTCTCTGAGCTAGTGTAAAAGGGGAAACTGTCCCGACTTGAGACTGACAGTGTCTTGCTGCCTCTCCCAGGCTGCTTTACACTCAAGATCAGGCCCCCACTGGGGTTAGTCCTGTCCTACTCCGGTCACTGGGTGCAGGCTAACGGGTTGCTTCAGGCCCTGAGCTACCCCATGGAAGCCAGCAGCATGCCCCATTGCTCTCCACCAACCCCTCGGGCGTATGACGGTTGGGGGGAT
>NW_017729023.1:8679211-8694656 GCF_001723915.1 Gavialis gangeticus | reverse complement strand
AAACTGTCCCCTGACTTGAGACTGACAGTGTCTTGCTGCCTCTCCCAGGCTGCTTTACACTCAAGATCAGGCCCCCACTGGGGTTAGTCCTGTCCTACTCCGGTCACTGGGTGCAGGCTAACGGGTTGCTTCAGGCCCTGAGCTACCCCATGGAAGCCAGCAGCATGCCCCATTGCTCTCCACCAACCCCTCGGGCGTATGACGGTTGGGGGGATAACAGTTGGAATCACTCCCCCTCCCCCAGCGCAGCCCCAGAGCCGTTGCTAAGGCCCGGAGCTGCAAACAAGTGGGACCCAGATCAGCGGCCTTCTCCCATCAGCCAATCGCGGGCAGCGATCCTTTCCAGTGACCAATCCCTGTCTACGTACCACAATATTATTAGTGTTGGTGGGGGGGTGAGGGGGCGCGCCAGAAGCGTGACGGCTCCGGCCAATCAGCGCCTAGATCCCGCGGGCCAATCAGCGCCGAGGAAGGCTTTGGGCGGACTTTTCAAACTCCGGGCAGCCGGCCCTGGGGGGGCCCTTTAAAGGCGTGATGCGATTTTGCTCCGTGTCCTTCCGCTTCCACGGCTCCGCACAGAACACCCCCCTCCTTCCTGCCCTTCCCCAATCCCCCTGGAAAGCTGAGGCAGGCGGGGCCTCCGCTGCGCGCAGCTCTTACATCAGGCTCAGCCTGTCTAGGGAGGGGACTCTTTTTCCCTCGCTCACCGGCCGCACTACTTCACGGTGTGGACCTCCGCGGGATCCCTCCGCGCCCGGCCTCACAGAACAACAACAGCGGGGGTGGGGCCGGCGCCGCCTCCATCTTGAGGCAGCTGTAGCGGCCGGTCCGGGGCGGTCGGGTATGGGGCGGCGGCGGCTGTGCTTGCCGTGACTGTGGGGCCGGGGCCGCTGCGCGTCTCTCCGGGGTCAGGAGGCGGCGTCGCCCCCGGCCCGATCGCCGCTGTGGCCCGCCCCCCGCCCGGCAACGGTGAGAGCCCGGGAGTGCGGGTCAGATCGCCCCATGGGGGGGTCCCCCGCGGTTTCAGTGCGTGTACGGGCCGGGGGGGCCTTTGAAGGCCTTCGGGGCAAAGCCTGGGCTGGGATCGGGGTGGGAGGGGACTCCTTTGTGTCCTGTGATAGCAGCCTTGCCGGGTCTTCAGTAGGAAATGATCCTCTTGGAAGCTCAGTATTTACTGAAAATGAAAAAAGCCTGCAAGTCAGCCGTCGTCTTCACTTTATTGGTCGGTGGCAGTCCCCAATGAGTGAGCGAGAGCTGGGTTGTCCAAGGGGAGCCTGTCTTTATTTGGAGGCAGGCAGCTGTGAGGAAGTGCTGACCGCAAGTCCCAAAGAGAGACTTGGGTTGTGATATTGGCTGCGTCACTTAGCTGCCTCTGAAATGATTGTGTATTTTGGACTCTTACCGATTGTACAAGGGTTGAAATGGTACAAATATGATTCTGGGACACCTGGCAACGCTGCCCCTGGGAGGACAAAGCTTCGGTTGGGATGAGAGGTGGGGATGGTGCTGCTCTGAGCAGGGGGTGGGGCGAGGTGACCCCCTGAGGTCCCTGTTTTCTCTGATCGCCTAGAGCCCAGCAAATGGCAGCCAGGCTTTCTGCCCCTCCTCCCACAGGGGACAGTCCAGCTGATGCCCCTCCCAGAGCAGCTGCTTCCCTCATAGTTCTCCCCTCTGCCTGCCTACGTGACTGCCCGCACCCCACACATCCACTGGGCAGGGGGAGGAGACCTCTCTGGCCCCTCCATCTGGTCAGGGGGAGGGGAAGAGGCGTATAACCCCTCTCTCCTTCCTCATCAGTTTACAGCCTCTTCTCCACACCCCTCCTTGCAGCCCCCCCCCCCCCAAGCGTGGGGTTAGACGAGAACAGCCCCTTTCATTTTTCTATAGGCTGAGAGTGCAGGCGTTCAGCTTGGCAAGCCACCTCGGAAGGCTTTACCCTGATACTGGACTCCAGCTGTTTCCCACTGTCCAGTCCTGATTCAGTGGCAAGTTGCCAGCTATTGAAGCTGCTTGTTTGATTTCTGTTAAGATGAAGGATTTGGATGTCGCGGAACCACTGAGCAATGAAGCTTTCTGGCTTTTCAAACAGTTAAATCTGCACCTGGAGCAAGAATGGAAATTTCAGCCTCGGGAGAAGGGGCTGAGCCTGATTGAGCGCACAGCTGAGGTGAGGAGGAGCGAGGCTTCCTTTTCTGGGCTGGGAGATGGAGTTCTTCAGTTGGGAGATGGTGAAAGCTGGCTGTAGCACAGAAAGCAGTGAATGAAATTGAATTATCAGTCGTTTTACAGGGCAGGATTTGAACTGAGCGCACAATATGCAATGTGTAGGTACAAACTTGTAGGAAACCCGAGTATTCACCCATCTCCTGGTTTTTTAAAGTTCCCCACTATCTTTTTTGCCTATATATGCACCCCCTTATTTTTGGTTATCTTACTGCATTTGAGTTCCAACACTTACATTGACTAGCCCTACTTCGGTAGACGAGCCAGCTGTTTAAATGGCATAACTGCTTAATGTTCTTGGTATGCTAAATATCCTTTTTCATACTGGAAAGCTCTCTGCTGGATCTTTTTTTGTTTCCCTTTGGTGTCTGTGTTCCAGCACTGCATGTATCCATAAATATCAAAATTATGAAACTGATTACAAACAAAAGTGAAACAGGCTAGTTTGTTTTCATTAGCAAACCATGGGGGAATTGACAAAGAAACAAATGGTGCTTAGCTGTGAGAGAAACTAGATTTTAAACCCTTTCTGTTTTAATAACCTAACATCTCAATTCAGGGCGTTGCTTAGGGAAGGGCAGTGCTTACGTTTCAGCAGATATTTAAATGCTGGTTTCAGTGTTTGGGTTTTTGGGGGGTTTTTTGGCTGGGGCAGGGGAGAGGTTTGGAGTGGAGCCTAGTGCCCAGTCTAAAACAGATCTGCCTGTTCTTTGTTCCCTCTGTCCCACTGACTTTAGTATGACATTTTACAGTGAAGTTTTTAGAATGATTGTGTCCTTTTAAATGTAGGAAGCACTGTGGAAAGATTTTTAGATCTTAATAAAATATGCAAGAGTCTTAGTGGTTTGTTTTTGAAGTAGTGAACACAATAATTGATAACTTCTGGTTGAAATTTCTTCATAAACTGGGCAAGTTGGTTAATAGAAATGAGTTCCTGTATGTCTAACCAGAGCACTCCATAGTGTTGACCTGTATGATTTCGTATTGCTGGGGTCTGTAGAACAGAATACATTTACTAAATTGTTCATGATACAAAATACAGATTTTTTTTTTTTCTTTGAATGGACACTGAAAAGGGAAGCTTGGCTAGGTATAGGTTTAAAGGCCATTCCAGATATACCCAAATCAATAGATATACAAGTGTTAAGACTTTAGTGGTCCGTTTCCCAGTAATTCTGAGATATTTGCATTCTGGTGGACAGTAATGTAGACACCTTGGGGGACTGTACTTATTTAATGTTTAATGAGTTTAGGTAACAAAGTTCTTGTACTAACACACTAAAAATGTGGGTCTAGTGCCAGCTGGAGACAGCACTAGATTGAAAATGCCTAGTAATCTACGTATCTTGAATGTATTGTGAGACTCCTGTTATGTAACTTGCCACTGGTTTTTCACAGCTGCTATTTTTAACGTATTTCTTTTCAAGAGAATATTTGCCCCATGTTGATCTATTTGTACTAGAGGTGACCTTGCCTGTTTTTAAGTTCTTCACAACCAGCAATGATGAAAGCTGACTTTGTTCCTTCTACTGCAGAATGAAAACACGTTATGTCCAGGATTAAGGAATGCCAAGGTTGAAGATCTTTGGAGTCTAACCAATTTTTTTGGATTTACAACTGAAACGTTTGTCCTTGCTGTGAACATTCTGGACAGATTCTTGGCTCTTATGAAGGTATCTTGAGTAGGAAAGAACTATTGTAGTGGCAAAGTATCGAATGTGCATGATTCTGGCTTTACATTCACTAAGTCTCTTTGCTAATTTGAGCAGAAAACGAATCAAGTTTCTTCAGTAATAAACAGCTGTAGGACCTGCCTCCCAGCTACTAACAATCTGAGAGTGGTTCTTAAATTCCAAGGAGAATTAAGTCCCTCAGGAAAGATCAGAAGAATTAGAAGCATTTATATAGTGCCACAACTTTGTGCAACAGTTAACATACAACTACAATTGTGGTTTGTTCATTCCTAATGTAACAAAAAATAGGCTTTTCAGGGCAAGAACGTAGTCTTCATCAGGCAAATAAAATAGAGAAGAGGAATGGGGCAGAAAAGAAAAGCAACCAAAATAACGAGTCATATTTTACAAACTAACCTTAAAGCATCACTACTGTATACGTTTACACTTTTGCTTTAGAGGTGTTCTCAGTAAAGGAGGTTCAGTTATGGAATTAGTTCCTTTCTGTTGCTTGGGCCCTGTCGCACATTACACTGAAGACAAGATTAACCTGTTAATTATGCCATAAACAGTAACGCATCCACATGTTCAGGCAATCAATGATGCAACAAAATGAGAAACAAGCCACAAAAATATTCCACAAAATATGTGTAACTTTGTTTTGTGGCTGGTTTCTATCATACTTTAAATTGAACACGTGGTAGGGTAAACTCACCATGCAGCCTGTTTGAAAGCTCTCCCATAGTCAGCAGGCCAATAGCCAGGTGTTTTCGAGGTGCTGAGTTGAGGGGAGTTCATCAGCTGGGGCTCCCTGCAATCCAGAAGTTTGACTGCGTTGCCTGGCATGTTCCAAGGACCTGTAGAGCAAGTCACTTGACACATCCTAATTATGGGGACCCTGGGATCAGGGAAGGGTGCCCCAATCCTGGGTCTCCATATGTTGAGACCTTTTAAAAACTGTGTCCACCACTGGGCTGCACATGTACTTTTCTGACATTCCCAGTGCAGGAGGGCTCCAGGATTAGGGAACCTCTCCCAAATCACCCGGTTTGCTGGGACGTTGAAAAATCATATGTGCACTAGGCTACACCTGAGGTTTTTCTGACATTTCCAGTGTTCTTGTGGCACGGCAGGAAGTGTGGTTGTTGGGATCCGAGATCAGATCCCATTGTGTTATTAAGTGAATATTTATTGGGGCCTCAGATAGCAATGATCAGTTGTTTTTTGTTTTTTTGTGGGGGGGAAGAATCTGTATGAAGGATCCTTTTTAAAAAAAAAATTTCTTGCCCTCATGCACTATTTTTGTCATACCTCATGTCAATAGTATTTTGTTGGAAGCTTCCCAATAAAACTATTTAGGACATTTTTACAGGTGTGTCAGATACTAGCAAAGGTGGTGTAAGCCTCTTAACTGCAACTCATACTGTAATAACGGCAGGAAGCCACAACCAAGCTTAAGTCCCCATTGTGCTAGCCAGTACTATACACAGTTGATGGATTCTGTTCCCAAACCTTACAGCAGGGGTGTCAGACATGCAGCCTGTGGGCCAGATCCTGTCTGCAGGGCCACATCATCCAGCCCTTGGTGCTGCGTGTGGGTTTTGAAGTGACCCACAGGCAACATGTGGAGCAAACCAGATGTATGGGGCACCCATTCCAGCTCATATGCTGCCACTCCAGAACTTTAGGGTCATGCAGCATGCGGTAGCTGCTCCAGATCCAGAATATGAAGCTGGTCTGTGGGTCTGGATTGGCTCATGGACCAGCCCCATTGTATCCGTCTGACCTGCAGGGCTGAATGAGTTTGATGCCCCTGCCATACAGTCTAAAACATAACTTTAGATGTTTTAGTTGTAAAGATTTTGTATTATTAAACATATTATTTAATATGTAGATTTTAATACATTAGCGGTGACTAGATAGTCGGCCAACTATAAATTATTCATAATGCTCTTTTTTGTTTGTTTGTTTTCCCAGGTGAAACCGAAGCATTTATCTTGCATTGGAGTTTGTTGTTTTCAGCTTGCTGCTCGAGTAGTTGAAGAAGAATGCAATATTCCATCCACTCATGACATCATCAGGATTAGCCAATGTAAATGCACTGTGTCCGACTTGAAGCGGATGGAAAAAATAATTTCAGAAAAACTGCACTTTGAATTTAAAGCTACTACTGCCTTAACTTTTTTGCACTTGTTCCATACTATTGTACTCTGTCATACCTCAGAAAGGTAAGTACAGTTCTAGCATAGCATTGCAAAATATGGGGATCTATGCTTATAAGACTCCCCCATCTTCCCTCCCTACTTCAGCAGTCTGACTGAAAAGCAGACAAGCTTCTTACTTGTATTCATTAGTATATAAAACATTTTCTTTTCCTTTCTCATTTTATAGGAAAGATGTATTGAACCTTGATAAATTGGAAGCACAGCTGAAGGCTTGCAACTGCCGATTAGTCTTTTCTAAAGCAAAAGTATGAAACTTTATTTATTTATTTATTTATTTATTTATTTTTGGTTTGGAAACTTGTTATTAGTTTTGGATCCATGTATGCTGAACAGTGTGTTTTGTACTTCCAGCCATCCATATTAGCCTTGTGTCTTCTGACTCTGGAAGTTCAAACTTTGAAATCTGTTGAGCTGTTTGAGATTCTTCTGCGTGTTCAGAAGCATGCAAAGGTAAAACATACATTGTCTGCGTGTTTAATGTAGCTGTAGGAGTCATAACATTTGACTAATAAAGTACCACTATATCAATGGGTTTGCCTGAACGTAGCCTGGGTACTTCAGTGTACTAGGTGAAACCAGTACCCCTCCTCTAAGCTTCTTGTGGTGTTGAAGCTCTTGGTTGAATGTTGGATGCCTCTGCAACCTAAACAATGTTTATGGGGGCTGAATAACTTTGACTTCTAGAAAGTTTTATTGTGGGGGGGGAGGGGGAACTCCTAGTACCATGTCTCATGAAAGCTAGGATATGCTTTGCACATGCTCCCAAATGACATGGGTGTAGTAGGCTTTTACTACTTCACCAGGGAGTAGATAAGGGTAGGCAATTTATTTAGGCCTGTGGGCCACATAACCAGTTCTGGGGACTTGCTGTGGGGTGGTCAGCATTTCTCCCCTCCCTGCAACAGCCTGGAGTCTGCGTGCCCTGCGGCTGCTCCCCACCACTGCCTACAGCGCACAGCCTCAGCCCTGCCCCTGGCCTGCCCTGCACCCATTCCGGACTCACCCCGGCCAGAGTAGACCAGCCGGAACCCACACACACAGCCCCAACCCTGGCTTGCCCCACACCTGCTCTGAAGTGCCCACCCACAACCCTCCCCCTCACCACTGTTTGGCCCTTGTAGCCACCTGGAGCCTGTGCATTGGAGGCTTGTATAGTTAAGCTGTTAGTCAGATTCCTCTTCTCTAAACCATTTTGTTAGAAGAACTTTGTAGAAGCCATTTGTCATCCTGCTTCTTATATGGGAGATGGCTTGCATGTTACTCTTAAAATATGACCTTATATAAATGTATTCCTTAACTTTTGTTTGTGTTTGTTAAATCGGAGGGCTTAGGGCTGTCTTAAGCATTGAGCTTTCACTAGTTCTGAAAGAGCAGAAAAACCTGGCATATATAGATGGTTTAAGAGCACAGTAAAACCCAGATTTCCTCAACTAATAAATCTGTCCTGAGGAGCCATTTCATATTTCGCAAATCTTAAAACAGTTTAGGTATGCTTCTAGCAATGTAAATCAACTTTAACATTCCTAATGCATATTAAATAGTCAAGTGGATAATAGCTCTGTTCATTTTGCACATCATCTTACTTTTTGTGTTTAACTAGAGAAGTTATTCTACAAGATTCAGGAGCCTGAGAGATGCTGTCATGCAGTGGTTGTGTTGAATTGGAAATGAACTCTCTTATTTGCTTAAACCTTCCATCAGTTTAAAAGCCTAACTGTTTAAACAGTTATCTCCATCCTATATTGTAACAGTATTTTCTTCATCCAATCTAATGGAGTTTAAGTGGAAAAACCTTTTATTTCAGTAGCTCTTAGGTTTTGTGAAGTAGTATGACTGGTTAACACAGTCTGGATGCTTTCTTTTAAAAAAAAAAAAAAAATACAATTTCTTCTAGCGAAGACTCGTAAGAGGTACCTGGCATATAATGGCTTGACCGCTGCTCCTTGCCTCCCCACACCTTGCCCCCTGTTGCCTTTCTACCTCCAACCCACAGCCTTAGGTTTCCTTTCCCTATCCCCATCTCTGGCTGCAGCAGGCTGTCCCTGCTCCAGCTGGGGGCACAGAGCATGGATTTATTCTGGTCTAGCTTGGTGGCAGCACTGACGTGACAGCCTATCCCAAGCTGCCGCTGTTATCAAGCCAGGTTGGGGCTGGTGCTGGAGCAAAAATATGCTCCATGCCCAAGGCTGAAGTGGGATGGAGCCTGCTAGAGCAGGAGCAAGAGTAAGCAGTGGGGGGAAACGGGCATTCATATGGCTATACATGTGGCTCTGGGTTAGTTTCTCTACCAGGTGAACAAACCTGGGAGATTTCTCCCAGATTATTTGAATGTATGTATGCAGCCATTGACATGTTGCTGGAAACTCTGAATGCTGTTAAGTGAACTATGAAACCACCTAGTAAATTGTTGTAATAGCATTAACCAGAGTCTTCCACAGTCAAGACAACCCCTTAAATATAAGGCAACCCTTAAAGCTACACTTATCTGTTTTGGGTATAATATTTTAGGTTTTCTTATGATCCCTCATCTTATAGAAGAGGAGTATTCTAATATTATAAAAGCTGTAGTCTGTCTGTCTGTCTGTCTGTCTGTCTGTCTGTCTGTCTGTCTGTCTGTCTGTCTGTCTGTCTGTCCATAATGCTTTATTTGCACTCTGGCTGTTTTGGCAACCAGTTGGAGTGCTCTACACTGACAGGACAGATGGCAGAGCACTGCCATGAAAATGGGGACTGAGGGGCCAGGCCAGCTGAGCTGGCTTGGCCGCTGCCCCTTTCCCCCCTGCTTCTTGGGAGGCAGAGGGGGCTGGCAAGAATGGAGCTGGCCAGTACTACTGGCCTTACCCCCCCTCCCCCCCCATCTACTCCTTTGTACCAGGGGCTGAAGCACCCGCCTCACACCCCAGCAAGAGCTGGCAGGGAGGGGAGGGGGTGGTTACCAGTAGCCACAGCCGCCACCCTGCAGCTACTGGGCTTGGGCCCTCTGCCACTGCTGCTGGGCCTGTGCCCACTGCCACTACTGCGCCCGTGGCTCCCACTGGGCCAGGGCACAAGGCCACTGCCGGGCCTGCAGGCATGGGGCAGTGGTGGCACTGGCATGGCAGTGAGGGGAGTGGGCCCGGACCGAAAGCTGCGGGCAGGGTAGGGGTGGACGTGGGCCTAGCCCCAGAGTGGGAGGAGAGACTAGAGGTGGGGGGAATGGCTGAAGTAGAGGGTGCAGGGAGCAGCCCCAACCCCAAAGCAGGGGCAGGGCCACGGTGGCAGGTGGGTGGGGCAACAGGGTTGGGCCCACAGTGGAGGGGGGAGGAAGGAGGGAGAGCATCCCCAGACCCAAACCCAAACTGCTGGGTGGGGGGACAGGGTCAGCCCTGAAGGGGGCTGGGCTAGTTGGGGGGGAGGCACAGGGCTGAACATTGGGCTCTGTCCCTGGCACTGCCCCTCCTGTCAGTTTTGGTAAGCAATTTGCTAGTTTTTAATAACAGTCCTTGAAATGGGGATTTCCAAGTCGTGTCCACTTTGCCAGTGGAATTGTGCTTGCACTAAATGTACAAGCAAAATACATCACAAGCATCTTGTGATCTCATACCTTGACTAGTATCTTGGGTATTGATTTCAAACACTCCGCACAGGTGAACAATTTAAACTTGCTTATGCAGCTAAAAAAAATGAGTTTACCATTTTTTTAGAAGTGGACAATGTAGGCAGTGACTTCTACCAACTTTAAGTGTGTCACTTGATTGATGTGCACTTCCAAGGAGGGGATAATAAAGTCTCTTTCTAGATTGTCAGTACATAACTAACTGTGTATATATATTTTTTCCTGTCTTTAAGATCAGTGATAGTGATCTGCTTTACTGGAGAGAGTTGGTTTCAAAATGTCTAGCAGATTATTCTTCTCCTGAATGTTGCAAACCAGATCATAAAAAATTAGTTTGGATTGTATCAAGACGCACAGCTCAGAATCTGCAAAATAGTTACTACAGTGTTCCTGAGCTGCCAACAATACCAGAGGGTGGATGTTTCAATGAAAGTGAGAGGTAAGTAAAATTTCTGAGGTGCTGGTTTCCCTGCATTAGTCTGGGGTTTTTCTCTTTTCTCTCTTCCCTGGAAGGAGCAGGGTGACACATCAGTCATAAGCAGTATTTGGATCTAATTCACTAGGTCTTAGTTACTTATAACACTTCCCGGAATTCTCTCCCTCACACTTTGTAATTCAGGCTCTTGACTTAAATTTCCAAAACATTTATATGGCTTTGGATAGCCAGAAAATTGCTTCTCCTTGCCAGTGAGCCATCCTTGAGGTCATGTGACATACCTTGACATAACAGCCCTTAAAGATTGAACGTTTGGCCGGCAGCTCTTGGTACTTAGTAAAGTAGTACTTCTGTTGCTAACTTTTTAGAAGGTCACTTTATCCCACCACTTCTCTTGTTTGTCCCCAATGTTTAAGAAAAAGCTGGTAGATTTGGGGTAGCAGATCTCATTTAAGGGGAAGCAGATTTAGAAGATCATAGGCTGGCATCCCCTACTAGCAAAATTAAAGGGAAAAGCTTAGGTGAGACATGGGGATTCTTTTGGTTGGTTGGTTTGTATAAGCTTGAAAACATGTTGTTTTTTTTAATAAAGAGGCACCTTTTTTTAGTTACTCTTTCATTGGAAAAACAATACTATTATATTGTGCTTCTGTTGAAAAGAAGGTGCTGTGTCCTAGAGAACATACGGTGGGATGGACACGGTAGAGGAAGTGTGGATTATAGAAGCAGGATGAGGGACAGGGAGTGAGGCAAGGCAGTCCCTAACTAGATAAGTTCTCTGCACAGCTTTACCTACTGACGTGACTAAAAGCTCAGTCCTGTTGCCATGCACCTTAATGCTTGTAAAATGTCTGATGCATAGTTCATAGCAGGGCTGCCATTCTGCAAGAGTACAAATCCAGTAGTCATGCATACAGGGCCATTTGTCTTGCTTAGGAACTGGTGATAATGGAGTCTTTGCGGGCTGTAAACAAAAATAGCTGCAACATGCTGTGGTTTTAGCTGTGGGGAGCACAGTACTTGGTATACTACTTTAAGTAAGTCTTTCAGTGGCACAAAGAGCTAGGACACCTGGTTTCTGACATCCCACTGCAAAATAACTTTAAGGAAACATAAGGTCAAGAAATACTTGGCTGTCTTCCCCTCTAAATACTTGTAACTCAGTAAGCCACGTATAACTTTCTTTCCTTATGTTCCTTTCTTTCTTTCCTTATGTTCTTTTCAGCGAAGACTCCTGTGAAGATATGAGCTCTGGAGAAGAAAGCCTTTCCAGTTCTCCTCCTAGTGATCTGGAAGGCTCCTTTTTCTTTGACCTGAAGCTCAAGTCAAAGCAGCAAGCTCTCGGCTGTCAGGCTCAGAAATAAAATTGCACTAGATGAGGGTTTTTAACATACCATAGACTTTCTTAGCAATAATATGAGTAGTATGTCACATACTTTTGCTTCAAGGCAGACTTGCTATGGAATACTTAAGAGGCAAACCTTACAAGCTTTTATTCATCTGGCCAGAACGATCGGAGATGAAAGCAAACCTTTGTTTAGGGACAGCTCAGCAAAATACTTAAGCACATGTGTAATTCCAGTTGAAGTGGGCTAATAATACCTTGTGTAAGATATTCTGGTACCTTATTGAGCTGGGCCTTACGGCATCTTGGGCTGCTTTTAATAGTAAAATTGCCTGAAAACACTCATACTTAAACTGCAAAAAACAAAACAGGTTGTCACATGCTATATTTGTTCTGGCAGGAATATTTTAATCAACATGATATCTTTTAATGATATACTTTAAAAGGATTAAAAAACTTTTGTTTTTGAAAATATGGGGAGTCCTGGTTTAATCGGGAGTTTGCATGATGTATTTTGGGAGGAATATAGGTTTCCTTCTAGACAGTACTTAAGTTATCCTTGTTTGTACAAATGGACTTAAGTGTTGCCAGGATTTGCTGGGGGGTGTTTTTGTGGGTTTTTTTAAGTGTTGTTTTTTCTTAAACTAGTGCAGACAAGCTTGCACTGAAGTTCTTAATATAAACTTCAGTGTTTTAAAATCTTCGTGTTAACGTGAATTCACACTAGACTAGAAAGTATTTAACATGTTAAATTTGCTAAGTCTACATTCCTTTAAATATTTAACCCTTGTAGTTGATTTCAGTATGTTCACATTATTAATTGACTACATAATCTAACTTGTTTGCATGCTTAGGTGAAAAAGGCTGGGGGGAAGAGTTCATGTTCTGCAGAAATACTGGGTAAATGTGAAGCTGAAAATGATTTGTTGTAATGACAGTTGGTAATGCATTTTTGTGAAAGTACAGACTTAGCATGGATTGCATTACTGCTAGGGTAGTTAGCAAGTGAGGAAGCTCATTGTGGAATAATGGTATTAGTATGGTGGTGCCAAAGTAGAAATGAAGGGGCAACAAGCTAACGTTAATTGTTAGATGTGAACATCTTTTGAAGATGTGCAGAGAGATGTGAATGGTGCTGTTAAGCTCATAAACGTTTTATACTTCTTGGTTTTATAAACATACAAAAAAGTTTACAAAAAATGTATATAAAAATGTAAATTCAAAAAATGTACAGAAAAAATTTAAAATCTTAAAACAAGCAAACAATACTGTATTTTTTTACATTGTGTATGTAACTTTCTGTAGGTATGTTGCATGTAGATATTAATTTATTGTGTATCCTGTATGATATAAATACTGTGTATTACAGACTTGCCTTTTTACTGCAAGCTTCAACATCCAACAAGATGTTTTCTGAAACGGATGACCTCTGTCTGAGGTGGTTTAACCTACTGAGCTTTGCTACAGTTCAAAATAAAAATAAAGCAACTGTTTGTATTTCTGCATGTATGTGTGGTCCAATGACAATAGAAAACATCCAGTGAAGTGTTATCTCCTGCTGTTCTTACACTTTGTTGTAAATCTGGGTTTTTTCCATTCAGGAGTCAAGCCAAAACTAAAGTTTTTTTTAAGTAGTTTAATATGTTTTTTCAAACTGTAGATTATAGTTATGAATAGCTGATAATAGCCTTATTAATTATAAGCCGTGGCTGAAGTAGCTCACTTGAGAGCATTTGAATTGGGCACCCAGAGACCTATAGCTGATCTTGGCTTTTGGCAAGCATCTTCCTTTATGGGAGTCCAGGAGAGGATGGGAATGCCTAAAGAAGGTAATATTGGAGGTTCAATAAAAAGCTACTCCAACCCAGTGGAAAGATTAAAAACTGCCACAGCAGACTGTGGCTATAAGAAGAACTACTTGATGTAGAAAAGCTTCCAAAATGTTGGGCAGAAAAATAGGAAACTGCAGGTCCAGTGCTCAATAACTACTCTGCTTCAGTCTTCACAACAAAAACTGCAACCTAATTGCTAAGAGATTGCTTATGGCTAGTGTAGGCAAACAAGGTCTGGAAAGCATAAAAACTGATGCACTTAAATTTAAGTTGTCTGGGCCTGATGAAACTTATTCCAGGGTGCTGAAAGAACTGACTGACAGCATCTTGGAGCCACTGGAAATCATGGGTGATGGCTGGGATATCAAAGCACTGGAGGTAGGCTAATATAGTACTAATTTGTGGTATAGGGCAAATTGGAATTGGACTGGTCAGACTGACTTCAATCACTAGCAAGTTATTAGAGTAAATGATAAAAAAAACCAGTCAATCTGTAAAGCTGCAGGAGGAGGGGGTGATCACTAGCAGCCAACCTGGAATTGAGGACAGTATCAAATCAATTTTGTTTCTTCTTTTGATAGGCAACTAGTTTAGATAAAGGGAAAGAGTGGACATAACATGCTTGGACTTTACAAAGGCTTTTGTTACAGTCCAAAATGACATTTTCATAAGTAAACCAGAGATGTAGAATAGCTAGAATTACTGTTAGATGGATACATAATTGACTGAATAAGCCCTAGGCAGAAACTGGCTAAAACTAGATCCATTTCCACATGGCAGCAGACTACAAGTGAGGTTCCATAGGATCTATTTAGGGTTCAACACTATTTAACAATAATTTGGCTACTGGGGTAGAGAGTTTTCTGATCAAGTTTGCAGATGGCACAAAACTAATTCCAAATGCTTTGGAAGACAGAATCAAAACTCAAAAAGGATCCTGATAGATTGGAGGAGTGAATGCTAAATGACAAAATTAAGTCAAAGATAACGCAAGGTGTTCCACACTGGGAAGGAAAACCAATTGCACCATGACAGAATAAGGGAAGATTACTAGCTAGGTGTATTGCTCAGAGGGATCTAGGGGTTTTAGACAGAATCTGAGCTAATGAAGTAGCTATGTGATGCAGTTGCCATAAATACAGATGGAATTTTGTGCTGTATTAACAGTAGCGTAGTATGTAACCTGGGAGATAATATAGTACCACTATATTTGGTGCAACTAGAGCACTGTGGGCTCTGCAATTTAAGGCTGCTGTGGAGAAACAACAGGAACCTAGAGGTAAGCAAACAAAGATAAAGGGGTTGGAAAGGTTGTAAGAACTAGATGTGTTTAATTTGGCAACAAAGGGGAGGGGGGAGTATGATAGCCATAAGAGGAATTATAGAGGTAAGGCTTTTCTTACAACGTGACCCCCTTGTACAAATCTAAAAATCCCTTTCCAAGTTTTTGTTGGCAAAGAAGATGCCAACAAGACTGGTTAAAGTATTCTTTGAACTCATTAAGAACAAGCAGACTTTGTACATTGCATTTCTCCATTTGTTATCTTCACTACTACCACTATATCATCTGAAATAATTAGAATCTGTGGCCTAGAACAGCCAGTATAATACACATATTATTCTGGATAATTTAGTGTTCTTTTCTAACACTTGCACCAGTATCAACTTTCATTAGTTTTGCTAATGTGATTCTTCTGTGTTTTGACTGTAACATGCTACTGAGTTAATTGATTTAAAATTGCCATTTTAATTAAGATTTAAATTAGTAAGTAGGAAATCTATTTTAGTCTTTCTTTACACTATACTTAAATCCTATGGGAAGCTTGATTCATATTGACTAGCATAGTTTGGTAGTTTTGCTAACCAGAAAGATAAATTACATGTGTATTTCAGCTATTGTCTAACTTCCTTTATTTTTACATTTTACATTCTCTTTAGAAAATGGTGAATACTGTATTTTACTAAATTCATTTTTACTTGATATAGCCAAGCTGCATTTGGAACTTAAAATTCAGATTTAAAAAATGAATGCAGCACTTTAAAATTAAATCTACCTTTAAATCTGATGGACACAAGGGTGTGTGTGTGTGTGTGTGTGTGTGTGTGTGTGTGTGTG
>NW_017729023.1:8676746-8679145 GCF_001723915.1 Gavialis gangeticus | reverse complement strand
AAAAAAAAAAAATCATGAAAAGGTTGGCATTAGAATGACCTTATTGAAGGAAGGAAGTTGATGAAAGTGTTCCTGGTGATGCTGTCGTCAAAATTTTAGACCTAATAGACCAGTCTCATTTTTGCATCTGACTTTCACACATGAATTGGAAGAAGAAAACAAGATGCTCTCATTTGTTTGTTTGTTTGTTTGTTTTTTTTAACTCTCATCCAGTTTGTCTTTGAAACAGCTGGCTGACTCAATTGAAATGGAAAAAAAAATCTTCTCTCTACCTGTAGACAAAGGCCACTGAAAGCCAATGCTTGGTACTTCAGCAGATTCCCCAGTTCCATGTGTTTAGTTGGAGAACTTTAATTGAGGGTTAAGATACTTTACAATTAAAAGAAAATGAATGGGTATGTGTGTCAAACTGAAATCCAGTCCAGAATTTTGGTAGCTGTATCATCATTAGCGCACAACCTCTCAGCTAAGACAGCTGAAGAACTAACTACCTCTATTGTGGAACAGAAATTCAGATCCTGCTCTAATGCACTAAGCACATAATAGACAATAGATGGAAACAGCAAAGTTAACTGATTATATTTTTGTTTACAATTCTTGGCCTTTAAACAAACCTGGTATCATTCAAATTTGGGCCCTTATACCCTTCAAATACAATAGAATATGACTTTTCATTAAAAGAAGCTATTCTGTTTAAGACTACTTTATGGGCAATAACATTTGTTGATGTTTCAAGAATCAAGCATAGGTAAAATGTTTCTTGGTTCTTGCATTCTTTTTGATGCATACTTGATTCTTGAAGCATAGGTAAAATGTTTCTTGATGTCTCAAGAATCAAGCATAGGTAAAAAAAAAAACAAAAAAAAACTGATTGAATTTGATCTGATTGATTGATCTGCCCTTTCACTTTTGATTGATTTGCCTTTTCACTTTTGAGAAGTCCAGGCCCGTATGGTGTTTCCAACACAAAAGTAGCTCTGTTCTATTAGGAGAAATTACATTTTTAGGGTTTGTAAAAATATAAAGAAAACAGATATTCAAATATTTTTAAAAAGGCATTGTGTTGGTAACTCTGGCAATACAAGTTCTATTTATCAATTAAAAAGTATCTGTGCCACTCAACCCAGGGTTTTAACCCTAAAGCCTGGATAATTTGTACTTAAAGAAATTAGTGTAGTCACTGCAGCTTCTGAGTCAAGCAGCCTTTGTACTCCAGGCTACAGCTGTTAGTCACTGACAGCAGTCACTTGAAGCATATTTGACATCTGCCTCATTCAAAATCAGTTGTGGCACTTTGGGCCTGCCTTGCTTTGATATGCAGTATCCTCCTGACCAAATCTGCATACATACGTATTCCTTGGGTGATGGCTGGGGTGCAGCCAGTGGGGGCTGCACTGGTGCACTTGCACCCTGACTTTGATTCTTGCTCCACCTAAAGTTTAAAACCAGTTGCTTGGCAGTGGCAGCAGCATTTCTTGTCAGGTAGTGCTGAGGGGGTCATGTTGCTTCATGGTTCACTGTAATCTACCTGAACCTTTCTAAACTCTTCCTTCTCTAGGTATTAATGACATCATCTCCTTCTTAAGGGTCATGATGTTTCACCAATCAAGGTACCTTTTGTTCTGCCATTCTGCTGTCCGTTAGATTCTGATTTTTCTAGGCAGAGATAATACATGTGTATGCACAGTATCTAGCACTACGGGGAGTTAACCTCAGCATGGGCATTAGGGCTCTGTGAAACAGGCCCTATTCAATTCGGATTAGGCCTGAATTGAAGATACTGATTCGATCCGTTGATTTGGATCGCTATCCCTGATTTGATTTGGCCAAATCCAAATCTGAAGATTTGATGCTGATCCGGCAAATCAGTGATTTAGACACAGGCACAGCTTTAAAAGTTTTTTTCAGCATACCCTGAGGTAGCAGGCACAGATCATGATTGCTGCAGTGCTGGGGTGCACGGAGCATTCCACAGGAGTGTGGGGGGCTGTCTAGTGTGCTCAGCAACAAACCTCAGAAGTGGACCAGAAGTACTTCTGGTCCACTTCCAGGTCTGCCAGGGAGTGCAGGGCCCCTCCTACCTTCTCCCACCGTGCCCCGCTCCCTGGCTCGGTGATCGGCCACAGGGGGATCCCAGGTGGCCCCCCAGACCCAGGAGGCACCAGTTGCTAAGCTGAGGGGGCACAGCCCCCCTGCACACTCCCTAGTGGACAAGAAGTGCTTCCGGTCCACTTCCAGGTCTGCTACCAAGCACGCTGGGGAGCCCCCATGCTTCTGTGAGACACTACATCTGCCCCAGCACTGCAATGTTTCATAGTAGCTAGGGTCAGGAGGGACCTGAACAGATCATCTAGCCTGACCCCCTGCCACAGACAGGAATGAATGCTGGGTTCACAAGA
>NW_017729023.1:8660480-8671746 GCF_001723915.1 Gavialis gangeticus | reverse complement strand
ACTACTCTCTGGGTGCACCCCATCAGCCAATTTTTTACCCATCCAACTGTGCAGGCATCAATGCCACAGTCGCTTAATTTATTGATGAGGATGGGGTGAGAGACAGTGTCAAAGGCCTTCTTAAAGTCTTGAAAGACTATGGCCACGGTGACACCATCATCCAGGGATTTAGTTACTTGGTCATAAAAGGCAATCAGGTTGGTCAGGCAGGACCTGCCTTTGATGAACCCATGCTGGTTGCCCCTGACCATGATCTCCCCTGCTGGCCCCCCACAGATGTGCTCCTTGACAATTCTCTCCAAGATCTTCCCGAGGACCGAGGCGAGGCTTACAGGCCTATAGTTACTTGGGTCCCCCTTCTTGAAAATGGGGACCACATTAGCCAGTTTCCAATCCCCCGGCACCTGGCCAGATGACCACAAATGCTCATGCATCTGGGCAGAGGGCTCCGCGATGATCCCCGCCAGCTCCCTCAACACCCTTGGGTGGAGGGCATCTGGATCTGCAGATTTAAAAATGTCTAGCCCTTCCAGAAGATCCCTAACTACATCTGCACTGACTGAAGGCCTGACAGAGCTATCCCCAAGATTATCCCTACCTCTGGTAGGTGGGATATCCCGGTCCCTGTTCAAGAAAACAGAGGCAAAGAAACTGTTAAAAATATCAGCTTTCTTGTCTGGTGTAGCCACAAGATTACTGTTTGCATCTTGCAGGGACCCTACATTGCCTGGTGCCCTCTTCCTGCTCCCAATGTACTTGAAAAAGGACTTTTTGTTGTCCTTAATCCTGGATGCTAGCCTGAGTTCCATCTCTGCCTTGGCCTTCCTCATAGCTCTCCTACACTCACGGGCCAAGGAGGAGTACTCCTCCTTGGTGATAGCTCCTCCCTTCCACTGGTTGTACGCCACCCTTTTAGTCCTCAGGCATTGCTGAATGCCCTTGCTGAGCCAAGGGGGTTTCTGAGCACTCCTACCCCCCTTGCTTCTCTCAGGGACTGTTATCCTTTGGGTCTGGAGGATCGCCCTCTTAAGGTACGACCATCCCTCATGGACTCTCATCTCCTGTACCTTCTGGGCCCTCAGTGCCTCCCCCACTAGTCTCCTAAGCTCATTGAAGTTGGCCCTTCTGAAGTCAAGGGCTTTAGCCTTGGTGTGAGCCCTTGATGCCCTGCGTTGGATAATGAAATCCAGCAAGTGATGATTGCTATTGCCCAGGTGGTCAAGGACCTGCAGTCCCCTCACCACGTCATCCCCGGTGGCCAGGACCAGATCCAGCAAGGTGTTACCCCTAGTGGGGCTGTGGACTTCCTGGATAAGGTGAAGGTCCTGTAATACAGCCAGGAACCTATGCGAGCGGTCAGACCTGGCTGTCTGCTCCTCCCAGAGCCCCTGCTACCTATAGGTATGTAGAAAAATCATTTAAAGCTGTCTCTATATCCAAATCGCTGAATCTGTCCGAATCGATTCAGAGGGTTCCGATTTGATTCGGAGAGATTAAAGGGTCATCTGATTCAATTTGCATTCAGAGATTCGGCCACTGAATCAGGCTGAATCTCTGCCGAATTGAATCAGGGACCAAAGTTTCGTGCAGCCCTAATGGGCATCTAACTGGTACTGCAGTACAAAATAATGCTAATTACTACTTGTTCTAAGGTAATGGATAAGGGCCTCCAGTTATGGATTGGGAATCCACTATACCAGGTCTACCAAAAATACACAACATTTTAGTCCTAGCTGCAAAAAGAGTTTACAGTCCCATTAACACTGGGATTCAAACAGCCAGGTCACACAGTTAGCAATGAGACTACCATAAACAATGGGACAAGCAAGGACCATGGCCCCTCAACTGCTTACCTGTGGAGTCTTTTTTGTAGGCATTTTGGCAGGTGTAATTGATAGAGAACAAGGAAATGGCTTTGTGGATTTTGTATAGGCACAAGGGAATTGAGAGAAACCACAAAGACCCGGATCTAAAAAGTGGTGGTGGTGCAGTGTGATGATTCTCAGTGTCGTCACACCCAACTTCTAGGCACCAGAAGCAGAATAAACCCTAAATGAGGCACCTAAATTCCCCTCTATAAAGAATGGGGTGGCAGGAAGAGTGGAGGAAAGAGTTTAATAACAAGGAATGGTACTCACAACAGACAGCACTCAGAGTTGGGATGACACCTGATCCAGCCAGTAGGAAATGGTGAGGAGAGGATGTATACATAAGGCTATCACCCAAGGTGTACCAGTTTCTGTTTCCTGGTTGGCAGCAGCAGCTACTACTATTCTCACACCCCTACTAAAAAGATGGTCAGGGCTGGTGCCCTGGTCACTCACCCCTAATTATGCACATTATCACTGTGTTTCTGAATGACAGTGGCTGTGGCTGTTGGGCTGTCCTTGGAATTATCAGTCTGCATTAGTCATGCTCTGACCATATTTACTAGGCTGGGCACCTCAGAGAACTTAGGTGTAGGACAGGCAATAGGATGCTTAGCCAAAACTGAGGTATCTCTGGATATGTGCAGCAGAAGAACCTAAGGCACCTTAGCTTTCACCAGTAAAGTTAGAGAGGCACCTACAGACTCACATGTCAGGTGTGAATTGTTCAACAGGACTTAGGCCCAGCTTCACTAAAGTACTTAAACAGCATATAGGTACCTGAGGTGCTGCTTTTGCTATGCTAGCTGTATTCTGAACTGCTGGCACCCCGGAGATGAATAGAAATCATGCTGCTCCTCAGTTGACTTGGACTGATATGCAAGGGAAGAATCCAGGAACAATCTGGCATCCCCTAAGCCAAACAAATGGATGCCATTTGCATGTCTGGGGAAAGGAGCGTGGGTAAGAGAAATGTAGACAGTGCTGCTGCTAGGATAATGCTGTGATTTTAATAATTTCTAATCAGTCTTTCTTCTTAGCTATTACTTTTAAACACAGAACAAATCTGATGGATCACTCCCTAGGCCAGACAAATCCAGGGTCAAACACCTGGGGGAAACCTTCCAAAGGTAATTTAGAATCAGGTATCTTCTGTGACAATTTCACACCACTAAAAAGTTACATTAGTTCATTGACTATAATAGTTTGCACTTGGGACAGTTCATATTTCAAACCTTAATCAGTCTCAACACCCAAGTGCTACAGGTTCTTAACACTGTTGCACTTTGAACTATGCAGCAACCATGGTGATAGCACTGAGACTGCCGTCCTTCCAAGGCACAGCTCCAGCTCAAATGAGCAAAACAACTACCTCTCTCCACGGTTAATAATACAAGACATGTGATGCTTACGTGAACAGTTCTGAAGAACAGAGGTTATAGTAAGTCTCCTTGCATAACTAATGATTTTACAAATCATTGGTTTAGAGCTTAGACCCAACTGTACCCGGGAATGCTTAAAGCTACACCATTCAGCAATATGTGGAGTTGTCCCAGCATTATTTTTAATGTTTTTAAGAATATTTTTGGACACATTTTGCAGATTGCAAGTCTGAGCACAAAATACATACAAGCCACATCTTACAATCCTACAAGACCATGTGTTTTTCCTTGATCAAACAAACTGTGGTTTTGAAAGCAGCACAGAGATGTACAGTACTTGAAACAATGTGCAGAGCTTTCTTTGCTTCAGGAAAGTATATGCTGCCTCTGATGTTTACAAGATCAGAAGTTTGCTTTCTTGCTCACTCTCATGACTGCAGTGAGCCAGATTATTATTATTTTTATTTTTTGGGAAAGCCACTGGCCTGGGGTGAAGAATAGATCTCCCTTCAGTTCCTAGGCTGATGGACTTCCAGTCAAGGTCAGGCAAATTCCTTAGTTCTTCCAAGCCTGGCCCATTTCATACCCAAAGGCTTCCGGATACTACAGTACTTCTCAGCCTTCAAACTTGCCACTGAATGAGACCAGCCATCAAAATGGACTGCAAATGACCAAGAGGTGGAGGTACCTATAGGCTGCTGCTTATCACACCAAGACTGACTGATGACAGTAGGTTTTTAAAAGATATTTATTTCTTTGCCACATAGTTAAATAAACTATTAAAATAAAGAAAGATTGGGGGGGAGGGGGGCGAGACTACCACCTAGGTATTAAGGACCTTACATATCAGTCATGGGTTCAAACTCTGCACCTCTAGAGTCCAAGTGCTCACTGGCACCTCTTTATCAACTGGAGTGATCACAACCTTTTATGTGCACATGGACCAATAAGGGGACTACATACACAACTCCATACCCACTGGGTTACACAGTTATTTTCTAGAAAGCAGTGCAGTGGTGGAGAGCAGAAAACCTGTTTTGTGCCCTTTTGTGGGAGAGAGGTTGGCAGACAAACCCAGGCTCATATTTTGCACATTCACTTGAGTCACAGTGCAACTGAGTTACCTCAGGAAATCTTTATTGCTTTATTTCTAATAGGGAGGCCTATCTTCCTCAGCTGACATGCATGATCTCAGTCAGCATTCAGGGCTAATGAAATGCATTATAAAGTGCCAGGCACAAGAGGCAAGACCAGACTTCAAGATCTGCCTCCCAGTTCAATGCACATTTTTCTCTCTCCCTTCCCATTTCTAAACAGTGTCTGTCTGATTCACCACAGATCTGTCACATGCCATAACATCCAATGAACTTTGGAGCTTAGAATCTAATAATAAATAGTTAAAGCAAGCACTCAAGGGACAAGCCAAATTTGGCTGCTGAGAACAAGTGATAGGAGATGAGAATCAGTTTTGCCCATGACCCTTCCAGACCTCATGCACTGCCTGTTTTAGATGCAACCAGGCCTTCTGCAAGAACATTCAGCAAACCAGCAAGTGCATATCAAGTTCTGAGCATCTGCAAATGGCTCCTTCATGCATCTTAATCAAATCTGAATTCATTTTCATAGCCAGCAATAGGCACTTTTTGGACTCAGGCCCCCTCCTCTGCCTATATATTTCAAATTCTCGCTCCAACTCCCTGACAAGAAAAGTTTCAAGAAAAAAAATGTATTGAAATATATTTTAAAAGCACACCACCAATAAACCTGTTGTAATTAAAACAAAGTTGGAGCTTAAGCTAAAACAGTTTAATATAAAACAACAAATAAAATCAAAACACAACCTTAACCTGAGGCAGAAACCAGCCATGGAAATCATCATCATTAACATTTGTAGAATTTAGCAGCAAATGACAGGAGTGTTATGAGAAATGCCAGTGAGTTTTAACTAGGTTTCATGCCTGCCCCATCTATAACATGAACAGGTTCACTGTAAAATACATCTTGAATTACATAAGGTAAGTATAATGTGTCATTGCCAGTGTATAATAAAGTGAGCAAGTTACCACAGCAACTGAATGAAATCAATTAGAGTAATAAGCAATTAAAATCTCATTCATAATATTGCATAAACATAGCATTTTGCTTAGGGATTATTTGTAAATTTTGCCTCTAGGTCTGTTTATGATTCAGGATCTTAACAATTTGTTACTAAATGAAGCATGTCATTTCTCCTTTATAGAGGGGTGGAGACACTATTTTTGGTTGCCGTTGGCATCTCTTCATTAGGAAAACTGCTACTATCATTAAGATGGGATGAGAACAGTGGACAGGGTATTTCCAGCAACATTCAAAATGGGGCTCATTCTTCACTCAGTGAAGCCAGTGAGAAGGAAGTTCCCTAACCATGGGACCAACCCCAGGACCTATGAGAGGTTCATCTCCCTGCTCCACCAAAGCTTCCTTTTGGACCTTTCATGTAACCCTTGCACTTCCTCTCTGTCTCCGTTCTCCACCAGGCAAGCAGAATTGGGAATGGTATGTCCTCACCTCAAGTGGGAAGCATGCAGATACTTGGAAAACTACAGACAAACAGATGTCCCAGAGAAGCTAGTATTACCAGCGATTTAGTGGGACAAGAGTTAGGCCTCTTAAGCTAGCTCTATACCTCTTAAAGGTAAAGTAAAGCATGGAAATATCCGGAAATACCAGAGAAGTAGGGAAGCATATGTCACTTGTGTTTCTGCCATTTGGACCTAATCCTAGATCCAGGGTTGGCAGCCTATGACCCAAAGGCCAAATCTAGCCTGCAGAACTACTGTTCTGGCACATGGAGTTGGGGCTTCAGTGGCATTTGGTAGTGGGGGCTTTTCCCATGCCACGCTGCGCTATACCACACCATTGGTGACATGCAAGGGGTGCATGCGAGTGCACGTGCACCCCCTGAGATTGGCTGTGCACCCCCTGGAAATTCCAACTGTGAAACTGAAAGTGCCAGCAGAAGCGCACTTCTGGTTTCACCCCTGGTGATTTTGATCGGTTGCTGGGGGACCCCCCCACATCCTCGGTTGGTGATCTGGTGCCCCCACCCAAATTCAGGAGGCACCAGTCGCCCATGTACCACACCACACCATGGCTGGATGGGGGAGAGGTTTCCCATCCCTGCCCAGCCGCTGGGCAGCTATGGCAATGGCTGGGTCCTAGCCCAGGCTGGCCTCAGACCCAATCTGCGTCATTCCAGCCGACCACTGCCAAATATTGCCATCCTTCACTCTTAAGATGATAAATAGGTGGAGAACCTTTTACTCCTGAGAATTTCAGTGAGTTAAACATGCTTACCTTTTCACAGGAGGAGCTTGGCTCTTAGCAAAAACAGGCTTCTCACTACAATTTTCAATACCAATCACACAGCATTCAAGTGATCCAGTTTAATATCGCTCCACACTACCAACAGTCTTTTATCCCCATATGGAATCTCCTGCATATTCCTCCAAGATAATGAAAGGCATTCGTGTGCATGAGCTGTACATCCTATGAAACAATGATACCTCATTCACTGCTTATCTTACAAGAGGCATCTTAAAAGGCTGTCGGAAAAAATGCACAGCCTTGTACTATTTGAGTAGTATATGTGACTATGTAATTATCATAATCTATGATCACAAGAGGGCAGAGTTAAAGTTGAAGCATATATTTAATACTGACATCTTCATGCTTAACCACCTTTTAATGCCATTTTGTTAGCAAACCTCCCTAGGTTTCTTTAAAAAGGAATACATTCATGATCTGGAACTATTTGCCTAGACAGCAGCAAAATCTTCACTCAGTTAATTTGTACCTTCTCCTATCCAAAACTGCATGTTCTGTATACAGAACATTTTCAGCATCTGGTGTGATAAATGCCAACCAGTTTCCAAACAGAAGTTCATATGTAATGGAGCACTGGTTCATTCAGCAAAGACCTTAGTCCAGCAAAGCAAGAATCGGGCTTTTTTCTAGGCATGAATTGTTTCAGTCACTTCAAGACTCAGCTTTTTCAAAAGCAGGGTTTATTTTGCTGGGTTGGGGCTTTAAAGGGGCTGTAAGAAATACAGTGATTTAGCTCAGGGTCCAGAAAACACTGTGCTTCATCCAAAACTGGGTTGTCACAGCCCTTACTCAGCTGCCTGGGGAGAAAGATGATAGAGAGCTGTCCCACTCCTCTGCTTCGGTGGTGACAGAAGAAAACTGTTTGCCCCATATTCTGTACTGTTGACAAGTGGGTGAACAGTGGATGTAGCGATAAAACCTCCATCCGACTTCTCTCTGGCCTGAGCAGCTGGGGAAGTGAGCTGTTCCATGACAAAAGGCAAGGCAGCATACTGCTCCCTCAGTGAAAGGAGAGAGCAGGGGAGAAGAAATTGGGACCGAGTCATGCTTCATTCCCTGAACCTCTGCAGGGGTAGTGAGTCTCCAGTCTCCAGGCTGCCCCTGACTCAAGGTAGATTTACATTAAGTTACAATCTGACCTTCACATTCACCTCAAGTATATGGATCATGAATCTGATAGCTTCTCAGGCCAGGGGGCTCTTCTCAGCTACTTTTCCAATTCGCCTGCCACTCTTACAATGAAGTACCCTCCTGTGCTTTGAAGCAAAAACCGCCTTTGTTATGACTATGCTTGCTGCATGAAAGCAGATGCAGAGCGGTTATGTTTCCAGATAAGGACTAGAAAAGCTGGAGATGAATATGTTGCCATAAAAAATAATGGAGACATTAAACACAGATGCTCTCTGCCTGAAGTGAGCCTCATTAAGAAGGAAGGTTAGTAGAAATAAGGGGACAAACCTTGTTTTGATTCAGTTCTAAGCCAGGACTAGGAAAAAAAGATTTGCTTATACTAAGCAAAGACAGACTTCTGTAAAAGTAGAACATTTCCCCTGTGAGGACAACATTCGTAACTGACAGTGCACTTAAAAACCAGACTTCAGCTCTTTGTCTAAAGCCCCATTTTCCTAGACTTTTATTATACCATGAAATGTAATCATGCTGTCTTTGTCCTGTCTGTACAGCATGGAAGAGCAAGTCTTGAACTGCAGTACTAAACAACTATTAATTTTATTCAGGAAGCCAAATGTGTCTGACATAGGGAATCAGTAACTGTACCTCTCTCAAGGCATTTATATATTTGTTTATTACCACCAATCCCTGTGCATACCTATCTGCACTCTGCTGTGGAAATGTTAAGAAGCAGATCAGTTGTGGCCAGCCCATATCACATGTGCCACGAGAGGCATGGGAAGTCTGTGTTTGGCAAGAAACAGACTAAAGAGTGCACATGTATCTAGGGTCAGCTCTCAAGGGTTTGGCCTCATGAAGCATGTGGGGGTAGCTGTCACATCCTGGTGGTGATGGGATTTGGCTGCACTGGGCAACAGCAGTGGCTGACTATTAGAGTGGAACTAACTCATACTTAGGACTTAACTTGTGGCACAAAACACTGGCCACTACTGAAGGAGATTATCAGTAAGTAACTAATAATCTACAAGACTGCCATTTTAGTTTCCCCAAAATTGCTTTTGTTTAGAAAAGGAACAGAGTTTTTACCGTGGTCTATAGCCAATTCCCTTAGCAAACAGAAAAGGAAAGTCCACTATGCTTAGGGGTGTATGCCTTGCTGGAGAATCGTGGCAATGTAACAACTGATCAGTGCATACACAAATCACACAGAAGCTCTGATAACAGCATTAATTAAAGGAGGCCCCAATGAATATGAAACTAAACATACTGTATATGGCTGGCACAGAAGTACTGGCAAAGTAGTTCATTAGTCCTAGAGGGGCCAAGGCCAACAGATAGAGAATTTAGTGCAAGACACTAAAACAAAGATCAGACCTAGCAAACAGGTATCCCTTTTTGGTGGGAAGTGGTCTCTAATTGATGAGAATTAGGATGCATATGCTGTAAATAAAGTTGTTTTGATCAGCATATGAAAAGGGGCCTGGCAATTCCTAATACTTTGTACTGGCCGAAGGGGTTATATTCATGCCTCTACCATGACTGCATATGACTTGGCTAGCACCATGGACTAGCTGGTCAGGGATGTTAGGGTCTAGACTTGTCTGTAGACAATAAACTTGGCCAAGTTTTTCATCACTTCAGAAAAATAAACCTGGGGGCTCTTTCTTTTAAGAACAACTCAGCATCACAGACTGTATCTTGAGAACGTGAGCCGTCCATCCAAACTGAGGGAGCCTAACATAATTAGTATCACCTAACCCCTGAACAACACTAATGGAGTCAGATAAAAACACTGATGGAGTCTGTCCTGACAACACTGGTGACTCCTTGGAGTCCTACAAAGGGTTGGATGCACGAGTAGACAAGTAGGTTTACATACCAACAATATATTTAGGTAGCTTTCCTGCAGCCTCCTGATCCTGTGACTTCATGGGCTAAAAGAAAGTGAAAGTGCTGAAAAAAGTGCTGAACATCTTTGAAATCTGTAATTATGTATGGTGTTCAGCAGCTTGCCTTCTGTCTCAGTCTACAGATTAGCACCCCGACCATGTCTCAACTTTGTCACAGTCTTCTTACATGACTACAGCCAGTTACCCCATTCCTGTAGTCACAAAGCAAGTGTCTTTTCTGTTTAGATTGTTAGTTCGCTGAAAAAGAGCTTTCTTCCTTAGTAGGACTACAGTGGCTCCACACTGCTCTCAAGGCTGCTGCCAAGTATGAGTCCTGCCTACATTCTTCTCACACACAAATAGGGCATTAAAGATGCTCTGTGGCATCCCCAGCCACTGCTCTCAAGTATGACAGGAACAGGTATCTCAAGGGCTACAATGGATCCCTTACTCCCACATTTCTGGTTTGGAGTGTGCAGAGTAGGAGTGATTGGTGGGTTTTATTTTCTGGCAGCAGCTTTGAGAGCGGCACAGAGCCACTACAGACATACTCACTAGGTAAATATACTACACGTAACACAGAAGGACCCTCGATAAGCTCAGCCAGTCCCTTCAGGCTGTAACTTAAATGATCACTGCAATTTAAGGGAGAGTACATTGAATACAATGTCATCCAGTTTCTAGTTCTCCAGTACCACAGAATCATATAGAAGTAGGGCTAGAAGGGACCTGGAGAGGTTATCTAAGCCAGCCCCCTGCCTAAGGCAGGATCACCCCTATATAAATTTCTCTGGTAGCTTGGCTCTTTTTCCCCTTCAGAGCTCCAGAATGGGAATGGTGATTCCAGTGCCTCCTCCTGTTTACACTTCGGACAGTATCTCACCTCCACTACTTCCAGGAGTAACCTTGTCGCAGTTACTCTCCACCCACTAAAGCAGAGTCTGATACAAAGACTGTCACTTTGCTGTGTTCAATCAATTTCTCTGTACTCATTTAGAATCTCAAAGAGATCCCAGACCTTGGTCACATCTCACCATGGTTTAAACAAGTCTGCTTAATTTTTTCCCTTCTCATTTTAACACAACACCAAATGACTCACTTCCATCAATAAGGATTGTTGGTGGTAGAGTGTCACAAATGATGCTCACATGCCATGGCCCAGATTCTCCAGTCGGGTACAAGAGTGAAAGGTAGGGCTTCCTTTCATTTCCAGCTTCCTTTGTTCCAATGGTTCATGTTTTTAGGGAATAAGGGCCTTAGACACACTGGATTGGAAAAGGAGATGGTTGCTCTACAGAGGGAGAATTCAGGGTGCCTCTAATTACAGCAAGTCAGAGCAGACTTGACTTAATTGAATCTGCTGGCATGTGCTAATTAGCATGCTCCAGCCAGCCTCTGCCTCTCATGTATCAGTGTCCCCATGCTTCAAAATGGTGGCAGGGGCACTTTAACTAGAGCTTGTTGAGCAAGGTTTAAGTGCCCCTGCCGCCATTTTGAAGCATGGGGACACTGATACATGAGCCACTCTCTTTAAAGCACCCCCAAACTATATGTAACAATGCCCCCAATGACAAACTTAATTAGCTTTAAGGCAGTTGTATAATATGGGAGAGGTGGTATATAGCCTAAT